>NW_016107338.1:5768694-5856624 GCF_001604975.1 Cebus imitator | reverse complement strand
AAAAATCAGAACTGTCTGAGCAGCCACCCAACATAACAATGGGAGGAGGTCACCCCACATCATACAGTATATATAATGAAATCCAATTTATTCTTTCAGTGAACACTGGATTCACCAACATGCCCGCTGTGATGGCCCAGGAGTGTTTCTCCTAATGGAGTCAGAGGGAAAGCTAAAACTAGATTATGGGCTCATCCAAGAAAGCCCAATTGTTCCTTGAAATGAAGCAAGCAACAAAGCAATAAAAAAGAGAAAGAGCAATGTCCTAACACTTGAAAAGTACACAAAAGAGAGTGCTAATGCATTCCTCCTCACATCCAGGCAATTGTAACCCCTCCCATGGAAAAAGCTGTGATAGGGTTGTTTCACAACTCCAGGATTTTTTTGTCTACCTCACATGGTAGCTTGGTCACTTGGATTTCAATGGAATCTTCCAGAAGTTTCTGAGTATTCATCTGCGCTCTTAAAAATACAATTACCCAGGCTCCTTCCCAGATGTATTGAATCAGAGTCAGCCAGCACGAAGCACCAGCCTCGGCAGGTTTAACCACTCTCCCGGGTGATGCAGATGAATACTCTCAGCAGAGGACCAATGTTCTAGAACTCATGAAATGTGAAAAAGTGTCCAAATGAGGGTCTGTTGAAGAGGTATCAACTAGAGCTCAGTCGCAGCTGTTTAGAGCCAGCAGAATAGCAAAAGCTGACCCTGTTTTATTTAGGAATCAGCTCAATTAAAGGTTGATGAAACATTCGCCCCTACACTGCAATCAATAGGTGCAATTCCGCAGCTGTCAATGTTGTGTGCTAACTTGGCTCTGAGGCTGCCGACCCTCAGAGATTTTTTTCCCATTGTCTGTGGGGGAAGGTGGGAGTTGGAGATTTCACTTATAAAGCTGTCACTACTTAGGCCCCCTTTACCCCAAATCTAAGATTTGGCAGGCCTTTTTAAGCTACTTCATTCAGAACAACGGGAAGATATTTCTGAAA
Source organism: Cebus imitator (assembly GCF_001604975.1). Lineage (NCBI taxonomy): Eukaryota > Metazoa > Chordata > Mammalia > Primates > Cebidae > Cebus > Cebus imitator. Next base: position 5,855,637 of record NW_016107338.1, on the reverse strand, counting down.
TTCTATATAAGGAGCATAAATAACTTCTATAGCCAGACACCCAGAGGGGTTGATTTTTTGGTTGTCATTTTTTTTTCTTTTTGAGGGGCATGGAAAGTGTAAGAGTAAGAAGGGGAGTTCGAGGAAGGAGAGGAGGGAGAAATAAACAAGGTGCATCTGGGAATTTCAAAAAGCAGCAATGAGTGAGTTGAGGCTGGGATAAGGCTGGAATCTGCCCTCGGGATGAGAACAGGCCTGGACATAGAGAGAAACTGTTTAGCTGAAGCAAAGCCTGTCAATACAATGACCACTGGGCTGAAAAATCAGTGCGAGCAAATGCCCTACTTTTAAGCCCCTCTACTCAAGTAGGTGAACAGGGGAGATTCCAGACAGCCAAACAAAAAGAAAGCTAAATGTAAAGGGTGCAGTATGATCCTGGTTCCATCTCTCACCTGCCTCCACTAAAAGAACCTTAGCCTTATACTCCCATCTGGGGTGTTCAGAGCAACAGAATGGATGGAAGACAAAGAGGTGGCTTCTCAAGGACAGATAATTCTGTGGTCAACAGGCTAAAGGAGTTCTTTTCTCCAAATTCAACTTAATCCCAAGCATTTAAATACTATAGGCAACTTCACTCATGCTAGCTTACCCTCTGGGGACAATGTGGGAGAAAAAATTAAAGACATGAGCACTCGTGTTAGAATAGAGAGAGAGAAATCTTTTTGAAGTAATTATTTAAAGCTGTGTCCTTTCAAAAACACAATAAAGTTTGACTCCTAGGTATACCTCTGTGCCACACACAGGTAAATATCCATCGACATCTATATTTATACATGTAATCTGTTACCCAGATACCCACGTTTACACAAGTATGCAGTAGGTAAGTGATAATGGTGGTATGGCAATAAAGAACAGAGACTCTCAGAATTCAAATTAGAAAAGGCTTTCTAGATTATCTAATGCAACCCCTTCAACTGACAGAAGGAAATTGAGCCTAAGAGAAATAAGAAGTAACTTGCCCAAGGTCACACGCCACCTCTGAGGGACTGAGTCTGGGTTGGAACCCCCTCTCTTTGCTCCCTCTCTGGTGGTATTCATCCCACAGTGCCACACAGACTCCATGATGAAAACATGGGCTCTAATATCTCCCTGTCAGTGTGAACGGTGAGTCACAATGAGTCCAGAGGAGCCTCTCTATATGGTGTGCAGAATTTCAAGTTGTCTGCTGTCTATAATGTGTCCATTTAGCCTGAGTCTCCAGTATTAATTACCTCTGTGAGGTACAATATGGCATCATGCAGCTTTGGAATCTGTACCCTTCATTAACCGTTTCCCCATTAACCTTGACTGGAATCACATTCCTACTCTAACCAGTAAGATGTGTTCTATTTGTAAGCACTCCTATTTTCTCTTTGAAACCATTCTCATATTCTTATTTCATTGTAAATGGTCTTACTTGTAATGAAGCGCCATTGAATGTATTTACTATTTGCTCCTTAATTTTGTCCTCTTGGAAAGAGACCGATGTCAGCTCCAACAGTAGTTAATATACCTTTGAGCACACACTGTGACCTTTCTTTGGCTCATGCCTGACTTCATTCTCAGATCTCATTAAACAGCAGAAATTATCTTTGGAAAGAGCAAAACCAGAAATGTGCAGGTTTTGTGCTCAGCTATAGAGAAGAGTTTGATTTAAATGGCCTCACAATGGCACGCACATAGAAAATAAAAGAGAGGATGAAATTCCTGTTCTCTCTGCAAACTGGGCAGTGTTACATGCACTGACCTGGATGTAGAGAAGATCTGAGAGATTTTGTGTGCCTGCTGATTCTACCTTGTTAGTTAAAATATGGGAAGCTCCCTGTGGATATATAAGCTTGTTACCAGGTGGTTCAGTCTATGAGTGAGACTTTGGAAGTTATCATCCCCCTAACAGAGCCCTGAGGGAGTGGGAGAGAGAAAAATGGATTTTTTTTTTTTTTTATGAGCAGAGGAAGAAGGTTCAAGGTTGAAAAAGATTAAGGAATCAAGAAAATCAGGTCCTGGGAAAGGTACTGCAGACACCCTGAGTCATATGTAGTTTTCCAAACACCAGGGGTGGGAGAAGGTAAAAGCAAATAAAGGAAGCCAAAGATAGAGATTTGTTGGGGAAGGGGAGATCAAAGACAAGTCTACCAAGAGCCCACCCCATCTTTGGACGTTGACCTTGAGCTAAGAAGAGAGGGTGGGGCTAGAGATTCAGCTCAGAGTAACTGAAATATCCAAGTTTTTCTTAGTTCTATCAACCTCCCAGTTTTAACATCTGACTCACTGATTTCTCTCCATCATTCTCAGTGGTCTCCACAGAGGTGACCCTTCCAAGCCACTGGCCTTTTACTTCCTTGAACTCTGGTTGCTAAGGATAATTTTCCTCTATCCATTTCAGTCAGACATTCCCATGCTCAACACCCTAGACTAGTGATCCTCCACTCTAGCCACACATCTGAATTATCTGAGACAGTGTTTTGTTGTTGTTGTCATTGTTGTTTTAGCCACAACATGCAGGCCCATACCAGAGCAATTGTGGTCAGAAGCTCTGAAAGTGAGGACAGTCATCAATATATTTTGCCAGCTCCCCTGGCAATTTTAATATATAGCCAGGGTTGAGAATCACTGACCTCAATGTGGTTATCACCAATAACTGCATCACTCATACATTTTTCTATTTTAAGCACTTGACTCTCCAAGGATGGTCTCCCAATTTTCAGCTTATTCACTGTAGTACCCCAACCCCCAAGGTCCCTTGACTCCATTGGGACTTCCCACCTACATACTCTGCCACTTTTTCAGCCAATCCACTCTCCTGACGTCCTCATTTCCCTCTTGACTTGGCTCAGAGTCCCTGTTTCCATCACCATCTCTCCCTTGTATACCCACAAAGACCATGTTCCTTTCTCCCTCTGTTAGGTCTGCCTGACCACACCCCAGGCCCAAGTTTGCATTCATCAAGGACTTACCAAGAAACTGATAAAACCAAGAGAGAGCAAAGGGAGAGACTAATAAAGGGATTGTTTCTAGAAGTGTAGGAAAGTAAAGGGAAAGCAATAAGGGATAGGGAAGCACCCCAAGGCTAACAGCAGCAGGGAGAAGTTACCAGCCCTGTGCCTAAAGGATTAAGAACAGGGAGTGGTTCCTGGTACCTACAAAGAGCCACATCTACAGAAGAGGGCTGCTTAATAGAAGCTGGGGCTTCCTTGAGGGGGTATAGTCATTGACAACCAGGGGGCACTGGAGAAGGAGTGGAAAAGTAAATAGCATCTCACTGCCTTCTGCCTTTCAATCTCCTACCTGCCATTGGCCAGACACAACCCAGAGGCCAAAGGAATACATTGACTCATTCCATAAACATCAACCTCCCAGGGCACTAAACCAGATGAAGAAGGATAAAGAATGGGTCAGAACAGGCACATGAAGAACACCCAACAAATGATTAAATTTTACATCTTTCTGCTTATATCTCCCTGACATCTAAGCATAGCTGGGAAAACTGCAGTCATGCTGATTAATCTCACATAAGACCAATACTGCAGACTTCATGGGGGCTTATAACATTACCCAGCAGCCCTTCAATAAGTCACTTCTGTTTGGGGCCTCTGTTATACATGTTGGTGAACACTTATCCTAACTGATACAATAAGTAAAGTCAGAATCAAAAGAGCATCACCTCTTCACCAGTAGTCCTCCAGTCAAAACGCTCAGGCCTGAAATCAGTGAGTAAATACAGTTCCAGGGAAAACAGTGGGAGCTACCTCCCTCCAGCATTCCAGATCCAACTCTTCCTTCTTATCCTAAGGGGAGGAGCCATTGGGATAAGGGAGGGCTAACAGCCAGGCAGCTCCTTTCTACAAGCCTAATTGGTGCTGTCCACCTCTAGAACCAGTGGTCATGGCCTGGCCATTGTGCTCCACACCCAAAGAGGGTCTTGGGAATATGATAAGCTCTGATGACGGTGGCTTTTAAAGGTGGCAGCTGAAACAAATCAGGGCCCCTGTTTCCAACTGTGCACAGCCCCTACACCAGCCAGATGATGGCTGTACCACTCCGCATGCCTGGCATACTCACCCAACTCAATCCATTCCCAGGCCTCGTCCTCCCATACATTCTATCAGATACTAGCTCCATAAGAGATTTGTTCCAGAGAAAAGGTGTCCAGGGAAATGCATTACATTTTAACTGAATTTTAGCAAGTTTCAAAATACTATGCTCTATAAAAGTTTCATTTATGTATTTATTCGTTCATTCATAAGAGACAGGGTTTCACTCTGTCACTCAGGTTGGAATGCAGTGGTGTGATCATAGCTCACTGCAATCTCAAATTCATGGCCTTAAGTAAACCTCCCATCTCAGCCTCCCAAGTACCTAGGACTACAGGCACCTACCACCATTGCTGGCTAATTTTTTTTTTAATTTTCTTAAGGGCTTTTTTGCAAATGAGAGCTCACTATGTTTCCCAGGCTGGTCTTGAACTCCTGGCCTCAAACAATTCTCCTGCCTTGACCTCCCAAAGAGCTGAGATTACAGGCTTGAGCCATCATACCCAGCGTAAAAATAACATTTTAAAAAACCTTTGCAGCACTGTTTGATAATCATGTCATTTTCCTGGGACCATTCATTTGAATAGTTGAAATCTTGACCATATGTGGTTTTACATTGGATATGTGTGTGTACCTAGACACTTAGTCCTCCTAGTTAAAAAGGGAAAGGAAAGGTCCTGAGATGAATGTAGATGCTGGTGGTCAGATCAGCTGTCCTTCACTTTCCTGACTCACTCTTCCCTACACCTTACTCACACTCACCTTGGAAGATTCCAGGGTATTCTAGCTACAAGGAATCTTGAAACTTATCAAACCTGATGTTTTTTCTTACTTTTTAAACAAAGTTATCCTCAACAAAAATGAAATCTAGTATGGAATCCTAATATTTAAAACAAATAAAAGCAGAACTTCTCTAGTATATATTTACTTCATGAGTTCAAATATGTTATATATCAAATATAATACTGATGACCCTAAGACTTATTTGATGAATGTAAAAACTCTGAATAATTACAAACATCCTCAGTATCCAATGCATTATGTTATTTTGATTTAGTTGCAAAATATTTAGAGAATACTCATTCATCTAGCTAAGTAGTTGCAAATGGCAACAGTTTTTGTTTTAAAGTAACTGGCCTTACAACTTGGATTTCTGTTCAACTAAATTCACCCAGAAGCTTGCAAGAAAAGTAGTAGGAAATATCTGTTTCAAAGTTGAATTGTTAGTAACACCTAATAAATTCTTGCATTTCTAATCATAAAGTCAGAATGGATCATTCACTCTAGCTCTTGGGTGATGTTTTCAAGATGCAAGAGAGTCAGTTGTGGTGGTACAAACAAGTCTTATGAAATGAGAAGAGCATATGCAAAAAAAAAAAAAAAAAAGCTTGATCCAACAATTAACTGAGCCCATGCAAATATACTATGGTCACAAACTCTCGTGTGCAACTTTGTGTCCGTGGGGACATGCATCAATGATGTTAGAATTTGAGAGATAGACTGACTAGTGCAGAATATCAGTATTCCTCATCAAATGTGTGTACCCAGATGGCAAGGTTTTGTTCTGATTTTCATTCCAAATGAACCTAGCAGCACATTTTAACATGTTGTGTTCTTAGATATGTTAAAATGTGAAATAAAATACTTCTGAATGTGTTATTTTTACAGTGTTTTCAATAGTTAAAATACATTTTGCAAAAGAAAAATCAAATGAAAAGTTTTCAGAACTCCTAAAACTCCTCCATAGAGCCCCCTAGGGTTTCATGGAACTGAGTTTGAAAATCAATCATGAAGACAACGTAAAGATTCTAAGTACAAACAGGCATATCTAGTTGCCTAAGGACATTCTGGAAGTTCATGACGTAATCAAGACTAAGGCCTTGGTTTTCTGACTCTCATTCTAGGTTCTTTTCCACCAGACTGACCTGTTTATCATAGAGTAACACACCTATCAGATGTCTCATCCAAGAAAAGGTTTCAGATGTAGCATCTGAGTCCAAGGGTCCCAAAGGAGAAACCCATTTGGATGGACACATGCCTAGGAATGTGTTCAACTAAATGGACTATGACCATGAATGCTAAAGCTTTCATGAACCCTAAAATTAGGGAAAGTGTAAATCCCAAATTTCTGCCTTGAAATTAGGTTCTCTCTTCATTTATGCCTTCTTCATTTTTAAGTTGCTAGAGGTAAGATGAGCAGGGTATGACCCCTTGTTAAAATGTGAAATAAAGGTGTTTTATAAATAAAAACATAATCCATGATTTTCTAGGTTAGAACTCAATCTCCAAGCCAATTGGTGAGGGTTATGATAACTTTCACAGGACACTGTATTAGTTTGGTTGCATTCTCATAACAAAACACCACAAATGGGATGGCCTAAATAACAGAAGTTTATTTTCTTGCAATTCTGGAGGTTTATAGTACGAGATCAAGGTGTCAGCTGGGTTGGTTTCATTCTAAGGCCTCTCTCCATGGCTTGTAGGTGGCCATCTTTTCCCAGTGTCTTCACATTGTCTTCCCTCTTCATGTGTCTGTGTCCTAAGCTCCTCTTCTTATAAGGACACAAAATATGTGGGATTAGGGCCCACCCTAATGACCTCATTTTTCCTATTACCTCTTTAAAGGCCTTATCTCCAAATACAGTCAAATTCTGGGTGACTGGGGATGAAGACTTTAACATATAGATGGGGGAGATGGGGTAAGGAGGACACAGTTCAGCCTGTAACAAGCATAATGGTTACTGGGGCTGCCAACTTCCTTTATGGTGATGAACCATAAAGCAATGGAGTGTAAGGACCAAGATGGGAGCACCTGTCAGTGATCTGATCTCTCCATTCTCCTCATCCATCCCATTCTGGGCATAGTCTTAGAGAATCTAAAGGAAAGACTGAAAACTATGTTCAAATACCCCCTAACTTAGTCTTTCCTTGCAGATTAGATATGTGGGGTTAACAGAAAGGCAAATCAGCTTGAAAACATCAGGATAGATTTTGGTACTTTTACTTTGTCTAATTTAGCACTGTAGGCTTAAATAATTTTTTTTAAATACTGGTTTAAGATTTAAAATGGTATATTTTGAAGTGTCCAAATACTCAAAAGGCTAACAGATTGGAGAGTTTGATAATACACATACATTTTTAAAACTATGAAAATTTAGGCTTTTAAAATCAGCTTCTATTCACAATTCACAATTCACAATTCACAATTGCAAAGACATGGAACCAACCTACATGCCCATCAACCAACAAGTGAATAAAGAAAATGTTGTCTGTATACACCATGGAATCCTACTGAGCCATAAAAAAGAACAAAATAATGTCTCTTGCAACAAACTGGATAGAACTGGAGACCATTATTCTCAGTGAAATAGCTCAGGAATGAAAAACCAAAGATTGTCTGTTCTCACTTATAAGTGGCAGTTAAGCTATGAGAATACAAAGGCATAAGAATGACATAATGAACTTTGGGGGCTCTGTGGTGGGGGAAAGGTTTGGGAGAGGGGTGAGGGATGAAAGACTACATATTGGGTAAAGTGTATACTGCTAGGGTAACGGGTGCACTAAAATCTCAGAAACTTATCCGTGAAACTAAAGAACTTGTCCATGTAACCAAAAACCACCTGCACCCCAAAATCTATTGAAATAAAAAGTTTTTAAAATCAGCTTTTTAAATTTTATTAATAAACAAAGAGCTTTTAAAGTGAATACAAAGGGCAAAGGATCCTATTATAAAATTATGCAGAGGGCAACGACAGGCTACAAATGGTTAATCTATACATAAATGATGCTTAGTATCACTCATTAAAGAAATGCAGATTCACTTAGTAGAGATTAAAATAAGATACCATTTTCTAGCCATCATTAGTAAAAAGATTGAGGTATTTGATAACATGCAGTGTTAGAGAAGGTATGAGAAAACACACGCTGTTGATTAATAGATATATAATTCAGTGGGGAAATTTTGCAGCATTTGTAATCTAGAATCAGCAGCGAAGCTTCTAACATTTTCGGTGCTAGAGAAAAGGTTTGTGCCCAAACTGCTGGGATGAGTTTCTCCAGAATCATCTATCACTGAAAAATCATCTCTTCACAAATTAGGGGATAGTAATAGACCATTTAAGAGAGGCTTTGAGGTTGAAGTAAATTTATTTATAACCTACTATCTCCAAACTTTCAGTTGTTCTTAATGCCAAGTCAGTCAATAAAAAGAAATTTTGTTCTCATGTAGTCATCTGTAACCACACCTGGCATTTCTTCCTTTTAGATGCCTCCAGGATGAAGCCTCTGCCATGCCACCACCCCATTCCCACTGACCCACACCAGCCCAACCTCATCACTTTATACCCTGCCACAGCCTCTACTAGTATAGCTGCCGATAACTCCCTCTCTACCTTAAGTGGTGTCTCCCTAGTTCATCATTTGTATTGGGTTGTTTATTGCTTAAGGACCTTCAGTGTCTCCCCTTTACCTATTTCATCTCTTTCAAACTTCTCAAAAGACTCGGTAATATGGGCCCTTCAAACTCTATTTTCTATCACTTCTTTCAATGAAGCTTACAGTCTAACTAATCACATCTCTCCTTTACCCAAAACCCATGCTCAACTCTACCTCCATGCCTTTGATACTGTAGTTTCCCCCACCTACAATTTCTTCCTGTCTATCTTCCCAAATGCTATTTCTCTTCTCTTCCAAAGTCTAAAAGTGAATTATTCTATTTATACAGAGTATTATTCAGTATATTCTGGTCCATAATTTTTCCATGGCAAATAATACAAATATTCATTGAACTGGTCTCACACTTGAATACCAGTGATGTACAAAATATTCTAATACACACTTGTTATTCAGAGAGGGGCATGATGTGATGTTTGCTAGATGAAGAAATGGAAGGAAGGCACTACAGGCAGAAGAAACAGCATGAGCGATGGCACAGAGCCATGTGCATAGCTTATGCAAGAAGAAACATCTGGTGTAGATTCAGGATGGAGTGGGTCAGGAGGGGATGAACATTTTCACATGGAGTCAGTATGAATTCCTCAAGTTGCTTTAAAAGGCATGTGGCATGTGGCATTGAAGAAAATATGAGCAAGATATGGTGGCACATGCCTGTGGTCCCAGCTACTTGGGAAATTAAGGTGGGAGGATTTCTTGAGCCTAAAAGTTCAAGGCCAGCCTGGACGACATAGCAAGACCCCACCTCTTTTTAGAAAAAAAAGAGAGAGAGAGAGGGACTCATCACAGGCTGAGGCTGAGGATACGGAGAGCAGATGAGGAAGTTTGGCAGACACAGTAGTGACTAGTATTCTAGTGAGGTGGGAAATGGGCCACCTAGGGGTGGGGTAAGAGATTTTATATTGCATTGGTGCCTTCCTGCAGAAGATCTCAAAGCCTTACACAGACACTGTTGACTGTATAGTTTCCCAATCCCTATGCCCCTACTGTGAGTCAGGCTGTTGGTAGAGCTTGTGGACTCTGGTCCAGGAATTAGATGATGTAGTGAGGGGCATCTTGGTAAGTGCCACTGGGGCCTAGCCACTCCAGTCATGTTGGTGGCTAAGTGTGATTTACATGTCTGATATGTCTACTCCCTTACCTGCAGAAACGTGAACATTTTAACCCTGGTTACCCTAAAGCCAGGCCCTGAACAGGATGGTTTATGAAACAAGTACAATGTTTTGTTTTGTTTTGTTTTCATTTTGTCCCCTTTGCCTTTACATTTAGGTTCTGAGGCTTCAAAAATATCTCTTCCATCTTCTTCTCTTCAAACTAGCTCTGATAATTTTTTCCTGCTTTAACTGTTAAAAATCACATTTTCAGGGTCAATGAAAGGTTCAGTAATATGTTTCGGCTACATCATTCACAGAAATGTCTGCCAAGCCGCTCAATTTTTCAGCAGCCCAGACTCACTCAGATTTAATTTCAGGGGAGCATAAATGACTAGAGAAAATGTTCTCTCTACACTGAAGTTTTCCATTGTCTTCTGAGGTCATGCATTCAAAGTAATGCTTGAATCTAGAATGTTCCCTCTTTTTTGGTCAGAGATCTCAGAAGCAAACACCAAAAAAAAAAAAAAAAAGTTTCTCAATGGAATCAATAAAAGCATTTTTTCTACCATGACACAGGATCTCTGCTACCAATAGGGGAATATTCAAACCTCAGCAAGAACAAAAGGTTTCCCAACTTCATATTTCTCTTTTTCTATTATTGTTCCTGGTAGCAATGAAAACAACTTGGATATTTGACTATATTTGTTTTCTTCCCGAAAGCATTTCTCCAGGGACTTATGTGTTCTCATTGTCACTGTCCTTACTACTGGCTGCAGCCTAGCTTCAGAGAGCCCATTGTTTTTGGATGAATCATGACTAAGAAGGAGTTGGAGAAACTGCCAAGATCTGTTCAACCTGATCTAAGCCCTCATCTGCTGTTATTTGATTGGTCTTCACTGGAGTAAGGGATATGAAACTTAATCATATCCTATCCCATTTCTGTTTCTAGTGAAACTCTTTGGATAAGGACAGGTATCCCAAAGAATCAAGTTAAACAGCATGTTGGAGACAGACTGGAGCAGGAATGGAGTATTGCCATGTTACAGAACACACTGATGCCCCAGGGACGAAAAAGAGCTGAGAACACATAAATTCAGAAATCCATGAGCTCTGGAAATAAATCTCACAGCCATCCCCCGCCTTCACTGTCTTTGAATCAGTAGTAGCTGCAACCTGCAAGATGTATTTTAAAGCTACATATAATCCAGCACCCTTGAGATTTGCTAATCATAGTTTACTCTTGAAGGAAGCAAAGACCTTTAGAAGGCCAAGGTAAAATAGATGATTGCTGCTGCATAGCTCTGTGGGCAGCTGAGCACCCTGCTCTGAACTTTATTAGAGCATTCATCACATTGTTGTAATTAATGTTTACGCCTCTCTCTCTCTTTCCCACTGGACTGTGAGCTCCCCATGGGCAGGAGTAATTTCTCATTCATCTCTCTATTCACTCTCTCAATCCACAGTGCCTGGCTGTGATCCTGGCACAAAGAAGACTTCCTAAAAATATTTGTTGGTGGGTGAATGGATGGAGGGGTGGATGGACACATGGATGGATGGAAGGGAGGATGGATGGTTGAAGGATGCAATCTTGGAGTTACAAAAACAAAAAAACTAAAACAAACAAACAAGAACAACAGCAACAATAAAAATAAAACCTATCTCCAAATAGTTGCTTGTTGGAGGAAATCCATATATTATAGAAAGAATAAAATCTGTTTATTTTAAATTTAAAAGAAAAAAATAGTTTTTCCCAATAATATTCAAACAATCTCATTCCAAATCTTTCTCCTTTCTCTTTGGAGGAAATTTAATTGATTATTCAACATGTTCCAAATATTTCCAAACAAGATTTTGGATAATTGGGTATTGCTGGAAAGGCAGAAACCATTTCCCCCTCCAGTGGAGGGATGGCCAATAGAACCTAGCAAATAGGATCCCATATCAGGAACAGGGGGCCAGCAAGGGAATGGAGTTGACGGAGGCCAAGGGGAACAATCTTGGAGGCTTGATTTGTTAGTTTCCATGCCAGTTTCCATGTACTATCCTTGCCTCCATGATTCAAGGGAGTTTTCACTTGGAAGGAGAGTCCCCCAAGCTGTATTAATTCTAACCACTCCCCCCACCCCCAGTAACTCCTATCTTCCACACTTCACCCCACGGGAGTAAAACTGCAGAAAAATCCAAGCACATTTTAAAATACCAAGTACTGGTCATATAGAAAATTATGAGAATCCTGCTTAAACCAAGGAAAAAATTTCAACCAAAAGTAGAGCCAGAAGTTACTGCTGGTTAAAACTACTAATTTAATCCCTCATGGATGCTTTCCTTTCCCTATATCATTCCCTTTTCTTCCCTTCTCCTCTCTTCAATCTACCTACTTGACTCTTTTCCCCCATGGCCTATACTTTAGTCCCACCATAGGAACCTACAGTCCCCATAGACCTTATTTAACTCACTAATGGCTCTCAGAACTAAAATATGTTCTGACCTCTGGTCTAAACACATAAATATTCATTGCTCTTTATTTCTACGGTCACTCTTCTGAAGGGTTTCTCACATTTCACTGTGGCCTCAAAATGTTCCATGAATCTCAGGAAACCCAAGAGATATGAGCTCAGATGAGCCAAAATATCAACCACAGCCCCTCAAGCCCTCCCAAAGCCCACCTTCATTACCTCCCAACCTGTGCACAGGGACCCTTCAGTATCATAATTTAGAGGGAAAATGTGGTTTCTATTAAGGAGAACTGTTGTCTCATGTTTTGGAAAGTTGTTTTTCCTTCCTCTTTTCCCCAACTTCAAATTAAACCTGCACTTTTGTGAAGAAAACAACAAAAGGCCCTTTCCATGTGAGGAGAAGAGAAGCAAATGATGACTTTATTACCCTGCATGTGAGCTCACACTTCATCTGCACTGCCTTGTGGCTAATGGAAATGGAACAATGGAGACACAAGGTCCACTTGTGCTTTATTGGAAACACAGCTGTACAGATTCCAAGCTGGGAACTTGTCTCTCGTCTCCTCTACCGGGAAAATGGAAAAGGAACTCCCAGCGGCCTCCTTTAAACTGCATGTGTATCTTAGAAAATTGTGGGTCTTTTGGTAAATAAAGCATAGGAAATGGAATCTGAAGGGACAGACTGGACTACAAGGAAACTGTTATTGTAATGATTTCTTAGCTGTATCTGGCTCAATTTGAGATGAACAAAGTTTCCATCAGAGCATTAAAGGTGACAGCCTCTTCCCCCAGCTCCTGCCTTGGGCTGTTTTGTGTGTCCAATTTGAGTCCGATTTGTAATCAAGCAACCAATAACACAGGCAGATAGAAGAGAAAATGGGGAGTAGGGGGATTTCTTGACCTTATCAGCAAAAAACTTCTATGTTATAGAGGAAGCCTTTCCTAATAACTCTGTGATATCCAACTGACTACGTCACAGCCAGTTCAACACCATTTAGCATTTAATTGTTCTCTAAGTGCTTGGATCTGAGTGCTTTGTCCTCTTAACTGTGTGGAAGCCTCACACAGAGCAGAGGCCGTGTTTATATTCCCAGCATAGAGCTTGTGGCACCAGCGCAAGGTCAAGGCATGTCTGTTGATTGATAACAAAGGGTGCCACCCTGACTTCATTTAGTAAAACAAGATTGGCCAGAAAGGATCAAAGCAGTATATTTCATACTCATGAAAAAATTCCAGTGCCATATTAAATAAGAAGTTTAATCAGAAAGTGCATATTGGAATACCACAAAGGAATTTAACTGTAAGAAACTACCTTTGCAAATAGATCATACAGTCCCTTTGGGCTCTTATATTTTTGTGTGTACTTTAGACCATTTGAGAATTTAATATTGTTAAAAGTCGTCGCATTATTTAAATCATGTTTCACCTGCTTATAACTCAACTCCCAACGTCAGAACCATACTTTGTGTTATTTTTGGTTTTGTTTTTTAATAATTACAACTTTTATTTTAGATTCAGGGGGCACATGTGCAGATTTGGTACCTAGGTATATTGTGTGATGCTGAGGTTTGGAGTATGATTGATCCCATCACCCATGTAGTGAGCATAGTACCCAATGGTCAGTCTTTCAATCCTTGCCCACCTCCCTCCTTCCCCACTTTAGCGACCTCAGTATCTATTATTGCCATCTTTATGACCATGAGTCCCTGATGAGGAACCAAACTTTGGAGTAGATTCATTTGGGATAGACCAATGAATCTAAAAATCATCAAAGGGGCTTCAAGTCTCTAGCCTTTTTATCTAGTTCTCCTTTAAATGTTACTCAGATGTTAAAACCGTGGTAGGGGGTTTAGCTTCTAAGAGATCATAGGCAGCAACATAGAGTGATCACAAAAGCACAGAGGCCGGTCCAGCAGCCCCACCTATAGGAGTCCCACCTTCTTCTCCCCACATCACAGACAGCAGAGGCTAAGTGGAGAGCTACACAGAAAATACAGGGATAGTCCCAAGAAAAAAGCCGGGTAGAAAGCAGAGTCAAAGTTTGACAGTACAAAAACTAATGCCTTTGGGGGAGATTAAAAAGAAATCAAGTTGGGAACAGAAAATTAATAGAGGCTGCTGGTCACAGCAAGCCGGAGCTCTGAAGCCAGAAAATCAGGAAGGTAGTACATTTGTCTATTGGGGCTGCCATAGAAAAATAGCAAAACTGAGTGCTTGAACAACAGAGATGTTTTGTCACACAGTTCTGGAGGCTCCAACTCTGAGATCGAGGAGTCAACAGGGTTGGGTTTTTTGCTGAGGGCTGAGGCAGGATCTGTTTCATGTCTCCCTCCTAGCTTCTGGAGTTTGCTGGCAAGCTCTGGCATTCCTTGGTTTACAGAAGCATCATCTGCTGGGTGAGGTGGCTCACACCTGTAATCCCAACACTTTGGGAGGCCGAGGCAGGCGAATCACGAGATCAGGAAATTGAGACCATCCTAACATGGTGCAACTCTGTCTCTACTAAAAATACAAAAAATTAGCCTGGCATGGCAGCACACACCTGTAGTCCCAGCTACTTAGGAGGCTGAGGCAGGAGAATTGCTTGAACCCAGGAAGCAGAGGTTGCAGTGAGCCAAGATTGCCCCACTGTACTCCAGCCTGGGTGGCAGAGCAAGACTCCATCTAAAAAAAAAGCATCAGCATCATCTCTACGTTCATCATCAAATACTGTTCTTTTTACATGCTTGTCTGTCTCTGTGCCCAGATTTCCCTCCTTTGCAGGGATACCAGTCATTGAATTAGGGCCTATCCTCTTGACCTCATTTTAACTTGGTTATCTCTTTAAAGACCCTATCTCCAAGAAAGTTCACATTCTGAGATGCTGGGGGTTAGAACTCCAACATATCTTTGATGAGGGGAGGGGAAAGTACAGAGTTCAATCCATAACTGAAGAGAATTTAAAAGCAAGGATGAGCCAGGCATGATGATGTGCACCTGTAGTCCTAGCTACTCATGAGGCTAAGGCAGAAGCCTTTCTTGAGCCCAGAAGTTTGAGGTTACAGTGAGCTATGATTGTGCCACTGCAATCCAACACGGGTGACAGAGCAAGAACCTGTCTCTAAAATATAAAAATTTTTTTAAAAAGCAAGGATTTGTGGTCAGAAAGACATTGATTCAGGGACAGGGGACTCTGGTGGAAAAAAATCAGAAGCAATAGTAATTGAAAACATGGTCTGGAACCATGCAAGCATTCCTTAAATATTCTTTCTCTGGCCTCTCCCTCCTTTCACCTACCTTCAATAATGCTGCGAGGTTACTTACTGCACAGAGATAATCATGTCCACTCCTACACTTAGAACCACTCCTGGCTACCTGCCATTACTGTTAAAGTACAGAATGGAAGTCCATTTAGTAGGCCAGCTGTCCTCATTTTGCACATTAGGAAGTTCAAGCCCAGAGAGAACAAAAGATGTGGCCAGGATCTCATTTGCCAACCCAGGTCTCACTCAGATCTCAGCGCATTCCCTTAGTCTACCTCGTTCCTTGAGTTCCTAACCTGGATTTGTCAGGCTCCTTCAACAAAATTAACTAATTACAAGGCAGACTGTCTCCTGTGTTAGGGCCAAAGTATTCCCTAGAATAGGACTAGGCAGTATGAAATAAATAAAGCTGCAGATGCCAGAAACTCTCTTTCTGGTCGTAGAAGGGACTGTACCATAATAGTTACATTTCTCTCTGGGCCACCTGCAACCATTGGGGTCCCTAGGCTGGACATGTGCAGGTGGTGCAAGGAGCGGGGAGGAGGAGAAAGGTTGATTCTGATGGAGTCAACCACAGAGCCAGTCACGCACCCCATCAACAACACATCCTCATATGGCCCTAAGTACAAATCCTCATCAAGAGAATCATGGTCCTTAGGTGAGACTGTGGCAGATGGCATACATCCTCACCAGAACTGCAGAGCAGAGAGAAGTCTGTGTGTGCATGTGCGTGCATGTGTGTGTGTGTATGTATGTCAGGGCAAGGAGGGTTCAAGAACCAAGCCCAGGACTGACCCCAATACATGTTTCTGCTGTGGCTTTCCCAGGCCACTCATCTCCCTACCATACACATACATAGAAGTGGACAGGTCATGAAAAGATGGTGGTGGTCTTCCTTTTCTGTGCCCTTCACCTCGCTCATACTTACTTTCTTCTGCTTTTGCCTCAGGTCTGCCATATTTCCTGAACCGAAAATCAGGACACACAACCTGGCAAGCACTATTTCTGATCAGTTGATTCATCCCCACCAAAAGCTTCACTGAAGTAGAGATTTTAATCACATTTAATAACGCAATGAATGGCTTGACCTCTATAAACAGAGGACAGAAAAGAAAGCCAGGTTTCAAGGACGGGTGTCATTTGCTTGTATGTACCTGGAGGTCTTCTGAACCTAAAAAGTATCCTGAACTTCTAGGCAATGCACCAGCAAGGCAGGCACAGAGTAAAAGCTAAGTCAGCTACCAGTACCTACTTTAGGGTCAAATCCAGCCAAAGATCAATAAATGCATTTGCTTTCCATTCACCTGCTCTGTAAGGGTGAAGGCATCACGGAAGGCAGAAAGGCCTCTGTTCTGCTGACTGGGCTCCCACGAAGTCCCCATTCGGAGGCTGATAATTAGGCTAACTAAATCTTTTAATCTCAAAATTGGAAAACATGACTTCACGTGGATCTGTAAATGTTAATGACCAATAAAACCAGCTGTAGCACCACATTTGGTTCAGTTTATTAATGTGCTATTTTAGATGAGCTGAAGTAGAAAGAAATTCCATTATCCAACTTGAAAAGCCCTTCCCTGTGTGCATCCATTTATATAGCATTTTTATTCTACTAGAAACCCAGATTCTCAATTTGTCCCTTCCTTTTAGGGCTTAGTTTTATTGTCATTTGAGTTTTGTTTTGTTTGTGTGTGTGTGTGTGTGTGTGTGTGTGTGATCATTTTGGCAAAGAAGCAATTAAGTGAAGATGAGTGGACCTGCAGGGCCAAGGCGCCTCCAACTCATCTCAGTCCCACAGCCATTGCTTCCCAGAGCACAGACAATGGCCTCTACTTCTTGCTCAAAGGTCTCCATTTTTCAATCATGACGATCAATCCTGTACTACTTTACTTGATCCACAGCAAAAACAAACAATGGCTCCACTAACATGACATCCAGGGACTGCATATTTAAAACTCCAATCTACGGTTGCCTCAGCAAATGCTTATGAAGTACTTGCTCTTTCAGGTGGAGTACAAAGCAAGTTCATTAACTGAGAATAATCCATTCATTCTTTTCATTCAGCAAATATCTAAAGACTTACTATGTGTCAGGCACTGCTCCAGAGGCTAGAAAATACAGAGCAGAACAAGACAGACAGTGCTTTGCCACCACAACGTTTATTTCAAGTCAATGAGACAGACCATAGACAAACACATAAATACTTAGTAGGTTGAGTAGTAACAGGTACCCTGGGAAACATGCTAAGGCTGAGTAAGAAGGGACAGAGGGATGGAACTGCCACTTTAGATGGGAAAGTTGAAGAGCAGTCTGGATGCAATTATAGAGTAAGTCATGTTCTTGAAGAGGGAGAAGGTGCAAGAGGCAAGGGGTTGGAGGAAAGTTGTCAGCAAATGGTGGTAGGGGCCATATTGGGTAAGCCACTGCAGGCCACCAAAGAGTTTGAGAGAGTGGGGAGAGTTTTACAATCTGATTTACACTATAACAGGTGGAGTGGGGACAAGAATAGAAGTAGGAAGATGGATTAGGAAGCCAGTGTAATAATCTCCAGGCAGGAGATGCAATGGTAGCTTCTATGATCTGAACGTTTGCGTGCCCCCAAAATTCATATGTTGAAATCTCAAAGAAATTGATATTAGGAGATGCTGCCTTTGCGAAGTGATCAGGTTGTGAAGGTACAACCCTTATGAATAGGATATGAATAGGGCCGGGTGTGGTGGCTCACACCTGTAATCCCAGCACTTTGAGAGGCCAAGGAGGGTGGATCACAAGGTCAGGAGTTCAAGACTAGACTGGCCAAAATGGTGAAACCCTATCTCTACTAAAAATACAAAAATTAGCCCAGTGTGTTGGCGGGCACCTGTAATCCTAGCTACTCAGGAGGCTGAGGTAGAGAATTGCTTGAACCCAGGAGGCGGAGCTTGCAGTGAGCCCAGATCACGCCACTGCACTCTAGCCTGGACAACAGAGTGAGATTCCATCTCATAAAAAAAAACTTAAAAAAGGAGGTGCTAGGGAGCCTAGTCACCCTTTCCACTATGTGAGGTTAGAGCAAAAAGTTGGCCACCTAGGAAGTGGACCCTCGCCAGACACCAAACCTGTCAGTACTTTGATCTTGGAATTTCCAGTCTCCAGAACTGTGAGAAATAAGTTTTTGTTGTTTGTAAGGCACCTAGTTTAAGGTATTTTGTTATAGCAGCCAGAACAAAGATAGTGTCTTAGCCTTGGTTGGTTGTGATAGAGGGAGTCATAAATGGCTGGATTTACTATACCTTCCCATGGTAGTGCCAACCGATTTGTTGATGGATGTGAAATAAGGATAAAGATAAGAGAAAAAAAAAGAATAAGCCAAGGTTTAGCAATGATACAGTTTGTTTAGTTTGCAAGATATTTTCACATATATTATCTAATTTAAGATTCATAAGAACCTTACTTCTTTTTTTTTTTTTTTTTTGAGACAGAATCTCACTGTTTCCTAGTGTTGCCCAGGTTAGTGTACAGTGGCACAATCTTGGCTCACTGCAGCCTCTGCCTCCTGGGTTCAAGCAATTCTCCTGCCTCAGCCACCTGAGTAGCTGGGATCACAAGCACACGCCACCATGCCCAGCTAACTTTTGTATTTTTGGTAGAGACAGGGTTTCACACCACGTTGCCCAGGCTGGTCTCAAACTCCAGGCCTCAAGTGATCCGCCCACCTCAGCTTCTCAAAGTGCTGGGATTACAGGCATGAGCCACCGTGCCCAGCAGAACCTTGCATCTCAAAGTGTGACAAGCAGATAAGCATCAACATTACCTGGGAGCCTATCAGAAATATAGAATCCTAGGTAATCCCCTCCAGATCCCAGATAATCCATATGCACATTAAAATTTGAGAGGCTCTCATCTGAGTGCCAGGATTGATGAGGATGAGGGATATTGAGGAGGACAAAGATCTAACCGTCTCCTGGAGGTTAAATAATTTGCTTACAGCCACACAGTCAGGATGCAGAGATTCTGTTTGCAAACCTAGTGTCCCCTCCACCTCTCCATGTGTGTGAGACGTAATTCCTCACAGCCTAGCAGGGAACCAGAGCCCCCACCATGTAACAACTATCATCTGAAACATCATGGTTTCATTAGAGATCACAATTTAGGGATCACAGGATAGGCTTCAGAAAGGAGACCAAATTCATCTTGGCTGTAAAAGTGAGTAGAATTCAGGTAAGGAAAAGAACAGAGAGGACTGCAGAGCAGGGAGAAGTCTGTGTGTGCATGTGCATGCATGTGTCTGTGCATGTGTTGGGGCAAGGAGGGGGAAGTCACAGAGAGGAGAACCACATGAACAAAGCCCAGAGCTACCTGACACTGATAAATCACTCTCCCCATCACATTCTGCCTACCAGACATATTGATCCTCAACTAATCAAGTAGAAAGAGTCATTGGGGAAAAAATAACGGGCTTAAAAAAATAAATCCCTCTCACACGATTACTGCTCCAGGAAAGCAAGCTGTGCCCAGCTGATGGCAAATCTGTCAAAGGGCAAGGTGGACATGGAGGACGGAAAAGGAGAGGAGAGGATATGGGAGGACGAGCCTATACCAGAAAGAACCATGTGCCCGCTGCTGTTTGCTTTTTAGCCTGTATTCAGTGCATCCAGCTTCAATGTAACATCTGGGCTCAGTGCAGGCCTGATTTAATAATATGTTGGGAGCTGGCATTTGCTCCAGTCCCACAGCAGCAGTAAATAGTGACAGGGAAGTTGTGTACCAGACCTAATTTGCCCCCTTTTTCTACTTAGAAAGTCACATTAATATTTAATAGAAGAAAAATAATTCATGCAGATTTGAAAGCAAAATCCATGAAAAGGCACATTTAAAAAGCTGGGGGGAAATGGGTTTGCTTCAGGAAGGCTCAATTTTCCCCTTAAACGAACTAAAGCTCACGATTTATTTGCATGGAGGCAACCTAGGCAAATTTCACCCACCTGCCTCTTCCTGTATTTTGGTTCCATGGCTATAAACATCCCCTAACTTTCCACCCAGGCCTTGTGTCTATGTCTTTTCAGTCTGTCGCTGGAAACTCAGCAGCAATGCAAAGACAGGCTCATGCTTGGCATGTTGGGTGGGGAGTTGAGAGGAGCTGAGTCTTCTTGAGTCACAAATGTCTCTTAGGACAACTTTGAGGCCTGGATTTGGGTCCCCCATTTCTGTTAACTGTAGAACAGGTGTAAGAACGCTGGAGCTTGGGATAACTTAAGAAAGGACTGTGCGCGGTGTTACAATCTGGGTGGGAAACAACATGCCCCCTTTCAGGCAGCCCTGAGATAGCTTTCTTCATTGCGACTCTAGGGGACCAGTGCCCTTCTACTGCACTTCCAACCTGGACTTGACTCTGGGACACCCCATAAAAGGGAGATCTATGCCTAGCCCTTTTTCCATCTTCTCACAGCCATCGAAACATTAATTTTATGTCATATCACTGCAAGGGCCTGCCCTTGGTATCCCAAACTGACAGTTGCCAACTAGTCCATCCTAGTGTTCATCAACACATTGATGTGACATCCAAGGAAACGCACATGTATTTTATAAAAGGCATTTAGAGGCCATGCCTACCTTCAAGGACTGGTGTGACTTTCAGTCACATGGTAGGGCCTTTGTGCCCTTTTAACTCTACCATGTCAGGGGGCCTGAGCCTGTTTCCACAAAGCAAATCCTATACAATGCTGCAGTGAGTCTCAACCAAGGACCCCAACACCATCTCCTCCTCGTCACATCAGCTAACATGATGGGCTCTCGCTTCTCCGCCACACAAGTGTCATTTCTGTCTGCATCCGAAAAATCACTTTCAAAAATTGCCTCACTCTTCTACAGCTTGAGATTTAATTACCCTTCACCCATGACGGGCGCCAACTTGCTTTGATGAAGAGAAGACAAGGAAGTTTGGGAAGCCAAAACTTCCCAAAAGTTGGGAAGCAACTCAAAGGAGCAAGTGGGAAGCCCCACTTGCTCCTTTGAACAGAAAGCAAATTCCCTGGGCAGAGGAAAAAACTCAGCCCCACAGGCACCCATGGTACAGTGTTCAGCCCTTTCCCAAGCGGGCAGGAGTAATTCCCAAGCCACACCAGCAGGTTTTCATTTGGCCCAATTTTGCCTCATTTCCTCTAAAATCATTACTGCAATGATTTAATGTTCAGGGCTGGGAACAACATATCTTCTCCCTTCTCTCTCTCTCTCCACGAGCTGGCCTCCCTTGAGAATGTAACTGAGACCTCAGCATGACGGGTCAGAACCATTTAATAAACGTAAAGCCAACATTTTTTCTACATAAATAATGTTTGTGAGGAAGGGACCATGGACTTTTTTCCCCCTATGAATAGGCCCATTATAAGCTGCACCTGACCAACAATCATTTTAGAATTGTTCTTTCCTGAGCTTTCTACTTAGCAAATATTTCCTGATACTAAATCACCATAAGCCACATTTTATGTCACTGTGAATTTGCTCAAAATAATTTCTATCCACTTCCTTAGATTCTACTCAGAAAGGTCCCTCAGCAAAGATTTGGTTTTTGAAGAGCCCTTTTCTTTTTTCTTTCTTTCTTTTTTTTTTTTTTAATCTAGGGAGATGTTGAGGGAAAGGATTTAGGGACGTATGGTAGGATTTAGAAAGAAAGAGAAAAATTTGAATCCCTTGGAGTTTTCACCATGAAAGCAAAGCTTATTTAGAATTTCCTTATTTTCTTAAAACCAACAGGAAAGAAAGAATTGTGCTTGTGGAGTGGGCTGTTCTCAGAAAGAGGTCCAGTGGGACAATTTGCAGGGGGACTAGGTCAGCTCAGCTTGTCTCTGCTGCTAAAAAAAAATACTCCAGAGAAAGCTACGACTTCTCTAGGGGGTAATATCTGTAGGTAACTACGGATGGAAACTGAGTATTAATTATCCCTTCCTGTGTTTTATATTTTCTGATTTAACAGACATTGGAAAGCCAGACATTGATAAAAATGACAGGAAATATTCTTAGCCAATTAAATCACCATGATGTCAGGCCTAACATCTGCTCCATGAATCCTGCAGAAATGTGTGACATTAATATTTAATAAAAAGTAGCCCGGGTATGGACTCAACAGCCATTTCGCCCTGTGCTCCCAGGACATTCACTTCAGATCTTATAACCTTATGAAATGTAAATACACAGGTTTCTCTCCTGAGCCACCCTCCTCCTTAGCATTGGAGGAAGCTTTGCTTTCATTCTCACAGGACCACACACCTTTCAATCACCCCATGATTCCCTCCAGTTTCTGCTCAGTGAAGGCAGCTGTCACGGGATGATGGTGGGCCACACTAACCTAAATGGAGAGACATCATACAAAGGGACAGTGAGCCCCTTATTCCAGAGCTCAGCACCACCAGCTGCTCCCTTTCCTTTTGGCTTCTAGTGCTCAGTTGTGTCTCCCTGAGAAAGGCTGTGCTTACCAGAATGTCTCTTAAGCTGCCATTTCCTTTTATATCCAAGCCAATGAGGTGGTCCTCAAATGTTTCCAGTGTGTCTGGGTACTTACTGCCATTGTGCCTCTGCTCTTGTTGGAAAGCCCCATTGCCATTTTCCCTCATTACCTATTGTCCCTCAAGTGAAAGCCCTAAGAAAAACCCACAGGGAGGATGCATACCCCTCTCCTTCAACATGCCATCACCTTTCCCCATCTCTCTTTCTTGGAATTTTTATCACTGGGTGACCTTAGGGACAGTCCCATGCTACTCATGGCAGCCCCAGGATTTCCTGATGACATGGTCCGCTTTCCAGAGTGAGAGCAGTATCTTTCCCTTTTCCCAACAGGACTTTGGAGAGGCCACTTTTCCAAAAAGCAGTTTTATCCCTCCCTTTCCAGTCAACCATCCAAACCATAGATCCAACTCAAGTTTGGGAGGGTGGGGTGGGAATGGCCAAGGCCACCCATTCTCTTGGGACAATAGCAAAGCTTCTTGTATACAAAGCCTCCCTGAACAGACAGAAGGAGGGGTGAGGTCCACACCTGGTTGGAAGCTAGTACAGCACAGGAGATAGAAATGACACTACTCTGAATTCAGATTTTGTCAGAGGAGTTGGGATAGTGACTTTAGTCTCATCCTCTTCCCTCCAATGTATGACCACTTGAAGCCAATCTACCCAACGATCATGAGTGAAAGTAGTGTTAAGGCATTTGATTTATTAATATCTAAGCAAATACTCCATCATACCCAAAGACCATGCTCTCTGATTAAGTTGGATGGGAGAGCACAGGTTGAACTGGGCAGCAAAGTAGCAGCTTCCTTCTCTACCTGCCAGTCTAGCCCTTAGTCTAGTCCTTGTCTGTAAGGAGAATCAAGTCAGAGACTCCATCCTAAAAAATGGCCCAATAGTAGGTAGAGATGCATATTTAATTCATAAAAGGGGGGATTATCTACATTTAAGAAGATTTTGCTCTCTCCTGTATACATCAATGAAATGAAAACAAATCCGTCCCAAATTCTCCTAGAAAATCAAGGGAGAGAGTGAAGTTATTTGATCTGATGACTACATGGAGACAGGAAGTACATGTGCCCACCTGGGAAGGCAGAAAGAGGCACCCTGCCATGCCAAGCTGCAACCTTGGATATGCTTCTGTGGATGTCAGCCTCCCAAAAGCCCAGGTAAATACCTAAACACTTGCAAAGGAGCAAGTGAGTGAAAAATATCCAAGTGTTCACTACCAAATTCCCCACTGTTAGGGAATGGAGAAGTACCTTTCTCTATGGGAAATATGAGAAGGAAAATGAGAGCTCCTACTACTCTGTGACTAAGAAAAGCCAGGACTCAAAGTTCCTGAAGTTATATGAGGCTTTTTGTAAGGGGAAAGGCTATATCTAAGCCTTTGTGTGACATTAGACTGGGGAACAATCTCAAAAGAGAAGGAAGTGATTTCTGTAAAGTCTAAGAATGTTCTGGAGCTGTAATCCACCTTACCTGGAAGAGAAAGAGGAAGAAGAAGCCACATCCTAGAATGTATCCCCAAGCTTCCTTCCATCACTAGGAAGAAAGTACCAGACAAAGGAAAGGATCATTGGGACCCTTTCTCTTCATTAATAAAGTGGTCACCATATCTGAGAAATACGGTGAAAACCTACATCCAGCCTCATTTAAGGGGGTTCAGATGATAGAGACAGCTCCCAAGCAGATAGAATAAACTCCATCCTTTTACAATGAAATCAGAAAATGAGCTCTGGGATAAGCAGGTAATATGTATTTTCTTGAGTTTATATAGTACATTAGATAAAAACTGATTTATCATCTATACAGATTCATGAAAATTAGTCAAGTCAATGTCAAGTACACAAAGGTGTTTGCCCTAGTTACTTGGATTTTTACAAATACGTTTTCAGAATCCCCATTTAGAAGTGGCTTCTTTCTGCAGAGATAGCCCGGGACTGTGTTAAAAACATTTCAGGTATCGCTGGACATAAAGACTTTTTAAAAGTCCTAAATTCTTTACAGGTTCAGCCAACTCCCTTGGGATATTCTTATATTGACATTCTATCCACTCTTTTGTCTTTAACCCACAAAATGGGGAGTGTCTATATTTAATAGGATTTTCTTTCTCTCTTACACTTCAACACAGCAGCAGAAAAATCCCTCCTAAATTCTCCCAAAAAGTCAAGCAAGTACATAGTTGCCAAGAGAAGCAAGGGCTTGGCATTTTAATGTAGATCTGTCACCATTTTTGTGGTGAACGAAGGATCCTAAATCTTTAGCCTCAAGTTCCTCTTCCACAGCCTCTCCCAACTAAGAAGTTAGAGAATCCTTAGATGCTCAAAACAGCTAACATTATCAAGCACTTATTGTGTCTGAGTCATTTTGTTACATTCTTTCATTGATCGTCTCATTTAATCCCCATGACTGTCTCATGAAGAAGGCAGAAATATTCCCATTTTGCAGATGAAGAAATTGAGACAAGTGGAGGATAAGATGCGTGCCTAAGATCACATAGCAAGCAAGAGTAGAGGCAGGAATAGAATTCAGACCCCCTCAAGACCCATACTCAGTCTAAAGCAGTGCACAGCCCTGTCTCCATAAACACCTGCAGGTGAGGCGTGCTGCTGTGCCCAAGGTAATCCTCAGCTCAGCATAAGGAGGCTTTCAAGTCTCATCACATCAGGCTTGATTTGCTCAACAGCTATGCCCAGGTGCTCAGCAGAAACTAAAAGAAACTTAAAGGGGACTCTGGAAATATATCCCTTTTCCAAAGAAAGGAAAAACAAAGAAAAAATGTTAGCAAAGACTC
The DNA here is from genome assembly GCF_001604975.1 of Cebus imitator. Taxonomy (NCBI): domain Eukaryota; kingdom Metazoa; phylum Chordata; class Mammalia; order Primates; family Cebidae; genus Cebus; species Cebus imitator. The sequence continues at coordinate 5,830,071 of NW_016107338.1, read as the reverse complement.
AGCTCACTTTTTCTGTTCCTTGAAGGGAAACCATAAAAATGCTTGTCCATAAAAAGGTTTTACCTTACAGGTGAGAACTGGACTGAACTGGAAGGAAGTTTTCTCCTACAGCCACGTCAGTTAAATATACATCTCCCAGCATTCCTTGTGAGTGGCAAGAAAAAGCTAGTTTTCCATATGGTCCATTGTCTACCACCAGAGTTGAGGGTGACACCTTGCATCTCTATAACATTTTGCTTTTTCAAAACAGTTTTACGTTTCATCTTTGTAGCTTTCCTATTCATTGCATAGCAGAAACTTTCAATCCATTTTATGGATAAGAGAATGAAAAATCAAGATGTTAATTGGCTGATCACTTCTCAGAGAAGAGTGTGGCAAGGTATAAAAAACTCCTGAAGAATAAACGCTGAAGAGTTTTATCTTTCCTACCTTTTCCCATTCTCTCTGTCTTGGTATGAGGGATAACTTTAAGCAAATGTTAAAAGAGACAGTTTGTTTTTGATCAAAAGTGTGTCTCTGACATCTTTCACTTCCCTTTATTCCCTTCCTTACTGGTATTCCTCTCCTTTGGGACCCCTGACCCTCAAGCCACCCTAAGCCTCCCATACAGGAATCTGCCCAGGTCGGTTCAACTCTTATGGTGCTACATGATCCAAACCTCTTTAGATTTCTTGCCATCACTCCAAACAAACAATAACCCCTTCAGAGACAAGGGAGACAAGCTGGGTGTTCAGAGTCAAGTAACCAAAAAGAATTAGTTCATAGTAAAGTGTGAATGTTTCCAACGTTCTCAAAAGTTGTGGCATTGTTTAGAAGATAAAATTGATTAGCCCTCATGAATCTCTATTTGTTCAACTAACTGAAATTTCTTGAAGTAAAATAAAAAAATTCAGGTCATAAGCTTGTATTCTTAGGGGGAGTAGCTATCAGTATGCAGGGTAACCTTTCTGGGAGTCTAAACCAGGAACTGATGGTAGAAAATATTGAGCTTTTCATGAATTCTTCCTTTCTCTTACCCATTTTCATGTTTAGGTGTGTTAAAAACTTTCAACTGAAACTCCCATAAAAGTAGAATCATAGCACGAGTGGGGAATAGAACCCACAAAGTTTCCTTTTTCATACTGACTCTAAAATCAGAGTTTTTAAACCAAAGACTACTGTTCAGAACTCCCTGGGATGAAGGTAGCTAATGACAAAATAAGAAAATAGCAAGTATTGATTATCACAGTGACAGCTAAGTACTCCCCAAAAAATGGAGAGAGAAAAAAATACAGTATACACACGTCTGTAGTTCAATAATAAGAAAATAGACTCCTGAAACATTTTGAAACCAATACCATCAAATGTTAGATAATTCGTTTATCTTAACAACCATCTATATTTTTCAATCTTACACTTCCATATAATTTCCAGTTCACCAGTCCATCACTGGCTAAAGCAGCTGGCCAGGAGATTATACCACTGGGACATAAGCAGGATCATCTTTAAGGTCAGCACTGTGCAGATAGATATCATTTTTCCTTCAAGCCTTCAGAACCACCTCGGGATTTTAGGGGATGAAAACAAAATGGAGAAGAGCAGATTGATCCACCCAGATACACTCAGAAGAAAATTAACCAAACTAATTAACTAGTGGGGGTAGTAATTACAGCTTCCATTTATTGAATGACTCCATATGCCATGTGCTGAATGTGTGTATCTCATTTAATCATCATGATACTGCATGATAGATTTAGAATGTCTACATTATAGCAAATAAACAGGGCCTTAAGAGAAATAACTTGCCCAAGGCTACATGGCTGACTTAAGATTCGAATTCAGGTTTGTCTGACTCTAAAAGGCCAAACTTTTTGGACTCCAAAACCCAAACTCAACTTATGTCAATGAGAAGTCCATGAACTCTTAGTTCTGTGGCCATATTGTCAAGGATCCAAAATAGTTATTTATGAGAATTTTGAAATTTTGCTCTGTTTTACCAGGAAGGTGATGGGTTATTGAGCACGTCTAATTCAGAAAAGCCTTATTCTGGAATCCATTGCAAGCAGATTCACTAGGTGAATCTTGACTTCCTGTGAACCACTTAGAAACACTGATCAGCACTAGGCATGGTAACAAATGAACACCAAACACTTTCTCTGCCCTAATTCAAGCAATAATTGGATTAGAGACGCACTTCATGCTGGTTTAACTAATAATGCAGTGCTAACTTTTCTCTCCAATGAATGAGACAGCTGAGAGAGTGATTAGGAGATACCTCATTGAAATGGGCACTTGAGGATTGCTCCAAGGCAGGATTTGAGGTAAAAGAAAGGTCCTATTATCTTGAACTAATGAACAAAGGCCTGATGTTTTCTAAGGCATTTTCTATCTACAGCATTCTTATGCAACCAGGCTTTTTCTGCTTACAGTCACTAAAGTCAAAATACAGAAATAAACTGAACATAGAATTTAATTTGACATTGTATTTTTCAACTACTAAACAAAATGCACACAATATATTTATTTCAATAAACTATTATCAATCACAAATTGCATTAATTTTGTTTTTCTATATTTTTAAATATGGTGTTAGAGTTATATAAAAGCTATAAGTACACAGTTTTTACCAAGTTTCACATATATAATTACTTTAAAAATATACTAAATTAAGTGTCCCAAGAGACATTTTATTTCTCTTGAAAGGGCTTCATACATTCACAAGTTTGAGAAACTCAGGTGTTAGTTATATTTTCTTTTAGACATGTTCATAAGAATACACCCACCAAGGAAGTATTTATTAGTCAGTATAAGTTAGGTTCTGCTATAATAACAAATAGATCCTGAAATCTCCATTGTTTAACACAATGCTGATTTATTTCTTGCTCATATCACAATTTCAGGCAAGTGAGGCAGCTCTCCCTGTTACTCCTCTTCCAACAGTGACTCAGAAAACCAACCTATTTTCATTATATTTCATTGTAAAACTCTCTGGGAGAGAACAGGGAGAATTGACACCAGCTCATAATCATCTCAGACAAGAAGTGGCATCTATCACTTCTGCTCACATCCCACTTGCTAAGACCGTTCATCTGGCTTCATTAAAGCTAGGGAGACTAAGACGTACCAGGGAACACAAGGTGATATGGTTTGGCTGTGTCTCCACCCAAATCTCACCTTAAGTTGTAATAATCCCCACATGTCAAGAGAGGGGCTAGATGGAGATAATTGAATCATGACGGGGGAGGGGGGCGGGGGTTCCTCCATACTATTCTCATGGTAGTAAATAAATCTCACAAGATGTTTTTACAAATGGGAGTTCCCCTGCACTAGCTGTCCTGCCTGCTGCCATGTAAGACATGACTTTGCTCCTCATTCACCTTCTGCCATGATTGTGAGCCATATGAAACTGAGTCAATTAAGCCTCTTTCCTTTATAAATTACCCAGTCTTGGGTACAACTTTATTAGCAGCAGGAGAACAGACTAATATACGAGGAATACGTGGGAAGCATTAACTGTCTCCAACCAGCAATCAGAGATAAAGAGAAAATCAGAATGAAATTGTAACATGAACTCCTTATTAAATGATATTCCATTTACAAAGTTTGATTTATTCACCTTTCTAGAACATATCTTATGTTTAAAAAGTACACATTAATTCATTAAACATTGATTGATTGTCTCTTATGTCCCTGGTTCTGAGGATGGAGAGATTAATCAAATAGAAGTAAACTAAAAGAATACCCCTGTTATCTCATAACTAACATGTACAGATTTGTGAAGACAAAATTATTTTATCTCTAATCTTCAAATGCATTGCTCTCTCACATTGCCTCAAGCTCCTGTTCCTTGGGAAGGACTTCTCTGAGAAAAGAAGATCTAAGATCTAGATAAGCTTTACATGTAGTAAACTCTAACCCCATGAGTGATTGATTAAAAACCTGTGTACGTGACCTGATTAATCAATATCCAGTGGAAGTGCAGAAGAAACAAGTTTTTAGTAAAGGACTGCTCCAGTGAGAAGGAGTCTTGGGGCTTAGTTCACAATACTTACCACACAGCAAACCAGCCATAATCTCAATGCCACTGGGCAGCAATCACCTTAGTGGAAGATAAGGTTGCTTTGCCCCCCTACCTGAGGGTGGATAGTGGGCTGTGATATTGCAGGGAGATGCCAATTGGAATTGACCCAAGTGAGTTACCAAGAGAGGATGATACATGTTGAGCTAAGACTAATTATGCTTTAGCTGACTACTAGCATGCTGCTTCCTCCTCTCCTCAGAGTAAGACAACCCTGACTTTCTTACATGGTCAGATTGGAGGAAAAATTATAAAGTAGAAAGGGTTACCCACTCCCTCTAGTGTCCCTTTTCTGTGTCTTTCTTTTCTAGTTCTTACTAAATCCAAGTTCTTACTAAACAGTGAATGACAGATATAAACAAATATTCACTAAGCACCTACTATATGTCTGGTAACACAGTGGCTTATAAAGAAATTACAGTTCCTACACCTAGGGAGTTCACAGTGTTCTGGGAGAGTAAAGATGTTACATTTTTGGAAAAAAAACATGAGAGAGAGAGCACACAGGAGACTATATAACCTAATCATAGGAATAAGCTTCTCTTTAGGGATGATAGATGAATACGAGTAGAGTAAGAATACTCCCAGCATTATCCAGACTAGCATGCTTAGGAATCAGAAAGAGGTTTCACAAAACCACTGGAAGAAAGCTCTGTGGTCAGGGCTTTCACATTCTAGTGTGTGATTCAGAGCACATGCTCTGTTTGTTTAAGTGAGAATCTAGTGCTTCCCTTTATTAGATAAACAATTTTTGTTGTATTAAGTTCAGTTTCCTCATTTATAGAACTTGCCTAATGGAATTGCTTGACGATTCGATGAGCAAATGTGTCCAAAGTGCATAAACAGCACCTGACACATCAGAAATATTTAATGGGTATTTGTTATTATTTTATATTATTCTTTGTATAAATCTATTTAGTTGTCAGAGTTGTCATAAGCTCCACATGTAAGGCCTGAGATGTAGGCAATGAAGGTATTATTACCATTTCCATTTGACAGATGAGGAGTCAGGGGCTCATTCCAGTAAGTGAGTTACTTGGCTTAGCACACCGTAGAGCCAGAACTTGACCCCAAAGCTTCCAAGTCCACTGCTACACTTTTCCTGAAGCTGAAGAGGAACCTCTACTCTAACTTAACATATCATGATATTGCAATCCAAACTTCTACTGAGCCATGTGAAATGAACAATACCAAGGATCTTTCCACTGACCAAGGTCCAGTCTTCTGACAAGCCTGAGTGTTGGGATTATGGTCCAAAGGCAAGTAAGCTTAAGTTCCACCTAGCTCTGTCACTGTGGCCTTGGGCAAGCAACCTATCCTCTCTGGTCCTTGGGTTTCTAATCTGTACAGTGGGGGACTTAGACTCAAAGTCCCTAGATAATGGTTAAGAGTTTTACCAGCTCTGAAATTCATGATTCTTTAGCTTCTTTTTCTTCCTTTAAACAAGTTGGCCTTTGAAGGACAGAGATGCCCAGAATATATATCATTGAACCTAGGTGGTTGTTGTACCCTTTTACAGGCAGCAGAGTAGAGAATAGGGAGCTAGTAACCAAATAGGATCAATGGCTATCCCTGAAAAGCACTGTGGATTTTGAGTTCAGAAAACCAAAACCCCAACAGCAAGATAGCATCTATTCCTATACCTGAAGAGTTTTTCTATTCCACACGAGAGGATCTGAAAGGAACTTAGGAATCAATCCAATCTCCTTTTACAGACCAGAGAACTGAGACAATGGGAATTTCATGCCTCACCCAAGATGACATAGTTAATTAACTACAGAGATGTGACTTGAACCCAAGGCTCCAGGCCCCTCTTCCATGTTGCTTCCACTGTGTTGTGCTTCATCCTCCAGGTTTAGAAAATCTGTATCAATGGTTCAGATGTCTCCTTGCCAGGAGACAAGCCATATTGGGATCAAAGCACATCTGTGAAGCTAATGACAGTCTAATTCACTATTGGCAGAAACATGAGAGATTTAGGGAGAAAATTGCAACAGACTGTTACAGACTGTCCTGCAGCACATTGCTGAAAACGGAAAACACCTCTTAGATCACAAAGTATCACTGAGAGGGGGAGCCAATATACCTTGCTCATTTCATATTTAGTTCCTTCCGAAAGTTGGTGGGTCCCCCAAACCAGCATGCTCCAAACTCACATCTGCTTCCATGCTGGAGAAACAGGAGCCAGAGCTCTACTGAACTCATAATAAATTTATTTTTTCAAAAGCAGAGTTAAGAGTTAAACTGGATAACGTAAAAAAAATTAAAAATCAAGTGAGTATGACGCAGTGAGCCCCTTTGTGTTCCAGAAACAGCCAGGGTCTCTGACATCTAGACAGCTATCTTTCCAGATTTTCCCAGCCTTGCCAGCTGTCATTTGAGTTTAAACTCACTTCCTACAAAGGAAAAAATACACCACTATTTCTCTTTCACTGACTGAATAAGTCTTCACTGAGCACTTTCTAGATGTCAAGAGTGGGATAAATCATCTCAGGGGCTAATTCTGTTGCAATTCTAGCTTCTAAACTAATTATCAAAGCCCCCAAAGACCTACTGACCAACAGTAAACAGAATTCAAATGTGGTGTCCAACAGCCCCAACGCCCAAACCCGAAACTTCCCTCCCTTTTCTGGATACAATACTTTATTCTCAGAGTATTAAAGGCCACAGAGTACATTAGTACATATTTTCCTTTAAAACACCATCATCTGAATTGGGTGTGTGTGTGTGTGTGTGTGTGTGTGTGTGTGTGTGTATTTTTTAAATCTCAATTTCAGGTACTTCTTTTTATTTAACTTTTATTATGATAATTTCAAACATAACAGTAGACAGAATAGTATAATAAAACCTCAGGTACCTATTGCCCAGATTTGACAGTTCACATTATTCTCTTATTGTCTCTTCTATTTCCCTCTAACTTTACCAAAATTTAAGCATTTCTTAATAATGCCATAATCTAGGGTAACCATACATTTCCATTTGCCTGGGATAATCACAGGTTATACTTCTTTGTATTAACTAATACCTATCAACTAATTTTATAGCCCCTTTTTAAAAAAAAAAAAAATGACCTGATTTGGATAATAAATTATGTGGTCACTTTACTTAGAGCCAATATTAGTAGTCTCAGACACTGAAGAGAATGGCGATGTCTTATCCTGTTTGTCATTACTCAGAGCTATCCTGCTCGCCTAGGTTTTTCTCTGGACCTCAAGGACAGAAACCCTGGGTGCTACAATTCACAGATTCCCTGGCTCAATTCCACCACTAAAAGAAATTGACGTAATATCTGGAAGACAGAAGAGAAGAAAAGTGTCTTCTCCAGTTTCAGCAGACACATAGGCCTTGGAAGCTAGCATACAGCAGATGTGGAGTTTTGCCCATGGTTTACAGGGCATAGCTGGCAGCTTCCAGCAATCCCTGAACTTTACATTTCTTGAAAGCAGTCTCGCCTTTGGTCCCCAGACTCAAATCTTTATATAGACCTCCAATTCCCCACATGAAACCTCTTTCATCTTGAAATACTTAAAGTGTCTTCCATTTTCCTAACTAATTACTGACTAAAGCAGTGACAAGAGGAATCCTCACTTTTCAGGTTTGCTTCGGCTCTGAGTATTGTCTGCAGGAGCTCAGCAGCATGCAAGGCCATCCATGTTCTCAGCTCCATGCACACTCTAGCCCCAACTCCTGCCATTTTAGCCATATCGAGAGTTGATAGCTTACCAGAACACCACACTAGGTCTCATTTCCACATCTTCTCTCATTCTGCCCTCTAATTCCTCCTTCCTCTTACTCTCCCTTGGCTAACTCATGCTGTTTGTACAAAGAGCTACAAAAAGGTTCTTTCCTCCTCAATGAAGTTTTCTTTGAACTTTTACCACACTGGTTGTGTGTCCCCCCACCCCCCTGTGCTCCCACAGCAATCCAATATCCCTATCACTGGACTCATCACAGTGTATTTATGTATTTAAATGCAGGCTTAGATATGCTAATGTATGCCTTAACTTTGTATGTTCTCCTTAGGTGCGGAAATCTTGTTCTCTATCCCTAGTGCCTATCCCAGAGTTTGGGATAGTAGAAGCTCACAAAATACTTGGAAAATAAACAAGTGAAAGAGCAATTCTTCACCAGCTTCAGCAGCTTAAGGTAAAGAATTTTGCATCTAAAGAGGACAAGGTCACCTCAGCATTTGACGCTATGTTCAGGTCTAGACCTGCACTGCCTAATACACAGTAATCACTATCCCCATGTGGCTATTCAAAATTAAGTTTTAACTAACTAAAATTAAATAAAATTTAAAATTGAATTTCTCAGCTACATTGGCCACATTTTAAGTGCTTAACAGCCACAGATGGCTAATGGCTGCCATATTGGACAGCCCATTTCCATCATTGCAAAATGTTCTACCCAGACTGTGCTGGTTTCTAGAATTAATAGAACACAAGAACCACTTTCCAAGGCGGAGCTAGTAAAAGTCCTCTCATTTGCATACATGTGTAAATGATATATTTTTACAGCTAACTCAGAGACAAAATGACCAGCCAGAGGACTCAGAGATAAACACTAAGGAAGTGGGTTCTAGCAAGAGGATAAGAATCTCAATGCTACCTAACTTTTATTGGGCAGTTAGTTTGTAAGAACCACTGTAACAAGCACTTCACACACAACTTATTTAAGAAGAATATAGGTAAATACAGATCGGCTATTCCTTACCCACAATTGCAAAATCCAAAAAGCCCTAAAGACCATTTACTTTTTAAATAAGTTTTGCCACAAACTCACTTGGCAGTAAAATCTGACCTCAATTTAAATTGCTATGAGCCTATTCCTAATCTTCATTTAGCATGAATTGTCATTTTGCTGCAGAAATATTAATAAATTATAGGATACCACCCAGATCTTGCCTTTGCTGGTGGTTTAATGTAAAATAGAGCATATATACTATTTTATTTTTCTAAAATCTGAGAGAATCTCAATTCTAAAATACATTTTGCCCTAATTGTTCAGAAAGCAACTTTGGACCTGTATTTTTATTTTCTTATTTCACAAATGAAAATACAAAACTCAGAGAGGTGAAGGTATTTGCCCTAATTCACAGAGACAGTAAGTGAGAAGCAGGGGTACTAACCCAGTGTATGCCCAAAACCCAGCCCTTAACCGCTAGTTAACACTGCCTTCCTCAGCTAATGCAAACAGTGTGCCTCTGCTACAAGTGTTATCGCAAAGGCCAAGCCACAAAATCTAGAATTAGGGTAAAAACTACGCATTCCAGAGAGTACTTCAGGAGCCTAACCAGGCCATATAACCACAACTGAAACAGACTGTATTAGTGTTATCATTTGCCCAGCGCAAGTGGAGGCAATGTGGGTTTAATATTTGTGATATTTCAAAGAAAACTGAATCCTGATATCAAGTTCTCCAATACATTGCTGTAACTAATATTTTCAGGATCTAGCTATTTAATTTAAAACACCTCGGGGAAGGTGATCCTCAATAAAAGGGAAACAAAGGAAAATTCCCCATCCAGAGAAGCACAGCTTTCTTAATCACAGCTGAGAGCAAAGGCTCCCTCGTGCTGAAAGAGGCCGACCCAGTTTCCTTTTTCATGATCCTGCTGAAAAAGAGAACACTAGGGAAACCCTTAGGGAGTCCTAGAGTCCTGGCTATCAGCTTCAAGAGGGCAACCTCTGGGGGCACATGAAACCTCTGGGGGCACATGAAACCACTGGCATGAATCAGCAGCCATGCCAGTGGCATGGCTTGTAGGAAGATCAGTGACAAATGATCCAGGATCCAGGTATCCTTGGGTTTTGTTAAGAAATCACTGTAGACCTGGGGAAGAACACCAGTGATTTCAGCAATATAATGCAGCATGGGTAACTCTCTATCTGGAACTGTTTAACGAGTTTGGGGAGCAGCTCTTCTTAGAGATCATTAGTTAAGATTTAACACATGAGACTGCAGTAAACTGTCATTCATAGGAGTCAGCAGATTTCCCTTCTCTGCAGCACACCGTTCCCTTACAGCACACTGTAAGCCAATCAGAAGCCCTTACAGTGTGCTTACGAAATGCAGTACTCAATGCTCACTTTAACAGTATGTTTCCAAATTCTCAGCCAATCAGACTCTGAGACAAAATGGGCGGCAAAAACCATTGCAACGGATTTTAATGCACGGAGCTAGGTAGGGGCTGGTTTTGGCTGAACTGTCTGGGGCTCAAACTCTTTTTTCACTGCTTACATCTTGGGCTTCCAGTGATGAGTGTACAGTAGCCTAGTACTCCATGACACCTTCTGCTGTAAAAGCATTAGAGAAAATTGTTGATCCACACTTGTCATAGAACAAAGGAAATATGTCCCTGTGGCCTGGACAAGGAGAAAGGCTGCCTGATTCCCATTTAACCAGGTTGGTGCCATAATTCCAGGAAAAGATCCAAAAGCAATTGCTGCCACCTCACACCATCTGGAATGTTCTTTATCCCAAAAAAAGCATCATGAAGATTCACAAATCACTCTTATACATGCCTTTGGGTGCTCTGTGAAGGGAAGTGACTTCAAAAGATTAGAGACAGCCATTTGTTCCAGATAAATGCAAATTATCTACCCTACACAAAATGTTGACACTCAAACATGAAGATAATCACCATGGTTAACTCCAAGGAAAGAAGCTGGATCTCTCACCTATAAGGACTATTCTCTTATGGTCAACAGAACTCAGTTCTGCATGACTCTGTAGAAGGGTCGTCTCAGAGAGCTGCCACCATCAGTGATTCTGCCTGGGGTCAGCCAAAGTGAGAGCCCTAGGAGAGAAACCCTAAGTCACTGCAATGAACTCATGCAACATCAGCAGTAGTCTGGCAGTGCTCTTTGTGGACTAGTGGGCAGGGGCTCTGGAGTGGGGCTCCTCTGACTTTGGAAAGGGGAGGAAAGAGTGAGAAAAACTCTGTCCTGTGGTGTGAGTGCCAGCTCAGCCACAGTACAGTGGAACACCAGGTAGACTTCTAAGGTTTTTTACTCAAGTCCCTGATTTTCAGACGGCATCTCTGGACCCACCTGGAGCGTGGAGAACCTCACCACCCTGAAGGGAAGGACACAGGCCTGGATGGCTTTGCCATCAGTTGATTGTAGAGCCCCAATACAATAATAGCTGGAGACTTCAACAGCCCACTTGCAGCATTGAACAGATCTTCCAGGCAAAATTCAACAAAAAACATTAGACTAATCTGCACTATAGGCCAAATGGATCTAACGGATATTTGCAGAACATGTCATCCAATGGCTATGGAATACACATCTTTTCCCTCAGCACATGGATCATTCTCAAGGATAGACTAGTATGTAAGGTCACAAAACAAGTCTTAAAACACTTTGGGAGGCTGAGGCAGGCAGATCACTTGAGGTCGGGAGTTTGAGAGCAATCTGGCCAACATGGTGAAACCTGTCTCTACTAAAAATACAAAAATTAGTTGGGTGTGGTAGCGTGTGCCTATAATCCCAGCTACTCAGGAGGCTGAGACAGGAGAATTGTTTGAACCTGGGAGGCAGAGGTTGCAGAGAGCTGAGACTGTGCCACTGCACTCCAGCCTGGGTGACAGAGGAAGACTCTGTCTTAAAAAAAAAAGAAAAAGAAGAAAAGAATTTGCTATTTTTATAAGTCCTTTCTATGGGACATAAATACACTAAAGAAAACAGTTTTCAAAAGAATCTTGAAATACAATAGACATTTTTAAGTATGACAAAAATGCACAGATGCCATAAAGAAAAGCACTACTAAATTTAACTTCATTTATATTTTTAAATTTCTGAATGAAAAAAACAATAAATAACCATAGAGGATGGGGGTGACAACATTTATGACAAAGAGCTAATTTTCTTGTAAGTACATGGTAGTTTTACAATTTTCAAAATCCATCTCAGAAACAAGAAACAAGGCCAGGCCCAGGATCTTGTGCCCATAATCCCAGCACTTTGGGAGGCCAAGGCGGGAGTATCACCACGTGTGGCCAGGAGTTCAAGACCAGCCTGGGCAACATAATGAGACCCCCATCTCTGCAAAAAAATTAAAATGTTAGTCGGGATGGTGGTACACACCTGTAGTCCCAGCTGCTCCAGAGGCTGAGGCTGGAGGATTACTTGAGTCCAGGAGGTCGAGGCTGCAGTGAGCCATGATTGCACATCCAGCCTGGGCAACAGAGTGAGACTCTGTCTCAAAAAATAAAAAGGACAAAAGAAAAGAGAAACACGATTCCAACTCTACCACTGACTAGCTTTGTGATGGTGGGTAAGTGGCAGCCTCCCTGAAGCTACAGTTCCACTTCTGCTGGTAAGAACGGGGCGAGATTGTCCACAGGGTTTTCCCAGCTCCCATACTGTGTGATTGTCCACAAATCTCCAGGTTTGAAAAAGGAAAGTTATGCATGTAAATGAAATGGAATTTTATAAAGGATACAACATAAAACAGATTAAAAGACAGATTGTTTGGCTTGAATTCCTAAACAATTACACTGCAAAGTACAAAATGAGACTTCTTGTTTGTGACTTAAAATTTTTAAAGAAATTTTACGGATGAAAAGTATCACATGGTTAGCCTGTTCACAAGCTAATGAATTATAACATGTCTGCCTCCTTTTCTAGAGAGAAATAATAAAGGGTCATTCAGGGACGACCAGCCCTAGACTTAAAATTAATTTCCAGTAAATCTGAAAGGAGAGCAACATGTCCTCTGAGTGATCCCAACACCTACAAAAACCACAGAGGAAGTGAGAGCAGACAACAGTTTTCCTTCAGAGCAGTGGGGGTGTGAGGTCTTCGTAGGTTTGCTGTGCCCATCACCTTCCCACTGAGCCTGATTCACAACCTAAGTGACTCTGGAGGACTGAGCAAGGAAGTGTATTGGCCCCAGCTGGCTCCTAATAGTTCATGAATCTCTGATGCTCCACTTAACCTGAGTCTGTAATTTTTTTTACTCCCAGACTTTTCTGCAGACGCCAAACTCTAGGAGAATCTCTTTTCTCCCACTGCTAGACAGCCTTGCTAACCATGACATCATTCCCACAGCCTTCTGTGACTCCCTAAAGCTGCCCCTGTAATCTGCTAACCCCACCGTTCCAGAACAGTGGCAGATCAATAAAACCCAGAAGTTCTGTTATTTGGGTTTCATGAAGCTTTTCAGGGAATCTTTTGTGGTGGACAGTTAGTAAAGGAGACAGAACAAAGAAATAAAGCACCAGCTCATTAGACCTGAAGCAGAGCATAGAACCAAACCCTACTCACTTGGAAAGGGTTGGCTAGAGGGTCCTAGAAGTCTGCAGGCTCTATGAAAAGGAATTTTCCTCTTCAGACACTGAGCAGGAAAATTCTTCAGTGGAGTTTAGGGGTCTAAGCCAAGCCTTAGGATATGGAATTTAGGACAGAACAAAATTGTTCTAGGGATGTGAGCCCCTCCTTACCTGACAACAATCCAAACCCCAGGGACTGACTTGCTCACCTGAGGCTGCTTTCCAATCCCAGGATGTTATTCAGCTTGCCTTCCCCTTTCTCCAAGAAATTATTCCTTGAAAGGAGATACACTTCAGTATAATACCTCTTTAGAGAGATATTTATCAAGGGTCAATTCCTCACTAGGTATCATGCGCAATGCTTTGGTGTCCATTATTCCCAGGGATCTAGTTAGAGGCAGAAGCAGAGAATTTGCTGAGACCTTACAAGAGCCTGCAGAGAAGCCTCTGAGATGGGACATCCCAATTTTACAAGTTGGAGCTTAGAGCAAGAGGACTCACCATGTTCAGGACTTCTTCAATGGAGGATGGTACTAAAACACAGACTCTCGTTCCACACATCTGGAATTGGGGCCTGAGATTATGCATTTCTAAGAAGCTCTTGGACCACTCTGTGAGCAGCAAGGCCCTGACTCCTGGGGGAGAAGATGCCACCTGCTATGGATCACCCCTGCCTTGGTTCTGGTGGGAAGGGTAGAGCTTTGAGGGATAAGGTACAACTGCTAGAAATGGCTGGTGCTGTTAGAGGATTCTGAGTGAACACATCCAGCCCCCTACTTTTTCCCAATGTAATCTCCTAAAGAGATTTTTCTTTTTTAATAAACTCAGTGGTTAACAACTAGCTTGTTAGTTAAAGGCCTGAGGGACACAGAGGGAGGCTCATACTCTGCCACTCAGTTCATTAACTGGAGTAACAACCAATTTCAAGGTGATTATTGCTATTATAAGCTCTGATCAATTTTTTAAACCTGTTTCCATGTTTTGAACCTAAAGCGGGAATATTAGAGCTCAGAGAGCAGCTGTGTTGAGAATTAGTCATATCCCCAGATTAATATCTGATCTCCGCATCAAAGAGAATACAGGACACATTTAGTTAGGGTTCTAATTGTACCTCCAATAAACCTCCACCACAGTGAAATATGAGTGCCCATAATTTTTAGTTTCAACTTCCTATACATAATCCATCTGACTGGATGGTCTCAAGCAGAGGCAGTTAAAGCAATTTGTTTCACTTATATAAAGAAATAAATCAGTGCTTAATTATGTGAGGTTTATTATTAACAGTACTGGCAATCTGACCATATGCCATGACTTCATCTTTTTACATCAAGAAAAAATATGAGAATATACTGATTGCTTTTATGATGCCAGCGCCCGCTCCAGCGTGACGCTTTGGGAGGAAAGTGGCACACAATGTGACCCAATGAAGAGAAGGAGGGTCTGTGTGTTCACTGTTCTCAGTACCCAGCTATGGGGCTATGCTGCATGAATAATGGTCAATGAAGAGTGGTCACTGAGAAAGGCAGAAAAACTTCACACCTTCCTTAGTACTGCTTCCCAACATGAAAACAAGTTCATCAAATCTTTTATACTCCAGAATCTCAATGTCTTTCCCAGACCAGCATTAAATCACCAGCATGCAACAGAAGAGAGGTCATAGATTTGGTGTCAGAAATGTGAGTCCAAATCCCTACTCTTACTATCTGTGTGACTTGAGTAAGTGATCTAACCCCTCTGACTTCCTATTTATTTCCCTAGTTGAAAACATGAGATATTGATGCCTCCCATGCAGGTTTATGTGAGGATTAGACATTATGGATGAGTAACACCTAGCCCATATTAAGTGCACAGTAAGAGGTAGCTATTTATATGGAAATTCCTATCCTAGGGATAAATTGGAGAACCAAAACTCAAGCATGTCTACATCCTATGGTCTTTAATGAACTGATGACACTGGTGACAATATTTCAAATTGGGCTTTTAATTTGCTTTTGCCTTTGATGTCCATTTGTAGCATTCAGGGCCAATTTCCAATTTCTCTTTAGATTGCTGTGTATCCAAAGGCAAATTAGTGAGCATTCTGAGGTTCATCTGTGTTATAGATAATCCAGTTCTTAGGGAGTTAAAGGCTTCAGGATGGGAGCTGTGACAGGCAGGCTTACACTCAGGAATTACTTCACACTGGCCACTGGAACTCCTCCTGCTGTAGCAGACAGCTGGTTGCCCAGTCAACGTGCATTCTCCTATATTCCTTGCTCAAAAAAAAAAAAATCCAGTTATAGGTGCCCAGCTAAAATATGTCTTTGAAGATCAGGATGGCCAATGATATTCAAATGGAAATTGTTGAAGCAGATTTCCAGGAAACCTCCTTGAGGGAGGCACAGACAGCTGGCATCTCCTCATCTCACCCTTTCCTCTTCCCTGTACTCCATTCCTGAGTAAGGAAGTGATGATTAGAACTCCAGCAGTCAGATGGAACCATAAGGCATCCCTGGGGATGAAAGCCACGTGCAGAGAATGAAGGGACAGGAAGATGGAAAGAGCCTGAGACCCTGATGATGCCATATTAGCCCTAGAGACTGCTTGTCTCTGGTCTTCTACTGCATGAGCAGGGAGAAACCATGCCACTTATATAAGTCACTGTTATTACTGATCTATGCTACTAGTGGCCAAATGCAATTATTTTTTGCATTTTTATACACATCCCAAGCAAACTCGCACTATGCACAAATGATCCTAGAAGAACAGTATCCCTGATCTGTGCTAAAAATGCAAAGGACTAAGATTTATCTATCCCAAATAAACTAGTATGTTACTCATACATGGCTGAAAATGTGGATATTCCTTCCAGAGAGAAGAATTTATTTAATTGTATAATATTTTGGACTTGCAATAAATACCCCAAAGGCATACCTTCTACAAGGTCTCTAGCTTAATTGGGTCCACGTTCTGAAGGTTATGAAGTCACCAGTCCTAAAATAGTTCTGCTTTTCATCCCTTACCAAGATAGTCTTAAACTCTTTACTAGACACTGTAGCAAAATAAAACGTGCTTGAAAACATTAAGAGCTGATGAACTAGTTTGGATTTTCTCCAATCTTCTGACTTTCTCTCCTTCCCATAGCTCTAAAACAAAGTCCAGCCACTTTGAAATGAAGGCATTTGATTTGAGGCAACCATACATTGATTTATCCAGCAGAAGGTGCTTGCATTTTTCAAGCCAGAGCAAAGAGCTTCCATACCACTCTACCACTCCTTTGGTGAGGTATGATGGTTCTTGGCTGCCAGATTAAATAGAAATAGAGTGTCCCATTTCTGACTCCCATGGAGAGGCAACTGAAGTGGGCTGCCCTGAGAAAGTAACCATTCTGCACTAGAGAAATATATTAACCAAGGGAAATTCAAATCCTAATTTCCCTCACCATATCTCAATTTAGGTAACTAGAATGGAGGGGGAAAAAGAAAAGGATTCATCTGAATTTGTGTGGGAGGGGAAGTGGGGGGGGGGGACACGATCTTGCTCTGTCACCCAGGCTGGAGTATAGTGGCACAATCATAGCTCATTGCAGCTTTGACCACCTAGGCTCAAAGGATCCTCCCACCTCAGCCTCCCTAGTACCTAGGACTACAGGCTTGTGCCACCATGCCTGGCTTTTGTTTTATTTTATTTATTTTTATTTTGTTGTAGAAATGGAATCTCACTGTGTTATCCAAACTGGTCTCAAACTCCAGGCCCCAAGTGATCCTCCTGTCCCAGCCTCCCAAAATGCCAGGATTACAATGTGAGCCACCACACCCGCTCCATGTGAACTTTAATGAGATATATGGTACCATTCAACAAAACATTTCTGTCTTAACTTTGCTTATCTTATATTGCTAACATAAACATAGATTGACTAACACTTAACAAGTGGAAATTAATTGTTTCACAACCCTCAAGACAGTAAACAGACTAGTCTTCTAAAGTCTGTTCTCATGTTATTTAAAATCTTTATAAAATATTGAATGAATAACTGAAAGTTTACGTGTACAGATGCAATAGGCTGGAGTTGTTCATATCAAAAAAGTAGAGAAAACGTAAATACCTTCATTTAATTAGTAAATATGGCTCATAGATTGGTATTTAACAGAGAAAAGTACAAAGAAATACACAAAATAAAAACACTAACAGAAAAAAAACACTTGTTTGGAGGGAGAGGGAAAGGGGACTATTAGCTTCTTTGAATTCTCCAAAGATAATACAAGATTATGGTAAAGGAACTTCACCAGCTAGCTAGCAATCCTTTCCCCCGCAAAGGTGATAGGTTAATCATTCTATAAAACATCTAAAGCCCACCCTGAAAGCTCAAGGTTCTGAATCTGGGAATGAACAATGCAGAACTATATTTTCTAGCTCTAGAACACTAAAAGGCAATTCCTGGGATGCAGTAGACCACTAGCAAAGAATCCTAATCCTGCCTTCAACAGTCTCCAGCCAGGACTTAACGAGGCATGAATTTTTACCACAAAGTAGATTTCTTCATTAAATAGCTAATTAAGCTCTTTTGAAAAAGTTATTTTCAACAGAGCTGATAAATTCAACCCAAACTAGAGCATTAACTAATCAAAGCAAGAGACTTCTTTTGGTACAAACCAAAAGGCTTACAATTCCCACCTCTTCACATTCATTTATTCATTCATTCATTCATTGGTAGATAGATAGATAGATAGATAGACAGGCAGATAGTTAACTTGTTCCTGAATGTGATTAAATAAGGACTTGGAACCTGAAATCATGAATTTAGGAGAAGCTATTTCAGTCCCATTCATACTGGAGGGTATGGAAAAACCCAGCCACCCTCTGCTTTGGAGGCTGAGTCCGTTTCCAGGTCACTTTGGTACCTTGTTAAGTTGTCTACTTCTTGATATTCATGGGATCAGTAAATTAGTAACTCGCTGTCTTCACTTAGCAATCACAAAGTAGAACTTCCATTATATTCATCTTTCTATTCCTTAGAAATATTAGATTTTCCAAAACTGTAATTATGTGCTCAATCATATGCTCAAAAATGACAGCAAAAGCTGGGTGCAGTGACTCATGCCTGTAATCCCAACACTTCAGGAGGCCAAGGCCAGTGGATCACCTGAGGTTGGGAGTTTGAGACCAGCCTGACCAACATGGAGAAACTCCCTCTTTACTAAAAACACAAAATTAGCTGGGTGTGGTGGTGCATGCCTGTAATCCCAGGTACTAGGGAGGCTAAGGCAGGAGAATTGCTTAAACCCAGGAGGTGGAGGTTGCAGTGAGCTGAGATGGCAAGAGTGAAACTCGGTGTCAAAAAAATAAAATAAAATAAAATAACAGAAATGACAGCAATAATTTGAAATGATACATTTTCTAGTGCTTGATTCTTATCCCTCCCCCTATACACAAGCATACTGTGTCTTACTAAATGACATAGAAAATAGGCAGCCTACTTTTTAATACCATTTTATTCTAGATTACATATTTTATGTAGATAATTTCAAATTTTATGAAAATTAAAGGAAAACATACAACAACAACAACAACAAACACAATTCCCTTGTTCAAAGAGCTCAATCCTAGACCATGTTAACCTTCTATTTCATCAGTCACATAAAAATAGTTTGAACATACATAATTTTTAGAAAACACATATACTACTTTGTAGCTTGCTTTTTCACTAAGGAAGACATACCGAACATGTTTTCATGGCATTAAATATTCTTCTACAAACTTATTTTGAGTAACTGAATAATATTCCACCAAATATGTTTACTCTAGTTAATATTCTATTATTAAGTATTCAGGTTGTTTCTAATTTTTTTACTAGTAAAACATTGCTTCAGCTGGGCATAGTGGCCCACATCCATAATCCCAGGACTTTGGGAGGTCAAAGTGGGAGGATTGCTCGAGCCCAGGAGTTCGAGACTAGCCTGGGTAACATGGCAAGATCCTGTCTCTAAAAAAAATAGAAATATATTAGCCAGGCATGGTGGTGTGTGCCTGTGGTCCCAGCTACTCAGGAGGTCGAGATGGGAGGATCACTTGAACCCAGAAGGTTAAAGTTGCAGTGATCCATGTTCATGCCACTGCATTCCAGCCTGGGTAACAGAGCAAGACCCTGTCTCAAAAAAAAAGAAAAAATAAATAATAAAAAAAAGAAACACTGCTTTAATGCCTGCCCTCAGAGAGAATTCATTGCTCACATTCATATTTTCTGGGACAAATTGTTAGACATAGAATTTTGGGGACAATGGATGTGAATGAATTTAAAATGCTCATACATGTTGACAAATTGTCCTGCAAAAAAACGGCAATAATCACACTCTACCAGTAATATTTGTAAATGTCCCAATGTATGGTCAGTTACCTTATACCCTCACTAACTTTAGTATCATTTTTTTCTCTTTACCAATTTAAGAGACCAAACAAGGGTGTATCAGTTCAATTGTAATTTCTCTTACTGTTAGTGAGATTGAACCTGTTTTCATTTGTTTATCATTCATTTGTATTTCATCTTTGCAAATTATTTATTCATGGTCTTTATCCATTTTTCTATTAGGATATTTGTCTATTTGATTGGTAAGAATATTGTATGCATTAGGGATATGTACCTTTTAGGTGACATATAAATTATATATGTTTTTCCCAACTGTTTGTCTTTTAACTTTCCTCACAGTTTTGACAGATAGAAATTTTAGAAGGTTTTAATAGCCAAATCTGTCCCTCTTCCCTCTTCTTTTTTTTTTTTTTTTTTTTTTTTTTTTTTTTTTTNAGATGGAATCTTGCCCTGTCGCCAAGGCTGGAGTGCAATGGTGCGATCTTGGTTCACTGCAACCACCGCCTCCTGAGTTCAAGTGATTCTCCTGCCTCGGCTTCCCCAGTAGCTGGGATTACAGTTCCACACCACCATGCCCAGCTAACTTTTTGTATCTTTACTAGAGACAGGGTTTCACCATATTGGCCAGGTTGGTCTCAAATTCCTGACCTCATGATCTGCCCACCTCAGCCTCCCAAAGTGCTGGGATTACAGGCATGAGCCACCGCCCCCAGCCTTCCCTCATATTTTTTTATTCTTCTTATAAAGCCCTTCCCTACCTCAAGATACATTTATTACATTCAACATTTTCTCCCATTATGTTTATTGATTTGTGTTTTGCTTTTGTCACTAATTTACGTGTTTAATCTATCTGAATTTATTTTGCCATGACAAAAGGAAAGGACCATCCAACTTTTTCTGAATGGTTAACCCTGAGCCCCAACTTACTCCATCGATATGGTATACATTCACAAGATTCTTATGCACTATATTTGGTCTGTAATTTTAGCATAGTGGTTGAGAGCTTTGGTTTGGGAGTCAGACTTGATTCAAATTCATCATTCCTGCCTTCATGACCTTGGACCAATTGTTCAACCTGGTTTAGCTTCAATTCTCTCACCTGCAAAGAACTTAGCACAGGGTCTTGCACATGGTAAGCGCTCAGTCAATATGAGGCATTAGCAACCTTTTCAATTAGGTCTCAGAATGACCACACAAATTCTACATGTGCACTTGATTTACTGTCACTGCAATATTACGGAATAGTTTGGAAAATTTCCTCAGTTGTCTAAACCTAACTAATGAGGTAACTTTCCTCCCTTCTACCAGACCATGTAGAGCCCATTGACAATTTGAGGGGAATGAATCAGATCACTGCTTTTCTCCACAAAACTTCTAGCCTCCCTTTCATGCCCTGCCTAATAACATAAGCCACCACAAGCCAGCAGCAGAGGAAAAGGAATCCACAACCACAGGTCAACACCATTGCCTTCCCCTGATTCAGAACACACACTCTGCTCCAGCCTCCTCCCTGACTCACAGAAGACAACTCACTTTACTCCATGGCTTAAGTTACTTATTCTCCCTTAGGGAAGAACTAGTGTTGTCATACTTGGAGGCCCTGATAGTTTGGGATTCAGGAGAAAAGGACAGTGGAGGCAAGAATTCTGGGGTAAGATACTCAGAGTTTTCAATGGTTGTGCAATTAATTTAACAAACTATCCCAATCACAGATAATTTCTAAAGCCTGAAAAAAAATACTACCTGGTTAAAAAGCCAAGCAGTTAAATCAGAGGCATAAATTGGATCTTTATTACCAAGTTCTCCACCTCTCTCTTAAATCATTACATTCACTCTAATATTTCTTTAGCATAGGGGTAGAAGGCAGCTTGATGTATAATGGCTAAGACATATAGTCAGGTACCTGTAAAACCCTGTCTTCTAGCCTAGTTTAATTCAGCCTGTATCTTCGCAGTTACTACATGACGTATGATGAGGGTAAAATAAAGAAGTCTCTTGCCTGGGATAACTCAAATTCCATTTCCTCTCTAGTATCCACTCTTCCCCATTGTATCATAAACTTCTCAATTAGGAAGACTATGTCTGCTACCAGCTTTTAGAAACCCAGGAGCCAAAGTCTTCTGATGCATTCAATAGCTGTCACAATACGTTTTGGAAGAAAGTACTGAGACATGCTGTTACTATTTCATATCAGTATGTTCCAGATGGAGGAAATTCATTTTTCCAAGTAACCCAGGGCCCAAGTTTCCCAAGTAAACCAGGGCCCATGCTATACCTTGCCTCTAGGGCACCATTTTCTTCTTGGCTTCAATTCAGCCCCACAAAAGGAAGAGTAAAAGAATCAGTCCTGATGATTCTAGGTCTCTCATCACACTATCTCCTCTGTTTCTTTCCACTGATCTAGAAAAATGCAGTAGATACTGTAGGGCAGCTGGCTCTTTGAGCAGAAGGTCAGAGTCTCATGAATGTATGCCCCTACGGGTCCCAGTGGCATGAGGGCACTATAATTAAGTGCTTTGACTTCATTACCTCTTTTTCCTGAGCCCTCCTTGCTTAACATTTTTATCCATCAGCCCTTAGATTCCATACCTAGGCATTTGCTTTCAGTATCTCCATGTCTGCTGCACTATCAATTAATGATATTGCAAGCCACTTCCAAATTGTTTACTCTCAGTATGCAATATTCCAGTCTTCTTCCTCTGGCTACAGTCGAGAGAGCCAGGGAGTAAGGTCTGTCTGCCTCTGAAGAGGATCTACCTCTGCACATAGCCATAATTCGATTCCCCTCTCTGGGATGCATACAGGGAGTTACTGAGCCAAGAGTTTATTATCGAGCTTAGCATGAATATACAGTGAGGAGAGCTGAGTGCAAAACCAAATGTTCCAAGCGTTCCTAATTCCATGTGTTTTGAAGTGCCTGAAGCAGGAATTTTATGGAAGAGGGAGAGTCTTCCCTGGCGGTAAATTAAGGATACTTCTCTTTAGCTTTGGATCACAATCAGGTCTTTAGCAGTCAACTGATCCCATTCAGTTTTTATTTTCTAATTGTATTCTTACCAACACAGCTCAGCTTTTATTCACAGTAGAGTAAGCCTCACTAAAAAGGCTTCTCTGTTCTGAGGCTCCCTCTAAAACATGTCTTCGCTTCCAAGGGTAATGAACTCTTTTATAATAAACGCCTCACTTTAATGCATGCTCTCTTTGGTTTCCAGGAACTGCCTTATAATTACGCCGCTCAGTATTGCATGTCAGAGGTTTGCTTCGCCTTTAATATTTTATGAAGAAATTCTGATTTTGACAGTAAAAATATTTAACCCAGAGGACCCGAAACCCAGACTATTATTTTGTAAAGTAGCCATCTAGCTGCACACTAGTGCACCGCTGCCTTCCCCAGTGCATACTCACACTCTTCGATACTCTCTGAGCAGACCCAACCACATGCTGTCCAGATGGAAACCTGGCTGTATCATTACATTATATTGAAATAACCCAATACCACCTGTTTCTGTTGGGGTTCCTGCCAACATTTTCCCATAAAACATTTATTTTGCTAATATTTTAGTTGGTCACCACAGAAGGACACTTGAAGTTAAAGATTTACCATGTGTTACTGCCACTCAGAGCCAAAAGAGGCCAAAAAATAAAAATAAAAAGCCCTTTGAAACCAGGCAGCAGAGTTCAAGAAGAGCAAATGTCTATTGTTTCCAAAGGTGGATGCCTCACCTGGCATGATGTAATCACGGGCACAGGGATTTCAAAACAAGCTTTTCTTGGCAATCTTCACAGAATGAATTACTCTTGTGTCTCTGGTGCTCATCTTTGGATCGTAAAATGTTTTCAGCTTTGTGAGAAGATTTTCCTGCTCGTTGGCAAATTTTCTCCTTCCAAAAATATTGCATTTTGTAAATAAGTTCATGGAGATAAGGAATTAATTAGATGAATTTGATTTCTAGATACACATGCATATATTATTTACATTCCATGAAGAACAAGATGGTGAGGGAGAGTCAATGTCATGTATTAGGAACTGACCCTGCACAGGATGATGAAAGTCACTCAATCCCCTCAGGGACAGAAGCAATGCACCTCTCTTCAGGATGGAACAGCCAATGGAATCCTTTGGTGAAGAGACATAATGCAACCTCTACAAAACTGTGAAGTGTTTTCTTTCTTTTTTCCTACCCTTTGCAACTACTTCATTATTTCTTGTTATGAAATACAAAGTTAAAGCCAAACTAGCCCAAAAATCAGAAGGTCATTGGGATAGTTTGCCAAAGGTGTCATTTGGAGTTGATCTGGGAAGGAAGAATTGTGGCACCTAGTTGCCACATTTCATGTGACAGTGCAGCTTCCCTACTATATTTTTAGCTTATACCCACATTATAGTCTTAATTTGCTCCTACATACTGAACCCCCTCTCAACAATGAACGCCAGAGGATGAGGGAAACACACAGAAACTGGTGGCATTTGGCTACACATCCTTAAACATCTCCAGTCTATTGGCTCTCATGGCTCCTGAGATCATCATTGATTTTCCTGGGATTCTCATGCACTACAAGAAGGTCTTTCTTTCTATTATCATACTTGATGATTCACTTGCAAAGGTTAACGGCATGGCCTTTTCCCTGGCCCTGGTTAATTAAGAGGACGGGTCTTCCTCCAAGCCCCCACTTCTAGACTGGTTTATTGCTAAAAACCACAGGAAGGGAAAGGAATGATGTTAGCCTGGAGCCCCACTCATGCAGTGTGTACATTTTTCAGCTGAAGGAGCTCTTTTACACCAAAATGCCTACTTTGCATTGTAAAAGTAATTTATATTTTAGATATTTGTTTTAAAAGTCAACTTGTAACCTGTAATGGCTATAGATATAGATTAAGGATCACGAGTAAAGTAATGTACCTCTCCTGGCAGCTTCCCTTCATGTTCACATATCCTCCCTAAAGACAGATAATCATATAATTAAGCAATCCATTTCTCAGCATATATGCTCTGTATAGAAGTCAGTGATACAGTGAATTTTGGTGTGTGCTTTGGTTCGAAGTATGAAATACTGAATAATCGCCTTTTTTATGAAAGCACTTGACCTTTAAATTGATATTTCCACCCAACAGATTATAATTATTGTTCAAAGAGGTGTTGAATGCAGCACAGCTAATCCAAAGGTGGCCCGTCTGTTACTCAACTGTCACAGCTTGTGTCCAACTATTAGCTGACAGCCATAAAAAGGGCAAAAAGGGTCACTTTTGGCTTCCTGTCAATACCAGCCTTGATTTTTTCTTCCTTCTCTAAGATCATGAATCTGAATTCTTAAGGTCAATCTAAATTCATAAATATCACCTGCAGATTTGCATCTTTCTACTTAGAGAATGTCAACATTCTGGATGGAGCAAAGCAGGACAAATGGTAATTGAGTCTTGAGTGTTTGTCAAGCCTGCTTCCAAAACAAAAGTTCGCCCTTTCAAGCTGCCAGATTTAGCAAATAAAAAATACAGGATGCCCAGTTCAATTTGAATTTCAAAAGGATAAGTATGTCCCATATAGCAAATTATTCATTATTTATCTAAAATTCAAATTTAACTGGGCATCCTGTATTTTATCTGGCAGCTCTACCCCCGAGCACTCAATCTCTGATTCTGATGTGCCCTAATTATCTGTTTTTTCTCTTTTCTACAGAAGAAACATCAAATATGAACAGCTACAGCAAACAGCATACACAGGTCACTGATAGCTGGAAAGAGTCAGCACTAAGAAGTCAATATCCATCATCCTTTCTGTTTTTATTTTTATTAGTTACTGATTGGACCATTTCCCTTTTCATGATTAGACAACTCTCTTAATCATTGCCTCAATTCCTGGAATCCTTCATCAAGAGCAAGGACAACTCTGTCCAGACTG
This sequence comes from Cebus imitator, assembly GCF_001604975.1. Lineage (NCBI taxonomy): Eukaryota > Metazoa > Chordata > Mammalia > Primates > Cebidae > Cebus > Cebus imitator. Next base: position 5,804,497 of record NW_016107338.1, on the reverse strand, counting down.
AAGAAGGAAAAATGTGAAATATATGCTAATATTTAAAAGCTTCTTGTTTACCCTGCCAGCATCTATCAAGGTAAGCACATTGTGTGAATTTATCATGAGACATGCACAAGGAGATGGAGTGGTTTCTGACACAGTCAAATCTGCTCTGGTTAAGCTCTGGAAATGGGCCCTATCCTTCCCCCAGAGTATCTTCCCAGCATGCCAAGTTCAGGCCTAGACTCAGAGGAAGGGCTGGAGCCACGATCGTGGGCAGAGGGCAGAGAAAAGGGCTTTACAGACACCCATAACATGGCTATCAGGCCAAAAGAGCGTTCTGGCTCACATCAGCAGACTTCTCCCTCATCACTGGCTATCCTGCCCTTGACTGGCTAGAAGAGAAGGTCATAGATATAAGGATAAAGCATCCTTGTAAAATTGTACTGAATCCAAGGCTCGGGGAGATAAATCTCCCTGGCCTTCCCCTGCATTCCCCATTCCTTCATGCCATAAAGGGGCCACCACCACAAATTAAATATGAAATTAGAGCGTATCAGAAGAAAGCAAAACTGAAAATCCGTATCAAAGCAGAAAACCAAGAGTGGAGAATACATGATTTTTATGTTTATTGACCATTGCATTGACAAGAATCAATAACAATTGTAAATGTTTCCATTTCACATTTAGAAGGTTTTATATTGGTCTATAAGTTTAGAGTTAAAAGAGTATGTTCATTTACCTCATTTTATATCGCAGTGATTTAGTGTACAAACGGAACTTAAGAGCCCTTTGATCAATCTGTAACAGGCATAGTTTTCTTAACCAAGTGGTTCTCCAAGTATGGTTCTCAAAATTGGTCCATGCCAGCAGCATCAGCACCACTGGGGACTTGTTAGAAATGCAGATACTCAATCTCCATCCCCAGACCTGCTGAATCAGAAACCTGGGAATAGGCCCTAACAATCTTTGTTGTAACAAGTCCTCCAGGGAATTTCTGGGCACTCTATCATTTGGGAACCACTGCCCTGACCTCCTAGAGACTGCCAGGACTTCCTGAATACCTCTTCACCATCTGAACCAAATGGTGGCATTTATTTGTAGAGTGTTTGTCTGTCTTTGGCAATAATAAGGTTAGGTCTTCAGATTTTTGTGCCAGATTTAAGAACAGACAGTAAGGTAGTAAGAACAGAAAATCAAATACCGTATGTTTGCACTCATAAGTGGGTGTTGAATAATGAGAACACACGGACACAGGGAAGGAAACAGCAGGGGGTGGAGAGATTAGGGAGGGACAGCATTAGGAAAAATACCTAATGTAGATGATGGAGCGATGGATAGAGCAAACCACCACCATGGCACGTATAATACCTACGTAACAAACCTGCATGATATATACATGTACCCCAGAACTTAAAATATAAATTTAAAAAAAAAATAAAACCATTTTTTCTTCATACCCTCTCCCCGTCATACACACACACACACACACACACACACACACACACACACACACACAAACACTGCCCCTGCCTACTTCAGGGTGTCTCCCCCAGCTCCCCAGAATGTCCCCTATTCTGGGACATTCTGCATTCCCTTCCCACATCCTCCTCTGTAAAATGCACTTTTTAAAATCTTAGCCTCCAGCCTATAATACCCTAGCCTCCATATTCACCCATTTCCCATTACCCCTCTTCAGCCTCTATCTTTTTGCAGCTTCCAAAGCTTTTGCATTTACAGCCTCACCTCAGGCACTATCTTCCACCCAGCACCCTGTGTTCCTTTCTGAAACCCCATCTCCCAGCTCCCCTCCTTCCCCCTCCTACCCTATGCACATTTTCTCTCCCACAGGAGTGCTAGCTCCTTTCCCAACGTCAGCCAGACTCCCCCATCTGCTGCTCTTCCCCAGTTCCCACTGTTTTCCTGATGATTTTTGATCTCATCCCCTAGAACAGAGATTACCAGCCCCACATCCCATCCTCTCTGGGTCTGCCCTCCTCTGACATCCTCTCCCCTCCTCTGACATCACTAGTCTTTGGCTTTTATTTCTGCTACAATAGAAATACTTTTTCTCTGAGGCCACAGTCTTCTCCAGCTTTCATACTTACCTTTTGTTACTTATCCACTAGTTTCTTTTTAAAACATATTTAAGTGAACAAAATAGTTGATTTGAAGGAAAAATATTAGATAAAAAATGGTTCATGTAATAAGAGGATAAATCAAAAATCGTGGAGGTGGTCACAGAACAAATGATGATATAAGATGCTGATGCAGCTGGAGGAGTGGGCATTTCGAAAAGCAGAATACTGTATGTTAAATATTGTGAGAAAAGACCCTGGGGTAGAGATGAGCATGTGGCTACAGACAGTGGTGGGATGCCAGCAAAAGAAAAGTAGAAGGAAGGTTCAGATAAGACAAAGATGTTTATCCTTTCTAGGTCAGGTTCAGATAAGACAAAGATGTTTATCCTTTCTAGGTCAAAGCCCATGTTGAAAATCTAATGAAATCTGATAAGTCTTCATAGAAATATGCCCAGACAAGCAGAAGTTTGCATTTATTTCTAGACACCTGGAAGAACTCATGAAGCCTAAAGGGGGATGACATCCAGAGACCTCAGGTAAAGAAACATGCCATGTTTGGGTGCCAGTCCAAAAGACTTCAATGCCAGAAAATGCGAGAAAACTTGGGCTTCATCCAAGTGGTGGGGTGGTATGTGTTTTAGGATGCTCAACTTCACTTACTTTATTTTTTATGTACACATCTCATGCCCAACCTTTAGCAAGACTTTGTGAAATCCATGTTTTGATTTCAGAAACTTCAGGCCAGTGATGTCGGCTTGATGCCAGAAACACCAGCCACTAACATATTTTGAAAATGATGTCGTAGACAGAGTACAGGAAATGATTATCACTGGGCAGATAAAAGGAAAACATCTTAAAAGAGAATATAAACTTTTTAACCTACTCTAGAGGCAACATGGTAAAAATGTCTGTGTGCCAGAGAAAGAAAATTCAGTGACATGTGTGGGGAGTAGTTTGCATGTGTGTGAGGTTAGAGAAAAGGCCACACATGGATTGCAAATGTATTGGTTTTATCAACTGAGTGCTATTCTGCCAACCCGGAAATAAGAAGATTACCATTTTTGTGTTTTCAGTGTAATAGTGTCAGGTAACACAGACTCATCGGTTGCTCTATGCCAGGCACCTCAGGTGCATTGTTTTGTTTAATCCCCTCATTTCCCCTACAAGACAGACACTCCTGCAAACGAAGGACTGAGGCACAGAGAGCTTATACAAAGAATGGCTAAGTTGCTGCCCTAGAACCCAACCTGAAGCTGGGATGAACTAGACCAAGATTAAACCAGATGGCCTGACTCTGTCAGAGCTTTGCTTCTTGACATCATCCTGGATCCAACAATAGTTGTCCCTCCCTAAAACTGACACGGTTCAAAATCTGAAGTCCCTCGTGGGCCTGCTTTCCAACCAGATCCACAAACTGTAATTGGATTATGCAGTTGGAATCTGAGAAACAGGAAAGTGCAAATGGCCAAAATAATGAGCACTCGTTAAACTCCTTGGAAAGAACAACACTGCTTCAAGGCGGTGCCTACAAGCAAGTTTTGCTTGAAGAAAATAACAAGAACGTAATCATTACTTTTAGGGATCTTCGTTGATTTCCCCCAATATCCATTCCTCTGCTTGTTTCCCCAGAGAAAATGTGTAGGTGCTTTCTTATTAAAAATAAACTTGTATCCCAGTCTACCCCAGAGCGAGATCAAATGGCTGCCACAGGGAGTGATAGGAAAATGGAGTCATTTCTCTGAAATTCCCAAGGGTGCTTTTTTGCTTTTAAAAGCAATGAAATCACTTTCTGCTAGTAATTTATTATTTCCACCAGTTATTCAAATATTTGCCTACATGTTGAAAAATTAGTCCTTATTCAAACAAGTTTTTGCTTTTAGAGCAAAGGCATTCTAAATGTTCATTAAAACTGGATTCTAGCAAAGGGATACACAGAAAGATAAAGTAATTAAAGGTACATGCTTGCTTTTTTCTTAGATAAGCAAACTAAAAATACATAAAAATAAAAAACAAAAGCCTACACCTTTCTTCAATAGATATTGGGTTTCCCAGATTGGACTGGAGGCCTAAGCACGAAAAATGAGGTTGGCTTCATCCAGACAGCACTTGCTTAGCCATTTCTCTGGGCTTGCATGCTAAATAGGTTCAGTCATTTCTGAAAATTGTGGTTCAGGCTGGTCTTTCTTCTGTCCTTGGCATTCTTAGCTCAGCCAATAGCAGTATGAAGACATTAACCTTATTAAACATAGATTGTAGCTGGTGTTACTGGAAAGAAGTTTAGTTTGTTGTTCACCCATTATCACATTATGGATGACTTTTATTGCTATTGTAGTCATGTTTATATGGGTAATTGCCCCTTTTCCATCCAAATAATATAAATACCATTAGGCAGAAAGAAAAAGGAAATGGGAAGGACAGAGCAGAGTGCATAACAGGAGGAAAGGAGTATTTACTAAATGCTTCCTGACTTACTGTGGGAAACAAAGTGAATTATTGCACCCTTCTAAAACTTCAGTGCCCTTGGTAAAAGTAGGGGCTTGAGAAAGGGTAAGCAGTTTGTCTTTCTGGAAAAAAAGAGCAAATTATATATATATAAAATATATAAGAAATATATTTATTATAACATATAATTAATAATATATAATTTATTATAATACATAATTATAACATATAATAACATATATTTTATATATATTCCAAATACCTCTCACTAAACTAAGTATTTCCATACTATTCCCAGCAAGCAGTCCTTCAGTAGGGAAAACCATATGAAAGGTGGAAGTGAGAGATCTTATATAATTTCTTCAGAATCGAGGGAGAGTCAGAAAAATACTCAAAGGAATAAACTGTGTACATAAATACAATAACTAATCCTAGCAGCCTCTGAAACCTCACTTAAGGCATAGATGATGCCTGGAAGCCAAAGTTTACACTCAGTCAGCAATAGCATTCAAACACACCATCATTTAGGGAGTTGCTTTTTCTCATCATCTGTTTATCCTCAGCTGCCCTCATTGTTCAGCATAGCAAGTGCTTAGTAATTACCTTTTGAAGGTATAGGAAAGCACCTCATTGAGTATTTGCCATATACATAGGATTCTTTTTAATAATTATGAAGTTTCAGATATGTTAAAGTTAGGAAAAATATCTGGTTCGGGTCAGCAAGTTCAGTCAATCAGTCTCATAAGTTTGAGGAGAGCGTTTTCCATTGACCTTTTCTTCACATTTAAAGTGTCTCTGAATTTGACAGTAAGTATCAAGAGATTTGGAAAAGGTCATGCCTTTTGCCCAAGTAGCTCAACTTCCAGTTATCTGCCCCCAAGGAGGTCATAAGAGGTATGAACAAGGATTTATGGAGGAGATGTTCATCACAGCACTATTTAGAATATCAGTATTCATGGATATGCATGTCCAGCCACAGGGTCAAGTTTAAATTAAGCTGGGATCAAAGTAAAGTCATGCAATGGCCTCCCAGTGACCATTAAATGTGGTATTTTTTAAAGTTTCTTTAATGGCATGGAAGATATTTGATGATATAATCGTACATGAAAAAAGCAAAATGCAATGCACTTGACACAGGATGGTCAAAATCTGTATCAGAGAAAGAGCTACAAGAAGAGAGAGACACACATAAAGAGAAAATCAAAAGTTAACATGCCAACTTACAACAGGGGTTAATGAGGTTACAAATGATTTTTTTCTTTCATCTTTTTGCCTGTTATTATATATGCCCAGCTTATTTTTATAGTCAGAAATAAATAATTTTTTGAGTCATAGAATTAACTGTTCAAACCAGATTAGGAAGTCTAATCATAGGGAGAACAGGAGCTATTCTAAACTCTGGCAGTTTCAATTGCCATACTGTAATTGCCATAAGTTTTTGTTTTTGTTTTGTTTTTGTTTTTTGTGGTTTTTTTTAGATAGGTCCTCACTCTGTCACTCAAACTGGAGTGCAGCGGCACAACCATGGGGTCACTGTAGCCTTTCCATTCTGGGCTCAGGCAATCCTCCTGCCTCAGCCTTCTGCTACCAGATGATCTCTGCAGTTTTCCTACAGTTTCTTGAAGATTTCTGTGCATTTTCCCAAATAGCCAACTACTCACAATCTGTGATTCTACAGGAGCTAATAATTACAAGAATTTTTTTCAGGAAAGGAAAATGGAAAGGAGAGGTCAGAAGAGTCCAACTTAGGCCAAGTATTGCCATTAGCTTGTTGGCAAGTCACTTAGCCTCTCCAGGCCTCCTTTGTGTCATAGACTAGGTAATTTTTAAGCTCCCTTGTAGTTTTCTTTTCTTTTTCTTGATTCTTTTTATTATTATTATTATACTTTAAGTTCTGGGGTACATGTACAGATCGTTCATGTTTGTTACATAGGTATACACGTGCCATGGTGGTGGGTTGCTGCATCCATTGTCCCACCATCTACATTAGGTATTTCTCCTAATGCTATCCCTCCCCAATCCCCCTACTCCCTGCTGTTTCTCCCCTAGCACCTGACCCCCCTCTCCCTTGTAGTTTTAAGTCCAAAAAATAATTATCTTTTCCATGCTGTCCTAGGAGGTCGCCACCAAATAATTTGCATTCGGAGCATGGTAGACTTCAATTGTTCTTAAGTGAAAGAACAGCCTTCCATTCACTCTGGAGGATGACAGAGGCCAGTCACTCACACTTGGGCCATTGAATAGCCTCTGACATCATTTCCTGGTTTCTGGGCCTCACCACCAGGATCCTCTTAGAGTTCTGCTCTTCCCACAGGGTGTGCCTTTGAGAACTGTGGGAAACATTGACCTCTCCTCAGAAAAATGGTCTTTCACATCAAATTTTGGTGACCCCTTCATGGAGTCACAGACATGCAGCCCAAAGTCCTTGAATGCCAGGTTAAAAATCCCTGGTGAGGAAAGTATTTACCTATTGAGCAGAGCCCCAGATGATTTTAAAGTATGCTTCTTTTTCATGAGTAAGATGATCACAATGACTAGAAATCATGCAACTAAAAGGGTCTGCCCAGGCTCTGTGAGTCAGGAGGAAGGGAAGGCAGAGCTGTATCCTGCAGTGCAGCCCAGGAATACCAAGCCTCGGGACAGTGGTGAGGACCACAGGAAAGGGGGCATATCACGGTAACCACTCCCTGCTCCAGAGCCCATCTACAGGTGACAGAGCTGCACCCACCACCATGGCAGCCTTCTCCCTGATGAGAATTAGGACTCAGGTTTACAGTGCCCCAGGCATGATCTCACTGGTCCTCACCACAACTCTCTGTGGTACTATTGAGCTTGATTGTACATGGTACCCAACATCTCCCTGATACTCAGTTTCTTTTTAGATGAAGAAACTGAGTATCAGGAAGGCTAAGAAGTTTTTCCAGAATCACAGAGCCAGCAAATGTCAGGGGCATGTTTCATGCCAGCTCTGCCTGGCTCTATTCTACCCACATCAGGCTATTACCAGGCAAGCCCTCGTGCTTAGCTCAGTCACAGGGTTGTGTTTCTCAGGAAACATTGCCATAAGTTGAACACAAGTGACTCAAAGAAGACTCATGGAAAATTAGTAGCACATGGTAGTTGAATGACAGTAATGTCTTTTTTTTTTTTTTTTGAGACATGATTTCACTGTCTTGCAGGCTAGAGTGCAGTGGCATGATCATGGCTCCCTGAAGCTTCTACTTCCTGGGCTCAGGCAGTCCTCCTGCCTCGCATCCCAAGTAGCCAAGACTATAGGCAGGGGCCACCATGCCTGGCTAATTTCTTTAATTTTTTGTAGAGATGGAGTCTCATTATGTTTCTCAGACTGGTCTTGAACTCCTGGCCTCAAGTAATCCTGCATTGGCCTCCCAATGTGCTGGGATTACAGGTATGAGCCACCATGGCTGACTGGCAGTAATGTCTTAGTGTCCAATGCCTCTCAAAGTTCTGTTTGAGGGAGGAAGGAAGAAGGAAGAAAGCCTAGGAGCGTCTAAAAAACATCATCTTTGTTTTTTCCATTTGCAGAGTCATCATTTCTCTGTGCGCTCAATGCTGTGAGCGACCAGTACAGCCAGGGAAACTCTGTAGCTCCAGAACATGGCCAAAGCCTTTGCTGAAATCCCAGAGCCAGGAAACCACAGAGAAGTGCATGGCAAGCCTGGCTCTATGTTCAGGGGGTTGACTACTTCTCTTAATAAAACAGACTCCCTCTGTGCCCTCAACTAACAATCATAGAACTTCAAAAATGGGAAGAACCTCAAATATTACTTGGTTTAATGGCTTCCTCTTTTTCATCACTCCCACCCTTTCTTCCCATCTTTATCATAGACCTTATTTAGCCAAGGGAGAAATTCAAAACCAGAGAAAATAAGTTATTTAAGATTCTATAGATCAGTGTTATAGGGTATAAGTTGAACATAAGTCTATTATGGACCAGGAAGTATATGATGTAATTTACAAATAGTATCTCATTTAAACTTATTATACTCATTTTATAGATGGAGAAACTAATGTTCAAGAAGATAAATTTAATTCACCATGGTCAAACAAAAAGAAAATCATTTGAACATAAATAGCCCTAACCCATAAAGCCAATGCCTTTTTCAAAAAACTGTAGACCATTAGAGATGAGCCAGAAGCTACCCTGATAATGCTCCTGTGAAGTGCTGGTCACTGTGTTTAGGTTCCCCTGCACTCCTTTCACCTATGGTGCCCTGCCTCTCCCTCTCAGTCTGGAGAATGAACAGCAGATATGATAGATACAAAAGGGAGACCCGTTTAATAGGTGCAGTGAGACAGAGAGCAAAGATCAGATCCAAGAAAGTACCATTTTGGATGGGTCATGTGCCACAGTGAGTGGACAACATGTCCAAGGGTCAGAAGAGATACCTGACATTTCAAAGGCAACAGAATAGTAACGAAATAGATGAGTTTAAAAAAAAAGTTTTTTTCTAACAACATCAGAGTGTCAGCTGCCCCTAGACAACTTATCATCAATGGGGAGGAAAGAGGGTAATAAAAGAAAGACAATCCAAGTTCGATGCTGAAGGAAAAAGGTAACAAGATTAAGCTTTCTGCATCAGACATAATATATAGAACCTCAAAATCAGGGTAAAGTGAGCTATAAAAAAATAAAGATGACATTTTTTACAGCAATACTCAGTTTCACAATCATCATTTGTATTAAACTGATTGTTCTATCATGCTACTGATTCAAAAATACTCTATAAAAATTATGGAAGTTATTTCATTTGAAATAAGCTTTAAATCGATTTTAGGGAAAGGAAAAAAGAAGTACCCAAAACCATGTGCCCATTTCCCATGTGAAACTCATCAACTCTCCTGCCACTACTGGTTATTACAGATTTGAGGAAAAGTGGAAGAGAGAGAAGAGAAGAAAAAGAGTAATCCAATCTGGGGGGAGAGGGAGCAGTGGTGCAGGTAGTGAAAATAAAGCTGTCAAAAGAAAAGACAGATTATACTTCCTTGTGTCCCTCAAAATTGATTCAGTTCAGAAATAAAGATTCTCAGCATTATTGATCAAGAAGTCATCTAGCTTTTCTCTGCCATCTTCAGGAAAACCAATGGCTACAGAGACATGAGCCCAGTGAAATGAGAAGTTTCCCAGAGGAAGAGATTCTAAACTGCCCTCACCGTCTCAGCCCTGCATTAGGACTAAATAAAGCTGATCAGCATTTGCAGTTCTGTACCTGTGTGATAGATTCATTCATGTCAGCCTCCCCATTGAAGAACAGTTCCCCCAAGGGCAGACTGTGACAGTGTTACAATGTACCAATGTACTCTTCAAAACTAGCACAGTACCTGACATAGAATTCATCCTACATTAATTACGTTGAACAAAGAAAAAAAAAGTCTACAACCCAGGAATTGGAAATACTCTGTTATGATGAGATATCTGCATTATACATGAAGTGAGATAGTATTATTTGAAAATGGAATTCGATTAGTAAGTAAGTTTATATTGCAAATATATAGGATAAGTATAAAAACACATTTTTAAAAAATCCTTGGTATGCAAGAAGAGGGAAAAATTATATAAAATTCTCGACTAGAGAAAAATGGGAGAAAAAAGTGTTGAAAATAAAAGTTATAAATAAAGTACATATTAATCCAATTGTTTCAATAATCACTTTAAATATATATATAAAAGACCTAAACATAACAATGAAAAGTCAGAGATTGTCAGATTGGAAACAAAGTAAGACACAACTATATGCTGTCTACAAAAACCCACTTTAAATATAAAAGGACATTAAATACTACATCGCAGTTTGCCTTCTCTCCTATCTCTACCCTCATATGCGCATGTACGTGTGCACACGCACACACACACACACACACACACATATACACACATACATATTTTTGCTAAAAAGAAAAAATTTATGGAGCTAAGAATGAGTTACTTCCTATTCTCAGTTTACTAGATCCTGTGACTGTATTAATCAAGACATTTACACAAAACAATTGAGACCTCTCATGGTTCATACTTTCTGTAAACAGTTCCTACTATTCTGGAGCAAAACTGAAAGAGGCACTTAACAAAATTGCTGAAGTCTCAATCTTACATACACAGACAGCCTTTAACATACAGCTGAAAATCAGTTACAGTTTCTCAGGACAATGACGAACGAAAACATGCAAATGTAACCCACATGTTAACTTTGATATTGGCCCCTACCCCTGTTAGGTTAACATTTCACACTTGGAAAATGACAACCTCTCTTGTTATGTTGCTTAAAGAAAACCAAAGTTTTGCTTATCTAAATGAAAATAAGTTTGTTTCCATCTTGTGTTGTCCAAATGGGTCATATTCTCTTCCCTAAACCTATTGCTCCTAATAATTTTCACGTTTTCCTGAAAAAGAAACTGAAATTCAACTTTCTGAACCAAATCAGTCACTGGTTGAAATAAATGCTGGAAGGAGAGCATATAAGCATTTTTAATTCAAACAACAAATACCATATGATTAATCAAGTGTCATTCAACTTTCTGCTAAACTTTCTAAGCCTTGGTATCTGCAGTTGTGTGTTGATTATATGACACCATTTCAAACGGTATGCAAGAGAATAACTCTGCTTACAGCAAAACTAGCAAACACAAAGTTCATATTTGGTCCACCTATGTTCTCTTGCCTCAACTGTTCTTTAAAAAAATAGATTAGTTGGTAGCATATTCAGAATGAGAGATTTCACATACATACTCTGATTTTCAGACATCTCTTGAAAACTGGATCTGTCTATTAAACTTAGGCTTATCAGTTCATCTGGCAACAATCAGCTTGACTAATAACAACTACTCCCTTTAGAGAAGGCATGTGCTTTCCAGTTTGCCAGTTGCCACTATTCCATATTGATTCGCTGACACTGAGACCCAGTGCAGTTGCCATTTATCATCATGCTTCTGCTGCTGTTTTTCTTGTAACAGAGAACTATTCCCCTATTATTTGTGTCACTAAGAAAAGCGGGGAGATAGACCAAGAGAATATCAAGTGTGTTATACTCACTGCATGCTTCCATTATGTACATTCACTGACCCATCATTTAAACATTTGGGTTTGAAACCTATGCCCTATAGAACAGTGATGAGATAGTCATTCACTCTGAAAGTCAAGAGGTGCCAGCCAGCTACAAACTAGGATTTGTAGAGCTTTCTGCATGTAGTAAGTGTAATCAAGATGACACTACACATAGGAAGAATGAAAAGGAACTCCAAGTCATAAACAATTTTCTGAAAAATCAAGACTTTTCATGTGATGGTGAATATTGAGTGTCAATTTGATTGGATTGAAGGATGCAAAGCATTGTTCCTGGGTGTGTCTGTGAGGTTGTTGCCTAAGGAGATTAATATTTGAGTCAGGACCAGGAAAGGCAGACCCACCCTCAGTCTGGATGGGCACCATATAATCAGTTGCCAGCATGGCCAGAATAAAAGCTGGCAGAAGAACATGGAAAGATAGACTGGCTTGGTCTTCTGGCCTACATCTTTCTCCCATGCTGGATGCTTCCTGCTCTCGAACATCAGACTGCAAGTTATTCAGCTTTCGGATTCCTCTTCCTCCTCCTCCCTTCTTTCTCTCCTCCTTCGCCTGCTCTTTTTCTCCTTCTTCTTCCTCCTTCTCTTCTTTTTCCTTCTCCTTCTTCTCTTCCTCTTCTTCCTTCTCTTCATCTTCCTCTTGCTCCTCCTTTTTTCTCCTCCTTCTCCTCCTCCTTCTTTTTCTTCTTTCTTCTTCTTCTTTTCCTCCTCTTCTTCCCCTTCTTCCTCTTCCTCCACCTATTCTTCTTCCTCCTTTCTTATTCTTCCCCTTCCCCTTTTTTCACTTCTCCTCCTCCTTCTTCCTTCTCTTCTTCTTTCTCCTCCTTTTCCTCCTCCTCCTTCTTCCTCCTTTTCCACTTCTTCTTTTTCTTGTTCCTCCTCCTTCTTCTCTTTCCTCCTCCTCTCCCCCATTCTAGAATTCCAGATATATATATGTTTAAGTATTTGATATTGTCACAGAACTCTTGAATAGTCTGTTCTGATTTTTTGCTTTGTTTTCATTTTTTTTCTTTGTATTTTAGTCTGAATAAATTCTATGGATGTAGTTTTAAATTCACTGTTTTTGTCTTCACCTGTGTCAAGGCTACTGATGAGCCCAACAAAGGCATTCTTCATCTCTGTAACTGTGTTTTTTATTTCTCATATGTCCATGTGATAATTTTTGTAGTTTTCATTTCCCTGCTAAGATTATCTGTCTGCTCTTGCATGTAGTTTACTTTTTCCATTAGATCCTTTAAAAATTAGTTATACTTATTTTAATTCCAACATTTGTGCCATATTTTATTCTGGTCTGATGATTGCTTTGTCTTTGCTGGTATAGTATTTTTCTTGCTTTTCCATATGCTTCCTAACTTTTTCTATATCCTAAGCATAGTCTAAAATAACTTTGAGATCAAAATGTAAAGGGACCATTCAAGGAAAGAACACCACATGCATCGCTAAACATGGTTTTGGAAAACAAAATAAAACAGTATATAAAAAGAACAATGCATCATAATTAAGTTTGGTTTAACACTAAAAATATTACTTAACGTAATCCAACACATTAAGAAGTTAAAAGAGGAAAATCATGTGATTATCACAGTAACTGCATTAAAAAGCATTTGCTACAGTTTTAACCCTTTAATAATGTAAACTAAAAACTGTTAGTAAAATAGGAGAAGGGGACATTCTCAACTAATATTTAAAGTAATAATTTCAAAAATATGTAGACAGAGAAAGAGATCATCATGGCAGACTGGAGGCAGGGCTACATTGTAGCTCCAGACAAAGCAGCTCTCAGAAACTTGCATTGTGAATTTCTGCTCCAGATTGACTGCAAGAACAAACCAGCAATCTCGAGAAGACCCACAGACCCTCTGAAGAAAGCAGGCTTCTCCTGCAGGACCCAGGAAACACCCCAAATACTGTGAGTGCCCTAACTGCAGAGGTAGGAAAGGGAGATCCTCCTCTCCCAAAAACACACCCCCACTGGAGAAGTTAAAGGTCTGTTTGCAGGAGAAACTTCCAATGTTACCTGGAGCTGAGCCAATTTGCTGAGGTGGGGAGGGGTAAACTTGCAGGTGATAATGTGCTTTGATATCCTTCATCTTATTAAACTCTCCTAATAATCTGAAAGTAAATAGTTTTTCCCACTTTGCAAATAAAAAATGGAAAAGGCCCAGAGAGAAGAATTTGGGTTTTTAATCTTGGAAGGGATCACATCCATACCCAGATACATTCTCATGAATTTTGGGGACAGCAAATCACAGTGAAAAAAAAATCCCAAAAGCATCTAGAAGTAAAAGAAAAAATCAGCTACCTCTAAGGAACAAGAGTCTGCCAATAAATGCTCAAGGAGTTTGTACGAAGAGTTTTTGTGGGTTTCTCAAAGCTGCATCAGGTAGGATTGAGAGGAAATGGATAGCATCCCCGTTAGGACTGGTAAAGGAAACCAGTGTCTTCATAACAATAGCATGACACAGAGGCCAAGAAATGTCAATGAAAGGCCCAGAAGCCAGTGTGAATACAGCAGGACTGAGAAATAAGACTCGAAGGCCAACTTGATGTCATACTGCAGAAAATTTAATGGTTGAGAAGAAAGAGTAATAATTCTGATTCTCTGTTCCATGCCTCATCTTTCTATGACCTTTGAATTTTCTACTCTCTCCCTGGAGACCTACTGATCCTCCAAACTAGAGAGCCCAGCATTGGGAAAGGAAAAGAGTCTCAAGTATATCCACAACAACTAGTGGTAGAAAAGAACAAAGTATGCTGAAGAAGATAATGGTGCAAAGGAGAAGAGACAAGGTGTATACAGGGAAAGCACAGGAATTTGTGAACAAGAATAACTAACAGCTAATATCAGCTGGCCTCTGTTTGACTGGTCTGTGCTAATGTAACTGGTGCTTCAGGATTCATTGATGATGGTACCCTTACTCTTCCACTCTCCCCTAAACCCTTCTACCCTAGTTTGGATTAGAAACTCTGTCTTGTTTCAATCTTCAAGTACACCCTGAGAATACCACCATCACTACAAGTATAAACAAGTAAAGGCCGGCTGAACTACCCAAATTTTCTGACATTCTTTCTCCTAGTTTCTTTGCTCCAGAAGTCCCAGACATTTCCATTCCTGCGATTAATTATCTTCCTTTTAGCTTTGGTGCATTCCTGATCTTGCAAGGTTCAAAGTCTGCCATGTGTTGTGGTCTAAGCTATTCTCTCCCTCTTTTGCTTCTAGAGGAAAGACAAGGGGAACTTTGGACCCCAGGAGCTGAAAGAGTGGAGAAGATGGCCCACCGCTCTGGCTCAGCTTCCTCTTTATTTCTTTTGTTCTCCGCAAGTACCTAAAAACAATTTCAGATGCATCTCCCACTGGCGTAGGAGATAAATCTCCTGCCAATAACTGCCCAATAGGTCTAGACAAGAGATTCATGCCCAGCTGCACATTGGCACTTTTATAATCCTAAAAGAAAATGTGCCCCTTCCCAACTTTAAGTCACATTACAAACCGTCTCTCTACCTTGACATTACAATTAGCCCTATTATCCTCTCCCAATTCCTGGAGTTTCCTGTGTAAACAAAGAGATGAGGAAAAGGAAATTCTGCCATACACCTAACACTTTGCCACTTCTGGTTTATTTTAATGCATTTTCAGAAAGCGTCTAGTGCACAAGCACCAAGCTTTGTTTGCTGTTGTACTCCGCGTGTCTGGCACAGTACTTGCTACCTGGTAGATGCTAAATAAATGAAAAAATGAATACCTCATAGTTCGCTTAAATTGGAAGAATTATACAAGATTCCTCATGCACAGACCTGCAGACAAGTCCATGGAAAGATGGCTCTCTGTCTAACTTTCAACATCCCAACCACTTCAAACATGGCTTCAGGTACCAAGAATACCCTCATATTTTGGTGCAATGCAGAGTCCATACTAGAGGGATGGGCTTTGGTTTTCATGGTAGGATTTAATGTGTGGGTTTGGCTGTCAAAAAAGGAAAGGCAATGAGGCAGCAATGAGAAATGTTAGTTACAAGATGGTGGAAGACCAGAGGGGATGGTAGAGAGCCACAGGGGTGAGAGAAAGAACTAATAACCTGCACTCTCCCTGTGCCCCACTCTCACAGCTATCTAGACATTGAATCTGCTGGAGAAGTAGTTTGGTTTCTGCCCTTCCTGAGTTCACGGGCTCAGTCTCCTTGAGCTCCTACCTTTTCAAGTGCTCAGTTTCCTGGCAGACAAACCAGCAAAGTTCTACCATGGTTCTATTTCTGTCACCCTCTGCAACAAATACCTTCCAGCCTTCTTCTACACCATATGAATTAAAAGCACATCAGTGAGAAAATTAACTGGAAGGAATAAGTTTCATGGCCATTTGGCAGCCTCATGGTTCCTGCGGTCGCTCACCTTTGGCTTTGGGAGCCATACACAAGCCAGCTCCTGTGAGCCACCAGCCATCACCCACAGTGCCCTTCACAGTCATGGACTTGGTAGAATGATCAGACAAGTGCAGGTGCAAGGAGGGAAATCCAGGTCACCGAATGCCTTCCCTCTCCTCTCCACTCCTCCAGCCTATTTCCTTCTATTCAAAATCCCTCAGATCTTTTCTCAGGGAAGATGAGAGGAAGGCACCCTCCCCGCCCATCTCCACTTTTGAAATGACTCCAGGAGTGCCAGCTGTACAGACTTTTCCAGAGGAGAGTGTGGCGCATTCAGAGCACCAAGCCTCCCTGATTATGCAAACCATACAAGAGCCCCTCTATTCATCACCTCAAGGTAGACTATTAAATCTCTGGAAGCCTTCCACATGGTTTAGTAACGGAGATCCATTATGCCCTCCCTCAGGTTCCATTGAACACCAGCAAACAAACATATGGTGAGTAAGTTCTAATGGAATTCCATACCACATGCAGGCTCTGTGCAGAGCTCTGTGCTGGAGGGAAGCTGGCCCCAAGCAGCCTTTGATGGCAGCTCCTCCAAGTGGTTTCTGCAACAGGATTTTCTTGCTTTCACCATACAGGGCTATGAGGCATGAAGAATTTATTTCTGTTTTCTAGTAAAGCATTCGATGAGGAGTATGGACATCATCTTCTGTCCCCAGCTTATGAGCTTATTAGCTGACTTTGGGTAGGTCACTTGCCCTCACCCCCAAACCTTTGGTGCCTGTCTGTGTAAAATAGCCACAAACGATACCTGTTGTCTATTTCGCAGGTGTTGTAATAATGAAACAGCTCAATGGACATAACAATGTTTTGGAAAGCATTTCAGATTTGTATTATTATCACAACCTTCCCGCTGGATTTCCTGTCTCCAGCCCATGTCTGCAGACTTTATTCCATGCAAGAGCCAACTGCATTATCCTTAGGAGAGTTAAAAATAAAACAACAAATCTAGAGTACTGACAATATTGATAACAAGAAAATGTATTTTCTACAACTCAGACAGCAGCTCTGAAGCTCCTTTTTGGGAGCCATACCTCTAAAAATAAAAACCTATCTTCTCTCTTTGTCCTCCCTCTCTTCAACCTCCCCCTCCTCCCCCTCCCCCGCCAAAAGCGATTATGGAGTGAGAGCCATGCTGATTATTTTGACTGATCAACTGGAGAAATTTAGATAAATTTGGCTTTTCATTAACTGCAGCTGTTGTTTCTTTCAGTGCTTAAATGCAATTTATCATTTGAATGTGCTAGCTGAGGAACGTTGCTTGCGTTTTCCTTTGCCTTCAATCATTAGTATTAATACTATGAATCCAATTTCTATAGTTAGCCTTTACAAAATTGTCCCATTTTCTGTCCTTTATCATTGTTCTTATTGAAATATTAAGTTTTAGGATCGGTTCTTTATCACCCACACACACCACCATCAACATACTACTATTCAAACCCAAATCCAGCTTCCATACCCTGAAATCACAAGTGTGAAAACCCAAAACCTCTCAAGGCAGCTCTCTGTCTCCCCACTTCACCCGCAGCCCATCGCCATCCCCACCCACCCGCTTACTTAGAACAATGTTTAATTTGGTCACCAGATTCAAACATGTAGAAGTAATGCCTCCCAAACTCAACGAGATTTCCAGCTCCAGTGCACAAAAAGAAAGTTGTGTAGTTCCACATGACTTGACTGTGAATGAGAGCCATGAAGTGATAAACGACCTCCAAACAATATTGGCTTATTTAAATTAAACTATTATTCATTTATACAGGGTGATGACTCATGATTATCTGCACAGGAAGAGAAAAAAATGAAATAGGAGGAGATAGCCTCAGAACTGTTTCCTGTTAATGTTCTAAGAGTAATGTTATGCTAGTCTTTATGTGGTTTCTCTTTATTCTTAGAACTTTAGTTACCATCTTAATTATTCTATTGTTTCTCTCAGAAAAGGAGGAGGAGTAGACAGGCTACATTTTTTTTTTCACACCGTGATGGATTAAACATCAAGAATAATTAAACGCCACAGGTTGCTAGCCAACAATTGAATGCTGACATCTTTTAGGAGAACCCACCCAGGAAAGAAGAAAATAGAACTATCTTAACATCACAGTGTCTTTCCTGACTTCATTTATGTAGGCGGGCATCCCGACACCTTAAACTAAAATGAAAATGTAGAGCAGAGCTTGTGCAAGCTAATAATTATTCTGTGCTTGGAATGAGAGTGTTTGGAAGAACCAGGCATTTATGTCGAAACATTTTCCAAAGCAGAAGTGGGAGTTTGCGCCTGTGTACTCTGGCAAATTGAAACAACAAAGCATGTGGATCATCCCAGAGATTTTAGAAACAACATGGGCCCATTTTCAAAGGTTCTGATGCTGAGATTTTTGAGGGCAAGGAAACAAAGGAAATTGATAAGTTATTTGTTAATTTATCAATAACTCATAGACTAGGCTATACTTCCAGTTCCATTTAAAAACCAACTACAAATAAAATTGTCAGCACATAGCTGAGTAAGAACTGTCTGGGATGGATGAAAATGAGAAATAATCACTGAAACATTAAAATATTTCATGAAGACCAGAAGACCAAGATCAGTTTTATTATGAAGGTAACCCTGAGGTTCCAGTTCACTTTGAAATGCTGAAGCCAGGCACTTTTAGGGTGTTCCATTCACTCTGACAAGTAAACACATCTTCCAAATATGCAGAAGTGACTTTATTCGAGTACAAAAGTTGGCCACTCTAGGAGTAGCAAAATCGAGACAAATGATACCCTAGATAATGTGTTCTTCTCTACAAGCACCCAAGTTTTTGTGAAGAACAGCTTAACTTTTGTGCATTTACCACAAGAAGACTCTTAACTCTCCACTTGGCTTGAGTGATAACTGATATCTCTACAATATTACAGCCACACATGTCCTTTCTCTTGTTTGATTTTTTAGATCTCCTCTTTCCCCAAAGTCCAGCCTTCCTTAATATGAAGAGGTTGGTCTTGAATCTGCATTCCCTGGTTCCTATTCCTTTAGTATCACTCATTTTTGGTGGCCAGTCACTCACGGGGCACTGACAAAGTAATGGACAAACCAAAAGCCCTTCCAACCAAACAACAAGGGCCTGTCCAGAAACTGTCAGCTCTTCCTAGGAAGCGGATGATGAAGCCTGACAGGAACAGAGAGCACAGCCCACTCATCCAAGCTGCAAAATAATGAATTCTTAAACACCAACACCAGATCTTCCTTTTCTTTCTCTATGGAGAGCCACTGGTTAAACACTGGACCACATGATGTGTTCCACCTACACTAAAATCTCAGGATTTAACACTATATAACTTATCTATATAACTAAAAACCACTCTTACCCTAAAAGCTATTAAAGTAAAAAATTAACAAATAAATGTAATTATTAAAAAAAATTAAAATAGATGTGCCCTGAAAGCCTGAAGTTCTACAACATCCCTGAAATATAACACTTCTCCAAGATCCCAGGGATGTCAAAAAAGGAGAGCTACAACATAGCTGTATTAGTTCGTTTTCACATTGCTGATAAAGAAATACTCGAGACTAGGCAATTTACAAAAGAAAGAGGTTTAATGGACTTACAGTTCCACATGGCTAGGGAGGCCTCACAATCATGGTGGAAGGCAAGGAGGAGCAAGTCACATCTTACTTGGATGGCAGCAGGTAAAGAGAGGGAGAGCTTGTGCAAGGAAATTCCAGGTTTTAAAACCATCAGATCTTGTGAGACTTATTTGGTAACATGAGAACAGCCCAGGAAAGACCCATCCCCATGATTTAATTAACTCCTACCAGGTTCCTCTCATGACACATGGGAATGGTGGGAGTTATAATTCAAGATAAGATTTGGGTGGGGACAGTGCAAAACCATATCATTCCATCCCCGGCCCCTCCCAAATCTCATGTCCTTACATTTCAAAATCAATCATGCCCTTCCTACAGTCTCCCAAAGTCTCAACTCATTTCAGCATTAATTTAAAAGTCCACAGTCCAAAGTCTCATCTGAGACCAGGCAAGTCCCTTCTACCTATGAGTCTGTAAAACTGAAAGCTAATTAATTACTTCCTAGATACAGTGGAGGCACAGGCATTGGGTTAATACAGCGATTCCAAATGGGAGGCATTGGCCAAAACAACAGAGCTACAGGCCCCAGCCAAGTCTGAAATCCAGTGGGGCAGTAAAATCTTAAAGCTCCAAAATTATCTCCTTTGACTCCACGTCTTACATCTAGGTCACAATGATGCAAGAGGGAGTTGCCATCATCTTGGGCAGCTCTGTCTCTGTGGCTTTGCAGGGTACAGCCTCCATCCCAACTGCTTTTATGGGCTGGCATTGAGTGTCTGCAGCTTTTCCAGGTGCACAGTGAAAGCTGTCAGTGGATCTACTATTCTGGGGCCTGGAGGACAGTGGCCTTCTTCTCACAGCTCCACTAGGCAGTGCCCCAGTAGGGACTCTGTGTCAGGACTCCGACCCCACATTTTCCTTCCACACTGCCCTAGAAGAGGTTCTCCACGAAAGCCCCATCCCTACAGCAAACTTCTGCCTGGACATCCAGGCATTTCCTTTCATCCACTGAAATCTAGGCAGAGTCAAAAACAGGTTTTTTTTCTGCAAATCACTGCTCTTTCCAGGAGATTACAATGCCCCAAAGTTAACGGGGAAACAAGGGCTGTTGGTTTGCTATTCTTGGCCTATTATTTTTTAAATGGCAGGAAATGGGTGTGAGGGTCAATCAGGTCCACTCTCTATTCAGTCCAGGGCTGGGGATTGTCACTGGGAAAGATGATCTCCAGCTGGATTCATTGATGGCTCATGGCTATGTGTTCATGCCAGATGGCCAAATGGGCCCAACTGGCCTAGGCCCATGGCACCAGCAATGTCAAGGGATAGTGTGAGAAAACAATTTTTGAAAAAGAATGGTTTCTTTAAAAAAAAAAGGAAAAACCACCAAAGTAATCAGATAAGAATTCTATTAAATGTATTCATATTTACTCTATAGCTTAGTATTATTTTATTCTGAATTATATGTGGGAAGGGAGATGCTAAAATCTTTTTGTGCTTAAAGTCATTAAGGATCTTAATCTGACCCAAGAAAATTCTGCTCTTATGGCCCAAGGAAAAGCCTCAACACCTGCCCTTCCTGCCAATGTCACACAGAAGATGAGGTCACTAGTAGACCGTAAGCTGAGGTCTTCTGTCTGTGCCTGTACTGTTCTGTGCCTTCCCTCCCAGGAGCTGTGAGGATCAGATGCCATCAAGAGCACAGAAACTGGTAAGAGACTGTCAACTTACCAACATATGTAGGTGTTTTGTCTCTATAAACCCAGAATCATCACATATCCTTTTTTCATATTTATCATGGAATTCCTCAAGTGAAGAATTGAACACAGTCACCCACTCAATCCCTGGGCCAGTGCTGACAGCAAAATATCACCTTCCTGCACAGCTGTGCTGTGCTCCTTTTTCAAGATTCATCACACATAATATGAAATCCTAAAACTGCTAAGGTTTGGCCCCTGTATACTCTTCATTCTTAGTCATGACCTCTTCTACTCTCCCTGATCATTTTCACCTCTCTCAAGAGGTATCAACAAGGCAGTGGTACTTCTTGGGTACCAGAACATTCTATACCAGAATATTGTAAAGCTGTGGCTGACTCAGGCCTTTGGTAGGTATCTTTGCTGGTCTATTTTTTATTACCGTAATTATTCAGCTTGTGGGCTTAAAGTAAGCCAGCACTTTCAGTAATAGTGTGCACGAGACCCTCCTGGCTTCTCTGTCTGCCCAAGAGAGGCCTCAGAATTGGAAATCTCTGGGGAAAGTAGCCATAATCACAGGCCCTTCCCATCTGCTCATCTTAGATGGCCATCTCTCACTTATCTCTTAGACCAAGGGTTCTCACCCTTGGCTTTGACATGAAAACACCTTGGGGAGCTTTCAGAAGCACCATGCCTAGACTCTACCCAGAGATTCTAATTCATTTGCTCTGTTGAGGCCCAACATTCACACCCTTTTTTTATTTTTTTTTGGAGATGGAGTTTTGCTCTTGTTGCCCAGGATGGAGTGCAGTGGCACAATCTGGGCTCACTGCAACCACCATCTCCCAGGTTCAAGCAATTCTCCTGCCTCAGCCTCCCAAGTAGCTGGGATTGCAAGCATGCGCCACCATGCCCAGTTAATTTTGTATTTTAATAGAGATGGGGTTACACCATGTTGATCAAGCTGGTCTCAAACGCCTGACCTCAAGTGATCCACTTGCCTCAGCTTCACAAAGTGCTGGAATTACAGGGGTGAGCCACCATGCCCAGCTTCATGCTTTTTAAAGCTCCCCTGGTGATTCAAAGTTGAGAACCACTGCTCTATCTAGATCATATTCCAACACACAATGGCAGTTTCTCTTTTTCTCTTCCAAAGGCTAGGATGTTTACATTTCAAATGAACTGACTCTCTCTGAAACTCAGAGGTGAGAGAAGCTCTGAAGGTTCTCAATGCAATAGGTGTCTCGGGATTCTGAGATCATTTACAACCAGCTAACACAAGGCACTCTACATCCAGCCCTCCTTCTCTTTTGCTTTATTCTTGCCAGTCCAGGTCTCTAGTCAAAGACTCCTGAGAAAGTTTATCTGTGGGAGAAGCTCTGGCTTAGGCTTGAATTCAGAGATGAAAATTTCCCTTCTTAGGAGTCTTCAGCTGAAATGAAATGAAAGTGAATGATTCTGGGGGCCCAAGAATACTTGGAAATATTTATGGTCCAAATAGGGATTAGGACAGCTGAAAACCAAGCTAACCTGTATCACCCTCTCAACCAGCACCTAAGCCTTCAAAAAGAAAATGAGGAAACTTGGACAAAGGGCCAATAGATCCCAAACATAACACCCACCAGGAATGGTGTCCCTGTCTCTGGACAGGGACTCTGAGACACCTTTTTCTTTTATTTTATTTTTTTCTATTCTATTTTATATTTTAGAGACAGGTTCTCTCCCTGTGGCCCAGGCTGGAGTATAGTAGGTGATCATAGCTTACTGCAGCCTCAAACTGCTGGGCTCAAATACTCCTCCCCTGCTTAGCCTCTCAAGTAGCTGGGATTACAGGAGTGTGCCACTATGCCAGGCTAATTTTGGTTTTGTTTTGTTTGTTTATTGTAGTTAGATGGGGTCTCATTGCTACCTAGCTGGTCTCAAACTCCTGGACTCAAGCAGTCCTCCCATCTCAGCCTCTCAAGCATCTGGGACTATAGATGCACACCATCATACCCAGCTAATTTTTTAGCTTTTTTTGTAGAGGTGAGGTCTTAGTATGCTGCCAAGGCTGGTGTCAAACTTCTTGGCTCAAGCCATCCTGCCACCTCAGTCTCCCAAAATGCTGGGATTATAGGGGTGAGCCGCTGTACCTGGCCTCTTCTCTGTCTCAAATAAAAAACACCTAATTGAGCACTTTCGGAGGCCAAGGTGGGTGGATCACCTGAGGTCAGGAGTTCGAGACCAGCCTGGCCAACATGGTGAAACTCCAACTCTACCAAAAATACAAAAAATTAGCTGGGCGTGGTGGCACGTGCCTGTAGTCCCAGCTACTCTGGAGGCTGAGGCACCAGAATCACTTAAACCTGAGAGGCAGAGATTGCAGTGAGCCGAGATCATGCCACTGAACTTTAGCCTGGGCAACAGAGCGAGACTCTGTCTCAAAAAAACAAATAAACACACCTAAATGAAGTAACTAATGCATCTGGGATATTGGATGTAAGACATTTCCCAAGAAGAGGTAGTACTAATTACACATTTCACATTCACACAAAATAGAAATATTATGGAAGAAATCAAACTTTGGCGGAATGGCTCTATTTTGGGTTATTGTAGTTTTAGGACTTATATAATATCATATACTAAATGTAGGCACAACATGAAAGCAAGTAACCACAGGTCACAGAGTAGCCATTACCAGAGTCTAGCCAACAGAGGAGATCAGAAAGTCTTTCAGAGTTGGATGATAGAGGATAGATGGATAGATGAATAGACGATGAATGGATGGACGGATAGATAGGTAGGTAGGTAGGTAGGTAGATAGATAGATAGATAGATAGATAATCTTGTGAACATCCTTCAAGCTAGTAGTCATGAGACTACTGATAAACAAGAAGAAGTGGCACTGTCCATGGTATATTATTGATCTGGGCCCACCACTACCTTCCATCTATCATTGCAGTTGAACCAGAAGGGTCTGCCTCAGCTCCAGGAGGCCTTCTCTAAAAGCACATTTTCATTAGGGCTTTCTTAGTTGCAAATGACAGCTCCTTACTTGTAATGGCTTAAGCCACAAACAACAATTGTTGAAAGGATATTGTAATATCTTTTTTCAATATTTCCTTGTAAAGGAAAATTGAGGATAGATGCAATTTAGTCTCAGAAAGGATAGATGCAATTTAGTCTCAGAAACCGTTTAGAGCAAGAACTAGAATCATGTAGGGAACCAGGTTTTTCTTCTTTCTGTGCATCTGTTTGATTTGTTCCAGTGTATCTGTTCCATTTTCCTCTGCTATATCGTAGAGTCATTCTTCACATTTGCCAGAAAACATTTCTTATAGCAGAAAACGTATTTCAGCGGCTCCTGAGTTTTGCATGATACACGTCCTGGTACCAAGAGTGAGTAAAAATTGAGTCTCAGAACCAATTCCAAATTCCTGGGAAAAGAGCACATTGGCCCAATTTGGGTCAGTTATCCACTACTGGGCCAGTCAACTCTGGCAAGGAGTTTGAATCATGCTGCGTAAACGTAACTGCTCTCTTGGAAACCATGAGAATGGGAGGGGAAGGGAAAACATTCTAGAGAACGATAGGTGAACTGATAATCCAAATCCCTACAAATAGATTGACAGTACTGGCAAAATTCTTGAGCAACCCTGGAAAAATTGTGACATGTGACTGTTTTTCATCTTCCATTAGTTCTGCACCCACTCTCAGCCCACACACAAAGCTCTGCCTTCAAGAATTTAAAGCTTTCAAGCAATCTAAAGCCCCTTTACTTTGAGACCCAGGTGTACATCCCCACCCAAACTCCAGATTTTTCCTCACAATGCTGTGTTTTCAGGATTCAACTAAAGCCTCAGTTATCTGGTTGGCAGCCCAGGAAACTTGAAAGAAAATCTCAGCAGGCAGGTCTGATGGATAAAGAGAAAGTAGGGTCCAGTATGCATGGGGAGACAGGGGCCAGAGGTCACTCTATGTTCAAGATCTAGACTGATAACTCACACCCACAGAAGACAGTCTGTATAGGGTCCTTCACTAGTGTTCTATCATTAAAATGAGTCAGTTTCTCTGTGTATGTGTCTCTGTGTTTCTTTAGGTTTTTCCACTTCCACTCCTAACACCACTGCCCATGTCTCCTGTTTTAATTCCTGATTGACCCAATAACCCTTTTTGATCAGAGGTCAGCTTACACACTGGCTGGATTGGAGTCACGGGCTCGGTCCCTGCAGTCCAGTTAGCTATGTTCAAAAGGCAAAGTCATGTGGTATAAACTCCTGCTACGCCAGGTGAGTTCTGTGGACCAGCAGCATCCACATCACCTGAAAGCTTATTAGAAATGCAGATTCTCAGGTCCCACATAGAACCTACTGATTCATAAACTACATTTTAGAAGGTCCCCTAGGTCATTTGTAGACTCATCAAAGCTTGTGAAGTGCTGGTTTAGAATATGTCCCTTCAAGTTGGGAACCACTCTGAGCTGCTTCACAAGCATGGAGCCAGGAACAGTGCTAAAATCTCTGCCTCTTGTCCAGTCCATTAATCCCACTGATAATAGTATTGTCTACTCCTCCTTTTAGAGCCATTTACATCTTTTTTTATAATTAAACTCTAGAAAATCACAAAATCTGCAAAAAGAGAAGGAAAGATCTATTGGTGATATTTTAGGCACTATTAATGGGGTAGCTAGAAAAGTGAGAATGGTTCATTTGTGTTGGAAAAGATTGTGGGGGTGTTATGTTTTTTTGTGTTGTTTTATAACACAGTCCTTTGCCAGCCTGGGCAACGTGGCTAAACTTCATCTTTACCCAAAATACAAAAAATTAGCCGGGCATGATGGTGTGAGCCTGTGGTCCCAGCTACTCAGAAGGTTGATGTGGGAGGATCACTTGAACCTAAGAGGCAGAGATGGCAGTGAGCCAAGATGGCACCCCAGCATTCCAATCTGGGTGATAGGGTGAGATCTCATCTAAAAATAATAATATAGTCATTTGTCATCCATTAAAGGCTCAAAAGAGGCTACTCAATCTGCTGATAACCTGTCTCTATGTAAAAACAGCCTTGCCCAAGAAAATAGTTTGGATTTCTGCTATTATTATATTCTTACTTGAAACATCACTGCCAATGCCCCACAGAAAGAGTCTTCTGAGATCTTCTGTCTAACATCCTGACTTTACAGATGTGGGAAACTAAGACCAGAAGAAAGAGAGATGGACACAAGGTCAAAGAGGTGATTTAAGCTTCTACTGATGCCAGATCCCAGGGATCCTGGCTTCTATTTGAGGATTTCCTTCACCAAACGGTGCATCCAGAGGAGAGGCACTCCTGCATGTGGGCCTGTTGGGCTGGGGCAGGAGAGCACAGGAAGAGTAATTCTAAGAGAACATGTTGCTGGTGAGAACTGGAGACAAATATTTGCCAAATTTTGGATGAGGGCCTAGAATCCAAGAGTCTGCCCCAGACACAGTCTCTTGTAATATGGATGCCACAGGACCTTCCAGAAAGTTCTGAAAAAGCTTTTAAGGAAACAGCAACTACAAAACATGAAAATAACTGCCCCCAGCTGCTCCTGGGGTCACTGTATCCTGACTGCAGCTGTGGAGAATTGTTGAATTCCATTCTCCATGTTGCTCTAAAAGCATTTCAAAGAGGTTCAGAGAAGCCGGGTGCACTTTGGTAAACTGAAAACTATTTGTGACAAACCATCCATCACCATCTCTCCGCATTCACCATCAGAAAGAGCAGGGGCCACAGGGGCAGAAGGCCAGACCCAAGTCAGAGGGGGATGCTCACATTTCCAGTTGCCCCTATCTTTCTGGAGAACCCTAGAATAATGCGTGTCCCCTTGTGTCCTTACCAAGGATATTTTCAAAGAGAAAATAATGAAGAAGCCTCAAACATTTGTTTGCCATATACCTGCTTCTCAAGAATTGTAAGAATCTGTGAAGTTAAAATAGAACGTCCTTCCTGTGAACAGTTTCATAAATGCTAATTATGGTGATATGGCATTTACTTTAATACTTGCCCCCTATAATTACCTACAAGCTGGGGACATTTGTTAAGAATCACTGTTATTTGACTACTTTTTCTCATTGTTCAGTATTATAATGCGGAAATATTAATATTACTACAATCCTTCCTCATATTTGTAGAATGTATTTTTTGGGAGAGGAGAGTAGTGAGGAAGAAAAGATGATAATGTTTAACAACAAAAAAAAGCCAGAATTTATTACTCCGTTAATATCAAGTTCAAAACCAGGCAAGACTGAAGTGTAATGTTTAGGGCTGACTGCTAAGGTGACAAGCCAGGAAGTGACTGCCACAAAGCTTAGAAGGGAGCTGGAGAGGATAGTGATAGGTAGAAGCATGAGGGAGAAAAGGGAACTTTTAAGTCCAGGGAATGTTCTATCTCTTGACCTGGGTGGTGGTTATATGAGTGTTCATTTTGTGGTCCATTTTTGAACAATGAGATTTTGTTTTGTGCACTTTTTCATTTGTTAGTTTATTTCACAATAAATGTCCCCCCTTTTTTTTAAGCCCAAGAAGGAAGGCTGTATCTGAGCCACTAGTTCCTTCACTTGTATAAAGCCGTATTTGATCGTTTCCCCTGTCAAGTTCCCAGTGACAGGGATAACTCAAAGAAAGTCATACTCTAGGTAAAATTCTGGAGGGAAGTGTAGTCCCTGACCCTTTCCTGTCCTCCAGGTTATTAGAGGATGACTGATTTGACCCATTCTGATGCCCATTTGCAAAAGCCTGTCTCATGAAGTGCCCCCCAAGCATTTTTTAAAGCAACAAGGCCCTTCAAAGGGACACTTATAAGGGGGTAGCAGTATATGAAACACATAAGTGGTGCTATGTTGGTATAATCAATTGTAGGCCTGAGCCCACCCATCCTGGTTCGTCTTCCAGCTCAGCTGTATCCCCAAAGGCATTTTTATGGGATCGCTTGGCTCTTTAGAATACAATTTAAAACCCCAGATCTAATGAATTGCC
The DNA here is from genome assembly GCF_001604975.1 of Cebus imitator. Taxonomy (NCBI): domain Eukaryota; kingdom Metazoa; phylum Chordata; class Mammalia; order Primates; family Cebidae; genus Cebus; species Cebus imitator. The sequence continues at coordinate 5,776,269 of NW_016107338.1, read as the reverse complement.
ATTTGTTACCTACAAATAACCTAGAGGCCAGGAAAGCAGTCAGGGGAACTGGGACATGAGACAGATAAGTATTAATGTGAGAATTAAGGTCAAGAACATTTATGTGTCAGGTGGTGAGGGACTTGGCGTGGGACTCAAGGCAGCTGGAGAGCACTGGGTGCCAGCCACTGGGTGAGGGGTGGCGTGCTGAACAGAGACCAATGCCTGAGACTAAGCTGTGCAAATGAGCGTGAAAATGTGTCCAGTCAGTTAAAGTGAACACAGCTCCCAGAGGTCCCCAAGGAGTCCTGCTAATGGGGGGCGTGGCAGTCACCACAGAAGGCCTGTAGGGAAAAACCTGGGGTCACGCAGATCTTTTTGTAGCTTTCAAATAACAAGTAAACAATGTCTGTCCCATCTCCCAGTGAAACTAAAAAAATAAAATAGCTGTGATTTTTCAGTAGGGCTCGTCCTAGGGAAGAAGGTCTGCTGTTACAGGTCGAGGCCCTCCTTCCCTCCCCTCTCCTTTACTGAAATAAACCTAAGAGAGATTTTTTTAAATGTATTAAGTGATCCTCTATCATTCTCCAAGCAGAAGAGAAGGAGGGATGTTTCACGTTGGCCTTTGTTTCAGTCTGCTCAGGCTGCTACACCAAAATACCACAGACTGGGTAGCTTCTAAACAACAGACATTTCTCACGGTTCTAGAGGCTGGAAGTCCAAGATCAAGGCGCCAGCAGTTCTGGTGTCTATGAGGCCCATTTCTTGGTTCTCTCTGTGCCCTCACATGGCAGAAGTGGTGAGCTAGCTCTCTGGGGTCTCTTTTATAAGGGGACAGATCCCATTCACGTGGGCTTTACCCTCAGGACCTAATTAGCTCCCAAAGGCCTCACCTCCTAATACCATTACATTGGGGGTTAAGATTTCAACATATGAATTTGAGAGAGAGACAGACATTCACACCACAGCAACCTTTAAGCTAGAAGGCTTTTCAAACCAGGTATCACCACACTGAAAACTCTTGTTGCTTCAGATTGGGCTCGGTTTTGTTTGGCTTTGTTTTTTTTCAAATCAAGAAAGCCCAAGCAAGAAAAGGTCAGCACATCTGCTCAGCTCTCCAGATCACAGGCAAGCACTTTTCCAGTCCATCTATCCCTGCCCCGATACCACCCAACCAGTATACCTCTAATCAGCTGTGAGGGCAGGTGCTTTTCTCCACCTGCTAATAACCTCCAGTGCCTAATGTAGGGTGGGTCCATGTATCTTATTTGGAAGACAGTAAGAGCTCAATAAATACTATGTAGCAGTAGTAACAGTAGTAGGAGTGGTATTTGTAAAGAGCCATTGAACTGCTAAGCTTCCCTGGAGCCCTCCTGCCTGCCCCTATTAACAATGAGAACAGGGGTAGGAATTGCTGTGATCCCTGGGAAACACAGTATTGAGAGCAGAGGAATTACTAAATCTGTAACTAAATCACTTGGTATTTGAGGATCTGTAAAGTGTCACAGTTGATAAGTACTATGCTGGCCTGTGTCTGATGTGAAGCCAGTTGAGAATCAGAACTCCCCCTGTGAGGTGAGGGTAGTCTGTTCACCCCTAGAATCATCCCCAGCACCATCAGCAGAAGTCATCTGCCCAGCATTTAACTGTGCAGGGTAGCCTCTGGGCATCCTGAGAAAACAGACCTAGCAAAGTGAATGTCAAATGTGGGGTCTGCTATGCCCCTCCAGACTAGCTGGAAAAGCCCCTCAGCTCCCCTAGAACCCAGTTTCTCATTACTAACAAATCAGTTGAGATTTATGTTGCCAGCCCTTCCCCCTGCTTAACAGCACTACTATAAAGTAGTAATAGGGCACTTAATAGGGAATGCTCCCTCCTCCCATACTCTCCTCCCATGAATCCAGGGTTGGGATTTAAGCCTCCCCCTCACTCCTCCCACCACCAAGCTCCTGTGCAGACATCGGTGATGGGATAATCCCATCTTTCTCCACCCTTAGTCTCAGGACCCTTTCACACTCAAAAATAACTGATGTCCAGCTAGGCGCAGTGGCTCACGCCTGTAATCGCAGCACTTTGGGAGGCTGAGGATCACTTGAGGTCAGGAGTTTGAGACTAGCCTGGGCAACATGTCGGAACCCCATCCCTACTAAAAATACAAAAACCAGCCAGGCGTGGTGGCAGATGCCTGTAATCCCAGCTATTGGGGAGGCTGAGGCAGAAGAATCTCTTGAACCCAAGAGGCCAAGGTTGCAATGAGTAGAGATCACACCACTGCACTCCAGCCTGAGTGACAGAGTGAGACTCTGTCTCAAAAAATAAAAAATAAATGATTTCCCCACATAACTTTTATTTATATGGATTATATCCATCATTTTTACCATGTTAGAAATGAATAGCAAGAAATATTTTAAGTATTTATTCATTTGAAAATAATAGGCCCATTCATATTAGCATAAATAGCATTTTTATTAAAATAACTATATTTATCAAGATAAATTAGTGAGACTAGTGGTAGGTAGGCCCATTCCTACCAGGAACCAGTGGCATGGACTCTTTAACCAGAAACCTAAAGCTAGCGCTGGTTTTACTATTTGCCTTTTAGCCTGAAGATCATAAAGGTGTCTATCTTCTTACTTGATCACTTTTCTAGTTTATTTCTTTTTTCTTCTTTCTGTTTCAATTCCCCAGATCACCACCCCCTTCACCCCCAGCCAACACTATTAGCAATCCCTTAGTGAACCTTGCCTAAAATAGTGCATGATTAAATAGATGGACGGATAGATGCTAGATAGATACATAGATAGATAATAGATACATAGATTATAGGTGGAGACAGATGATACACACATACATGCATACATATGTGTTTGCACAGATGATAGGTTGATAAAATTTATTTTTACCTAAATGGGGGAAAGCTGTGCATACTGGCCTGCCCCATTGCTTTTTATTCTTAATAATGTATCTTGGGAATTATGTCATAAGAACACATGTAAATCTAGCTCTCCTTTTCTTCCCCTAATTTACTTTGTGACTCATTCCTCTCCTTAGTGGAACTTCGCTAGATGAATATCACTTACTTCTTTCTCTTATACACTTCCCCTGCATCCTGATCTTCTCCCTTTTAAAGCTCATCACACTCTGTGATGAGAAGCAGTCATGTGATGCTGACACTTCCTACGTGCCAGGCAACATTTTAAGATTTTGTATTATTAACTCATTTAACCTTCGCAGCAATCCCATAGGTAGATACCAGTAGGCTTATGGTATCCAAGGGCCACACAGCTAGAAGTAACAGACTGGATTCAAACCCAGGCACTGTGGCACCAGAGTCCATGCTCCTTGTCACTGTGCTATGCTTTCCTCAGTGCCGTCCTAATGTAGTAAGCACTCGATGTCTCTCTCACTAGTCCAGAGGGTAAGGGGCTTGTTGTCATTGTCCACTATCAAATCCCCTAATAGGTATTCCATAAATATTTGGGAATTGAATGCCAGTAATGATATCACAATACCACATTCTAGAGACTCCCTACTATGGGTCACCATGCTAAGATTCCACATATATTATCTCACTTAATCCAGCAACTCCAGGAAATCCTTTTCACAATTATCCAAACTTTACAAAGGAGGAAAATGAAAACATTATACCTAGTAAATTGGAGAGACACATTTGAACCCAGGTCCGTTTGAATCTAAAGCATACACTTAACCTCTACACCAGAGCAGCCACTCTCTCAGAGGGCCACCAACCTCGTCTCCTCCTGGAATTCCACCTTCGAAGGACGCTGAACACCCAGAACCAGCTCTAGGGCAAAAGCTCCCGCAGCAAACTTACTACAGTTCTTACTATTCTAGAAAAAAAAGGTGCCAAAAGTGTTATTATTATTATTAAAGAAGTGTCTCTCCCTACCCAGAGCTGCATTAGCACCCATGGCAGTTAAATTTCAATGCATCATAAGGCACTAAATATCATCTCAGTTGTCACAAGACATTCGCACCCTTGAAAAGTGAAGAGGATACAAGCTTGCCACTCAGCCAGCCTTTGTACTTAACGTCTCGAAATTGGCGAAGAGAGGAAAATCCTAGAAAGACTTTCTTTGGGGTAAAGCTGACTGGCACACATTTACTGCAAATCCAATAGACTAGTTTCCCCATCTAACATAATTAATCTTGAAACACCACAGGTGGCCTATATTAAGAACAGCCCCGGCCCTGCCGCAGGGCTGGCAACGCCGCGGTCTCACACTGCCCTCTGCAGCCTGGCTGCGGTCTTCACACTCCTCCCTCAACCTGCCCGAGTGTCACAGCCTGGGATGTCCCACACATACCTCCAGTCCTTCAGGTAGAATCACTACCTATCTTTAGTCTGGGGACCAAAAATAAAATGCCACTTAACTTGGTGCTTACACAAGGGCAATTTACAGCCATGATTCATCCCTCTAGGGCTGGGGGTGTGAAAAGCTTTGGGGGCTCATTCATAACACTCTTTTCCAATAAGAGGATTAAATTAGGAAGACATTTACCAAATTGGTCTGATTTGCTCACCCTAGTCTCTCCCTGAAGCCCTTGCTTTCTACAATAGATTATAACCCCTAAAGAGAAGGCAGGTGCCATCTAGGTCGAAAATATACTGGGTGAAGAGCAAAATAATCCAAAGAAAAGAAAGACAGTGCTCTGCAGACTAAGCCTATTATCCAAGAAGAAAAATCTTTAACAGATGTATATGCTGAAAGAAGACCAACTATCTGTCCTAAAACCCAATACAAACATTTGTGAAGATTGTTTTAAAATCTTTTATCTAGGATATATTTTAATATATTTGTATACATAAGTGCATATGTATATATATGTATATGTTGTGTATGTGTATATGTGTGTATATGTGTATATGTAGGTTTATGTGTGTATACATATATATTCTCCTAGAAAACTTCCTGCGTTGATTGGAAAAGAGCTATCATTGTATTTCAACATGCAAGAAAGATAGTATAGGCCCGGCGCGGTGGCTCACCCCCATAATCCCAACACTTTGGGAGACTGAGGCAGACAGATCACTTGAGATCAAGAGTTTGAGAGCAGCCTGGCCAACATGGCAAAACCTCATCTCTACTAAAAATACAAAAATTAGCCAGGCGTGGTGGCAGGCGCCTGTAATCCTAGCTACTCAGGAGGCTGAATCACTTGAACTTGGAAGGTGGAGGTTGCAGGGTAACAAGATCATGCCACTATGCTCCAGCCTAGATGATAGAGTAAGACTCCATCTCTCTCTCTCTCTCTCTCTCTCTCTCTCTCTCACACACACACACACACACACACACACACAATAGTATAAATCTTCTTGGCAAACTTACCACCAACCTGCCAGATATTCTTAGAACTGTCCTTTCCTCCATAACACCCCCGCCCTCCACAGACTCAGACACACATTACACACACACACACACACATGCACATGTGTGCACACACACACGCACGCACCCCTCTTGCACATGCATGCATTGCATTCTGCAAGGCCCTGTGAGAGAGCTTTTCTGGAAAACCACCTTTAAACCACAGGCAAACAACGAGTTCCACACCATTCTATGTCAGGTTGTCAGGCACTTTCTTAACTGAGATTTTAATCCAAAATTCAAGCTTCTTTTTTACTACAAAGTTAGAAGAAAAACGGCTGAGAGTCTGCTGTGGGTTGGGAGGAGATCTCCATCTGGAAGAAGAGGGAAGACAATACCCAAGTTTGGAACCCCAGGGATGGGGTCAAAAGGGGCCTACGGAAGGGTGGGGAATATTCCAGAGTTGCACCCTGTTGCCTTTAGGATCAAGGCCGGGCTCCCCTCAGTATTCGAGGCTCTTCAATCTCTGTCCCAAACCAACGTCTCATCCTCTCAAGACTTCAAGCTCCAGCTCAGGTCTCCCCAGCACAGTTACACTGTTTTCCGGACTCCTCTCCCTTCTCTAGCCTCCTCTTGTGCATTCCCCAGCCCTTCCTGTCCTTCAAGATGTAGCCAAAACCCCTCGAGTGAAGATTCAGGTGACTCCAGCAAGATGCGTTCTGCCTGTGAGCAATCGCCGTTTGCCTTTTGGCTGCGTCCCTGGAGGGCGCACTGTCTAGGGAGCTCCTCGAAGGCACGCCCTTCGTCTTACTAAGTAGACTGCACGTTGCCTGAGGCTGGGCGTTGGATACTTTGCATGCTGGCTGCTTGGTTCCCTGGCTCACACTGGCTGGGTCAGCCTGGGCTCCATGGAGCAGCTGCAGATCTGCTCTAAGTAGCGATCATCATGTCCAGCATGATTCCAGGCATTTTCTGGGCACTCGGTACACTTTAATTAAATGAATGAACAAAACACTGGCAGGAAAAAAAATGGAGAGTGACTGCCTGAGGTCACATATGCTAGGAAATATGTCAGTCCACTGATAAAACCCAGCTAGTCAGCTAAGGGAAAAGATACTGAGAGGCCAATTTAAAATGATTTGATAGCTTTGCCCATTGCTCCTTATTGTACAATCACAGTCATAAAGGCTAGTCCAATTGTTTGTAATTTAAGCACACATACACACAGTCACTCGATTGGCAGAAGCAGATGTGTCTGGAGTTTCTGAAACATCAGTACCTCCCCACATTACCAGAATCTTCAAAGCTCCCAAGGGAGAGACAATGGAGGAAGGATGATTTTTCAGAGCCAGATCTTTTAGTAGGAAAATACTACCCAATGGGTTAAGAGAGGGCAGGGTTTACAATTTATTCCAAAGATTGAAGTCTGTGCCCTTTGTTTCCCAATACAAAAGCCTTCCTCTGATTCTAAGGAGGACATTCCACTCTCCCCTTCCAATGTTCCCCTGTCTATTCCCTTATTTAAAAGTAAATAAATAAATAGAAGCAAGAAAAAAAGAAAGGAAAAATAAAAGACCAAAAGCTCATGGTGTCCAGCATCCTCCCAAAAATCCTCTGGAAAGCATCCATTTTAGGAACGAGATTCTAGTTTGTGTCAGCTCTTCATGATTCATGCTACCTTTAGAGGAAGTCCTAGGACACAGGTGAGAAGGTGTGGGGCCTTTTAGGGTTTTCTTGAATTTCTGTTTTAATTTTGTCAAGGAAGACCAAAGAGCCCTGGGAATTTTACCCTCCAGTTAAGCACACATATTTATCTGGAGCTGCAGAAGGAGCTGTTCTATTCATTTTGCCCTTTGGGTCAATTGATGGATATGATCACCCAAGGTCTTGGATTAAAGCATTGTGTCAGATCATCCAGACTGTCCAGCAATTGGGGCAGCTGCAATAAGCTACCTTTTACAATGTCAATATTTTAAAGGGGAAAATGTTTTTCACAAAGATTCCATTGCTTCAGAATCATAAATGGAATTATACCATCTTTCAACCTGACAGCCCCAAATGTCAGCAGGAGAAAACATCTAAAACTTTTGTCAACATCCACATTCATTATTTTATTATTAAGCTACATGGATTTGCACATCACCAAGGGATTTCTATTCCCAGTTCCATTTGTTGTAGGCTGTATTAGTAACCAAGTTAGGGAAAAAGAAAGAAAGGAAGAAAAGAGAAAGAAAGAAAGAAAGAAAGAAAGAAAGAAAGAAAGAAA
>NW_016107338.1:5747225-5768532 GCF_001604975.1 Cebus imitator | reverse complement strand
AAAGAAGGAAAGAAGGAAAGAAAGGAAGGAAGGAAGGAAGGAAGGAAGCAAGGAAGGAAGGAAAGAAGAGAAAGAACAAAAGAGAGGAAGGAAGGAGGGAGGGAGGGAAGGAAGAAAGAGGAGGGAGAGGAGAAAGGAGAGAAAGAAAGAGGGGAGGGGGATTTATTATAAGAATTCTTCTAGGGTCGGTTGTCTCTCCAAATTCAAAGCCAAAAATATGCAACCAGACTTGAGAAATGACTGAAACTAATGGGAGGAAAATAATTACAAACTCAGGAAACAATTTTTCTGCTGTGTTCTCTCTCCCTCCCTCCCTTTTTCCCTGTCTCCCTCATTCCCTCCCTCTCTCCTTTTTCTCTCCTTTCTCCCTTTCTCTCTTCCTCCTTTCTCTTTCGCTCCCTCCCTCTCTCTCCTTTCCTCTCTCTCCCTCTCTCTCTTTCTCTTCCTCTCCTCCACCTCCCCATTCTCCCACCTCTCTCCCTCTCTCTATCTCCATGACAACACATGGCTTAGTCTGTTTCAAGTGTTCACACAGGGTCACATCAGCCATGGGCTGGAGACTGGGGTCATAGTCATGTGGTCAAACATGGCCATTACCCTCACAGATTGAGAAGTTCTGGGCATTCAACTGGGCAGACTTCTGAAAAGATAGTGACCACGTTAACAATTGCAAATTATTGGAGGACGAAGACATAGTATATAAATTGGAAATTACTCTAAAACTAAGTGTATCTTACCCATATCTAGACCATGGCAATTAGAAATTTTTTTAAAACATCATAATGGTGACTATAAGTTGCATTTAACATATATCCCAGAATCAGCCTTATAAGAAGGAACAGGTGATATTTCTGTGAAGATATTTGAGGGAGCCCATGAAGGGGAAAGGACTGTCCTGAGCAAATAATAAGGGCTAGAGGGGAGTGAGAGTAGAGAGGAAAGCACTACAAAAGGAGATAGCAGTTACAGTCTGAAGAGTGAACTACTTTATTTTAAAATCCTTCTGGGAAACCATATGCTATTATGTGTCAAAAAGCTATAAGTAATCATAGCCTGCAGATTTATCTCAATATTTCTCCAAAAAGAAAGAATTTGTGGTATGAAGATATTCATTGTAGTATTTTATGATGAAAAATCCTAAACATTCTGAGTACTTAAGGATAAGGAAACGGATTCACAAGTTATGGTATATCTTCTCAGAAGATTATACATTCACTGAAAATGATCATTTTAAAAATTAGGTGGCAACTTGGAGAAAATGTCTATCAAAAATTGCTAACCTAACAAAAGCAAGTAACGAAATTATATGAATGTTAAAATTAAATCTATGTTAAATATGTTTCTATTAAACAAAACAAAAAATAAATCCCTACAATTGAAAAGGTTTGTATGATGGAGTCTCTATTTTACAGACTGTTTATGATACTACCATAGTATTTAGAAAATGATTTTATAATTTACAAGCAGTGAGCCCTCCTGGTTCCTCATCTTCGGCCTTCAGTTTTCACCTAGAATGCATCTTTTGCTCAGAAATGTAACTTCCAGTAACAAGCTGAAATTCCTGCTTCCCAGGAAAACACACTGAAACCCAAACTCCCAGGCCAGCCTCTCCTCCTCTGCTACAACCACTACAAACCGCCTGCCTCTAAGTCTATCCTACCTGAAGACAACTCGGACCGTTCAGAAAGCAAAATGGATGGATTCCTGGAAGCTCTAACCCAACCAAGAAAGAAGTCAGACACCCCCAACAGCAGATGGTTTAGTCTTACAGTTTTTATTTATTTTCTTTTCACACCAGGAGAGGTTAGCTGATCAACTGGTGGGGAACAGGGTGTGGGGGCTGGCCTTCTCTGCTCAAGAAAATGTCTGTTTGGCAGTGTGGCATTCACACGGGCGAAATGTCACATCTTTTATGCCACCGGTCCAGGGGAAGCCTTGCCAGGGGAGTTTTTATCAGTGTAATTAACACAAAGGCCCCCTTCTGTCTTAAAAACACTAGCCTTGGGGACATGGTAAGATCAACTAGCCATTGTTTCTGCACAGCACAAAAATTCCTTCCCCTACTCCCACCCCCCCATTCATTTATGGGGTTCCATTAAGGCCCACGGGTGTCCCTTACTTATTTATTTAGGAAACACTGTTATTGTCTTAATGTAAACAGAACTCAAGATCAGTTGACAGTTGGAATGGTCCAGCAGAAAGGTTTTCAAAGGCGTCTCCTTGGAAAGGGGTCTCTCCATTCAGCCCCCAGTTCCTGTATCATACTGCCAGCACTGTTCACAAAATAAACAAATGTTTGTTTTACAACATGGCAAAGGGGGCTCCCATTCAACACTGGCCAGATATGAAAACAAACTTTCACATATAAGGGCTTTTGATACACATGACTTGCTTGGATGACAAGGGGCTCGGCTGGGGAGTGCTTAAAGCTTATTAATATTGCACAAAAGACTTTTGTTTATCATTTCGCCGGACTGCCTGGGAATCACAAGGCTCAAGCCGCCACCCGGCTGGTGTCCTCGCATTTCAGCAGCCGTAACGTGTGGAGATTGCGAAAGCACTGCTGGTTTGAAGCCAGAAACAAACTCTCCGCAGACCCAGGTGAAAGAACTCCAAACTGCCGGCCTCTGAGAACCAGACTTGGAACTTACTAAGAGTGAAGGGGCAAGAGCTCCCCCTACAGGTAGAAACAAAATGGATGCCTTGAACCTTTCTGTTTAAGGGAGTAACTTCCAGAAATCATGGAACCCACAGCCTGACATTTCTTCTAGGGACATTTCCTCTCCGGTTCAAAAAGTCTGGGTCTCCAGCAACTCTGGGGAACAACTTTTCATTTTTCTAGTTAACCAGCTCTATACCCAGAATGTCTAATGAGACATTTGCACTCTGAACCCTCATGATCAAAAATCAGTCCTTTAAAACATCATCATCATCATCATCAGTTATTTAGGCACTGATTGGATAAACTGGGAAGGGAAGAGGGTAAATCAGATGTGATCTCTGTCGTCTAGACTTACTCTGTCCCATACAATGGTCACCAGCCACGTGTGGCTATTGGCCATTTAAAATGTGGCTAGTCCAATTTGGGATGTTCTGTAAAAAAAGTGTATGATGGCTCATTGATTTTTTATGTTGATCACATGTTTAAATGATAGTATTTTGAATAGATTGGGGTAAATTAAATATATTAAAGTCAGTTTCACCTTTTTTAATGTGGCTGATAGAAAATTTTAAATTCCATGTGCATCATACACATTAGATTTTATTTCTATTGGACAGTGCTGTCTAGACAGTTATGTAATTATTATGTAATTATTAAGGCTTATAAAAAGTAAAGTCTTTAGCCCATGGTATTAGTGATTTGTGCCAGGTGAGTTGATTTTTTTCTTAAGTACCTTTATTCAATTCATTTACCTGAATCTGCTGAAAAAAGGGGAAAGTTAAAACAAAAAAATATACACACACTATGGCAGGCTTCCCTGAAATTTTTAGTTTGTTTTATTTAAAGTCTCAGCAAAACTGAAGTAAAGCCTAGGGTTTGGGTTAAGGTCACATACATTGAAAAAAAAAATAGTTTCAAAAGGAAAGATGTATTTTATCTTTACAAATGCCTTCCTTCTGGCTGTACTCTTTGTGTATTCAACTACAAGTAATTCCAAGAAGAAAAAATTCCTTCTACCAGAAGGAATTTGTAAATTTGCTTTCAGGTCATTAGACAGAAGACATTTACTTATTCCCTCCTGTAACTGGTAACTTCACCTAAATCAATCTTGGTTTTAAGCAAAATTTGGGATATGTGAATAAATAGGACTATGTGAGTAATATGTGGCCCTAAATATAGTCAGACCACCAAATTTACCATAGCATTTAGACAATCCACTGAAAACTCACTAACAGTGAGCAACATTGCCATCCTAACTTCTGAATTCAATTTTAATTGCACCAGCAGCTGCCTTTGATAAACATACTCAGATCTGACCCACAACCTTCAAACCCACCCACCCATAAGAGGAAGACCACCAGAGAATATTCCTCTTTCCTGGGTCTGCTGTCTCAGATATGTCCTGCTTATTTTGGTTCTAGGAATGTGCCAAGATGCTACTGAAAGATTAACTACATCTTTGAAGAGACAGCAATTCAGGGATGATAGGAAACTTTCTGAAATTTCTCCCTGAAATTTAGCCTTAAAATCATGTCAAAAGTGGGTATAACTCTACAAGGCCCACAAGCAAATGGTCAAGGGGATACTCCTATAATGTAAAGACACAGTGAGCCAACAAGTGCCTGGTGCCCTCTGAGCCTCTTCCAGTACAGGGTATTGCTGAGCCAAAGGTAGATGAGATTAGCACAGCAAATTGTAGCTCTCATCTTTGAGATTACAGATGAAACTGCTAGAGGAAAAAAACTCAAGCAAACAAGGATTTTGGTTAAAAGTTGGAACAAATATGGGCTCCTGCTGAATAGCCCACACAGAGAAAACTTTAGAGTAGTACCAAAGACCCTCATCATTCTCCCCACAGACAGAAATGATGGCTCTGGGAAAGAGAGGCTGCAATCCCACCACATGAACTGTGGATCTGGGCTACGGTATTTGGAGGGCACTGGAGTGGGACAGGATATTCACTGAAGATATTTACTGGTATGATTTTCCATCTGACCTTATTATTCTGGCATGGCTGCCAGCACCTTATAATCCCGGCATTGTATTCGCAAGCAATTCCTCTGCTCATTAGCAGAAGCTGAGTCCAACTTTGCTCTTGTAGGGGCTTGTGAAACAGCATAGACCAACAGACAGTGTTTCCAGGAGCTAGCTGCAAAGAAACAAGGACACTACTCATTGAGGGGAAGGCATCTGTATCAGTTAAGAATTGCATTTGACTGTTAGTAGCAGGGGCTGGAAATAGCAGTGATTAAATAAATGTGCTTCCTCCCCGTGTGAAGGAAGTCCTGAGCGAGGCAGTCCAGGAGGACATGGCAGTGCTGGGGTATCAGGATCCTTCTATCTTTATGCTCCGTTACAGTTAGCACATGGTTTCCACCTGCAATGTTGCCTCACATTCTAACATGGCTGTTGGCTGGGCCTCCAGTAGTCACATTTATATCCAGGTGTGGAGCAGAAAAAATGGCAAGAACAAAAGGAAGTATATGTCAGCTATTGTTCCCTTATCAAGCTTTTTTGGACATCCCACTGAACTGCTTCTTAATTTAACCTGCTAATTTCTAGCTACAAGGGAAGCTGAGTACATTGTCCCTCAAATAAAATCCAGTTCCTGTTATAAAAGGACAACAGGAGCCTGCGCAGTGGCTCACACCTGTAATCCCAGCACTTTGGGAGGCTGAGGCAGACAGATTACCTGAGGTCAGGAGTTTGAGACCAGTCTGACCAACATGGAGAAACCCCATCTCTACTAAAAAATAAAAAAAGAAAAATACAAAATTAGCGGGGCTTGGTGATGCATGCCTATAATTGCAGCTACTGGGGAGGCTGAGGCAGGAGAATTGCTTGAGCCCAGGAGGCAGAGGTTGCAGTGAGCTGAAATTGCACCATTGCACTCCAGTCTGGGCAACAAGAGCCAAACTCCATCTCAAAAAAAAAAAAAAAAAAAAAAAAAAAAAAAAAAAAAAAAAAAAAAAAAAAAAAAAAAAAAAAAAGGAAGAATAAAATGAATATCAGATTGATCCCTGGGTTGCTTCAGAATCACACAAAGACATCTCCAAAGAGCTAATTCCAGCTTAGAATGTTTATTTCAGCCTTGACAACCACACTAACAATAAGCATCATAACCACTGGGTCACAGTATACTCCCAGACCTCTGCCTTTGGCTGGATAGAAGAATTCTTTAAGATTATTTGCAACTTGTGCTAGCTCTCCATAAAGTTCCTCCACATGAGGGACATTGTTCCTGGGTCACATCACTGTCAAGCTTTACAACAGTCATCTGTGAACTTCATAAAGAAAAATTAAGTCCCATTATTGAGTTAAGATTCAACTGTCTCACTGTTGAACATAGTGTGACTAAAAATCAAACAAACAAACTGCTATCTACACAAGTGGCCATGTACAAATACAAAAAGTGATATGGGCAACTGTCACATCTAACCAGATCATGTCAACCCTGATTTGTCACAACTACCTGAATATGTCAAGTGAAAGTTTAGTTGTAGGGTACCAGAGAAGAATAACAAAGCACCACATATAAGGAGGTACTTAATAAAAAGAATTGGATGATAATAATGAAGATAAGAATCATGATGATAATAAGTAGATGATAAATTACTTTTACTCTTCACTCCGTGGGTACATGCCCACAGAATGGGATCTTCAGTTTATACGGATCCCTTTAATTTCTACTACACGTCATAGTTTTCAGGCAATTTTATCTCATTTAGGCCTCAAAACTCAGAAGGAAGGACAGACACTATAAGTAGCAGTGTTTTCAAACTAATAGGCTAGAAGCTTAAAAATAGCAAATGACTTATTCTTGTTCTCGTGGATGGAGGCAGAAAGCCAACACTAAAACCCCACTCTAGCCTATAGGCTGGGACTCTGAATTATAGCTCTCGAACAGAACACATAAGCTTTAAACTACAGCTAGTGCTCGACTTATGACCACGGTCAGGACCGCAGACCGGTTGTAACACGATTTGGTCGTAAGTTGAGTAGGCTATATGTACAGTTGAAATGGTGCACGAGGAGATGGTAGTGCTGCCGGAAGCTGGTCCGCACTGTCGTCCACCCAACTGGGCAAAGTTTGCGCTGCCAGACGTGGAGCAGTCGTGGCTAGCGATTATGGTCATAAAGTCAAATGGTCGTAAGTTGCATAGGTGGTAAGTCGATCAATACCTGTACTTTACCTCATTGAACCCTAATGTTACTTCTTGAAGATTTTAAGGTCTTGAATGGGTTATGTCTTTTTTTGTCACTGAATTCGCCTGTGTGCAGAACAGAAACTTGTATACGATAGAAGAGACTTTCAATTCATGTTTATTAAAGATAATGATACATGGACTCAGCATACAGTGAGATCAGCAATATCTATTAGTATAGGAAGGGGAAAATCCCTATTCTCTCCATGTAAGTACCATCACTAAAAAACAGACAACTACACCCTAGTGAGAAGGTCTGCAAATGCACTCTCCGGAGGTCTCCCATCGGGCTCCTACCTCCACCTAGACCCTTTATCCCTGAGTCTCTGCCATCATTGACACTGAAACAAAAATTTTTTAAGGTAGGATCTAAATCCAGCCCTCTGTAAATCCTTGCCCCAGATCTGAGCTAACTAACTCTTTAGGTTAAAGAATTCTTTAGGTTAAACCCAATCTTTCTATCCCTTCACAAATGGGAGAGAATCAAAGACTTAAAACTCAATAATTCCCATGACCCTCTGGTTAAAAATAGTCATGTCTTCAAAAGATGCTGACTTCAAATTTGAAATCCCAATTCTCAGTCCATCCCATTGAATCACCCATCATGTAAAATGTAAGAAAATTTTGACATAGGTCTTTCCTGCCTCAGTAGTCAACCCAACCCAGCAAAAGCCTCACACAGCATTCCATACTCTAAGCCATGTTTTGGCTGATGACCCACAGAAATCCCCTTTTAAGGAAAAAGAGAAGAAAACTAAAAAATGGGAGCAGTCAGCTACTCTCATACCACCTTTGAAATAAATCACCAGTGCCCAGAATTCCCTGTTCTTTTCTAGTTTTAGATAACTATGTATTGTAGTGGGAGATGTTGACGATGACATTGATGACAATGATAATGATGTGAGCAATAACAATGAACGTTTTGAATATTATCTACATTGTCCTGAGTGCTACAGATTTATCTTTTTTCCATTTAATCTTAACAACTTTCTCCGGTAGTATTACTAAACCTATTAGTTTCCTCATTTCACATAAGGAAACTGAGATTTAGAGAAGTTAACTAACTTGTCCATTGCTCTGGAGCTGAAAGATAGAGTTCAGACCCAGATATCTTTGATTCTAAATCCCCTAAACATTTGACTTTCCTGCTTCTCAGAAATGAGAAGCAACAGCGAAGCTGAGAGGCTTGCCCAGAGCCAGGAGAGGGTGTAGAAGAAGACTCTCAGGCTCGAGAGCAGCAGAAACGGGATCACATCAGAAGCTACCACCAAAAAGGAGAGGATAAGCAGGGACATACCATTTAGACAATTGTTCTTAAACCAGATTAAACCCTGAAAATCCATTAAATTGGAAGGATCAGTCTCAATGTTTTATAACCAAATTTAAGAATGCCATGATTTGGGGAATTTCCATAATTTGGGGATACTGAAATAGTAACAATAACAACTAAAAACACCAATTTCCTTTCTTTCTTTCTTTTACCACCTGTGAACCTTATGGGGTAAGGGGCAGATGGTAAATTTGGGGGGAAGCTAGTCTATTTTGAATGTTTATTTACAAGGCTACATTCATCCCATCCACCAAACACCATCTGCTGGGCTATTTCTTCCATGAAACTAGAGCGTTTTGTTCCACAGCAAATAAAAGTGCGACCAGAATTCTATCAGCATGCTGTGTTTGGGAGAGCACCAACACTTTTCAAAACCAGCTTTAATCTTTCTCCAAGTCCAATGCAAAGAAGGCTCCCCTAAGAACAGTAACCCAGTCAACACATTCATTCATTCATTCGCAAACTCACTTTGAAAGAAAGCTGGCCCATGGGCCAGCCAAATGTGGAAAGTTAATTTTACAACATGAACTGTTTTCACCCTGGGCCCAGAGACAAGTATAGGCACCATATGACCTGGGTCTGATTTAGTAGTATCTCGGGACTCAGAAACATGAGGGTATTTCAGCGAGGAGCCCCCACCTTTTCTATCCCCCCCACTAACCATCCACTAAAGCTTCCAAAGAATGTCTTTCATGTTTGTTACATTCACTTCGCAACGTGCTCCTGGTGCCTGTCCTTGAATTCTCGGCTCATTGTTCCTGAATCAAGGGAAGTCAAGTTGAATCTTTCAAAATGGGAGCCAGCAGTGGGTAAGCACATCAGCAGCAGGGCAGCAAAATCCACCCTCATCTACTTTTTGTAAAATTCTAAGTTCCATTTGTTGTTCTTAAGAGATGGAAGGCAAAGTCGTTTAGAGAGAAGAGCCTTGGATTCGGAATCAGGAGATCTTGATTTTATTTCTAGCTCTGCCACTGACAAGCTGTGTGGATTTGAATAAATAATTAATGTTCCTGGCCCCTGGGTTGGTCATTTATAAAATGAGGAGATGGCATTACAATAAATATCTCACACTAAAATAAATATCTCACACTAAGACTAGAGCTTGTATTGCTGCAAGTTAAGCAAAACCTATACAGAGTGAGTGTGGCGACTGCAGGGTGAATGAGGAAGTGATGGCCTCCAAAGAATTTATAATGTTTCATGAATATGTAACCTAAAGAAGAAACCCCGGAATATCACAGTGAGCTCTACATAGTGCAGGCCATGCTGCCTAGTTCCTAGTTTTGTGGCTACTCCAGTAGGGCTGTGGGAAGTGAGCTGAGGAAAGTAGAACAGTGCAGTGGTTAGGAACCAAGTCTTTGGAGTGGTTCTAGACCTGGATTCTGTCCCTTACATCCTCCATGACCATGGCCTGTTATTTATTTCTTAAGCCTCAACCTCTGCATCTGTGAAATGGGATAATGGTCTCCACCTCTGGTGGTATACTCACACTGGTTCACAAAAGCCAATGGTAGAATTTTGTGGCATATTACCAGCTGGTTGAAACCACATTGGTAGTTTGAAATAGGCTGTGGTGAGAGTATTTGCCACAGAAGTCGGGCAATGCTACAAATCCAGGCATCTCCCCTGCTACTCCTCCAGAGCTGGGTGTTAAACATTTACCAGCACACCACTGCCTACCTCTCAGCACTGTTCTAAGGATGAAGTGGGATGAGGTACACAAAGTGTTTAACACAGTGTTTGGTGCATGACAAGAAAGGGAAGCTGTTATCGTAGCTATTAGTGACTCAGGAATGCCCTCTGTCTTTTCATTTCTCACTACTCTTAGCACTCTTCTCTTAAGCCAAATCTGTGCTTCTTTCTGGAGATCCAGAGAGCATGCCCCTGCAGTAAAAGGCTCTTCTACGCAACTCTTATTTGCTTGTGGCCTGTCATTCAGCAGACATGAATTGAATACCTACTCTGCACCCGATCTGGCACCAGGCACTGCAGATACAAACATGATTAATAAAACTTTCCCCTGGATTTGAGGAGTTCACAAATTCTTTGATGGAAAGGATACAACTGAGTCTGTGAAGGGTACCTTTTACTAACAATGTAGAAATCAAAGGAAGGCAAAGCTCCCATCAAAGGAAGGCAAAAGCTCCCAATGGTGCAAACCTTTCTGCCACCTGGGATCCCAAGGCCTTGGAAGCAAGAAGCCTCTAGGGTAACTTTACGTACAAAGTGAAAACACCGTCTTTAAGATGACATAATTATTAGGACTACAGGGCACTCAATTAGCTCTCCTCCTCTCCCTGTCCTGATGGCATTACCCTACGATTGGCAACATTCTTCCCCACTGGCTACGATGGTTACATGTATGCCGCCTGGAAACCAGAAATGTGTAACATCAAGTCTGGCCCCTCGCCAAATTTCTACAGGGCATTAGTAACAAACTGGTGAAGCTCATTAAAAAAAGAGAGAGAAACCTATAACCATTAAAAGTCCATTAAGCAGCCTGTCATTTTGTAGAGCTAAATAGCCCACAGTAATCAAAAGCATATGAACCCCAGCTGGGATACCCAGTGAATTGTTTCGATTTAGGGGAGAATTCATCAAGAAAGATTGTTCTTGGGATTGGGTTGATTTTTCTCCTTCAGTTCCTGGCCCCATGTTCCATTATAATTAAAGTGATTGATGCACCTCCCAGACAGAGGTGAGCAGTGACCACCAGAGCCAAAACATCTGCTCCTTCCAAGCAAACAGCTAATACGGAACTTGAGTCAAAAGGCACGTAATTTGAGGTTACCCTTCCACTGTCAATTAGGTATGGCACAGTCAACTCTTTGCTGTCTGGCTGGGTTACATCTGGGTTATCTGTGAAATTTCTCCTTCCAACCATAGAATGACTTTTACCCATATCCAAGTTAGGGTCAAGAAACAAAGAGCTAAGTCTAAGGCCAAGAAGTGATGATCCCTAGAATGGGAGATAGAAGATCCATCCATCAATTAATGAAATGTCTTCCTGCCCATGGATGGACATTTGTTAATTTCAGAAATGCAGATTCAGTCTTTCCAGTTTACCGCAATCCCTCTACCTCTTTTCACCACCTCCCTAGCACTGTAAGGTGTACCCTGGCGCCATTCCATTGCTCATTAGCGCCTCCACAGGTGGATGACCACATGCTGAGGAAGGAGGTAAAACTCTTAACAGGCGGTTTATGGGAGCACATTAGCAGTTTTGGCTCTGACAGAATAGTGAGAAATGAGAGAAAATTAATGACTCAACACAGGTTAAGAGGTAACTATAGGAATTACTTCTCCATGCTCATCTACTCCACCATGACACTAGATGAAAGCAAAATGTTGACATAAAATGAAAAATCTAAGATGATGTTCAAATTCAAAAGGGCCGTGGAATCTGAGAGCAATCATTGTTCCCTTCAGATATTTTTACTATCATTGTTTTTTATTTTAGCTTATCCCCCAAAAGATCCAAATGTTTGATTAAAAAAAAAAAGTAGGCTGGGAATGGTGGCTCATGCCTGTAATCCCAGCACTTTGAGAGGCCAAGGCAGGAGAATCGCCTCAGCTCAGGAGTTCAAGACCAGCCTGGTCAACACAGTGAGACCTCGTCTCTACTAAAACTCAAGAAAAGAAAAATTAGCCAGGAGTGGTGATGCATGCCTATAGTCCCAGCTACTCAGGAGGCTGAGGCAGGAGTATTGATTGAGCCCAGGAGTTGGAGGCTGCAGAGAGCCATGATTGTGCTACTGCACTCCAGCCTGTGAAACAGAATAAGACCAGGTCTCAAACAACAACAAAGTCATACTCAGTATACTCAACACTTCTCCACCCAAAGCTACTCCAAAATCCTCTAGTAATTTGGTATACCACTTATTTATACTGATCCTTTTAGAGCCTTGAACAGTTAAATTTCTGCTTGTGTCCACCTCCCATCATTGACTGTATGTTTCTCAAGGGCAGGGACATGTTTTTCCCTGTGCCTCTTATAGCATCTCCTTAATAGAATCCTTGCAACTCAGAGTCCCTCACTAAATATTGATGGAGTGATCTTTCAATGTTGCCAGGCTCACCACTGCAATCTCTCAGGGACTGCCTGCACTAAATTCACCAAGCAGTTAATGAGCTCCCGTGCTGTCCACACAAACTCATTTGCCTTGGGAATGAAAACAAATCGATGCCCCCTTTATGCACTGAATTTGCTTAAGCATACTAGATGATACATACATGTGTGTGCACAAAAGTAAATGCTCCTGCACCAGGCAGAGGCCTTCTAGCCTCTTCTCAGCTTTCCTATCCAAATTCTGCCTACCCTACAAGGCCGAACTGTCCCCCGACTTCCCCTAAGAAGCCTTCACAGAACACCAGCTTAAGGATCTCTAGCTCCAAACAAGCAGAGGGCCCGAAACACACAGTGAGTGGCATGAAAATATGAGCAAGAGAGTCAACGAGCAACCTGAGGCATGGGTAGACCCTGTGGGACCAAGCTGAATGGAGTGAGAATGAGGTTGAAAAGTCGACTCACAGATAAGAAGTGAGGCAAACTTTTCACCTAGGCTGGTGGAAGCACACCCTTCCCCCGTGGAACACCTTAAGCTCAGGAACCAGGAGCAATGTGGCCTACTGCAGGATGGGAGGAGTCTCTGACCCTTATGTTCTTTCTTCCTTGGATGTCCAATGGTGAAGGAAAAATAAACATATAAAAGGCCATAAATCCCCTTGCAAAAATAAAGGCTCCTTTTTAATGCCCAATAGTTAATGGCTTAAGTTAAATTCCAGACCCTTGCAAAAAATTTTCTAAGACCCCTTCCACCTCTTTGCTACCTTGACTCCCACCCCTTCCAGAGGCAGCAAGATTGCTAGGCTTTCTCTTGGTCGTTGACGAACATCTTTAAGGGGTGTTTATGTCCATATTAATGGCATTAGAACAAACCCACATTTTCAGATCATTTTGAAAACTATCTTGAAACCCAGAATCCAGTTTCCTCTCCCCAGAATATTTTCTCCCAAATCCACAGTTGTCTGCACAGGAAGATTCTTGCCCATGCAAAACTCGTTTTGTTTTCACACTGCCTGTGTCCTGTGGCACACAGGAGGTCGTGTTCTAAGAGAGGCTAAGACTCTACCCTGGTCTGTCACTAGCCCAGGCTATTCACGGCATCTCCTCCACTGTCCAAAATCCTCCTTCTCGTGTGTCTTAGTCTCTGCAGGTGACCTGGCTGCCTAGGACAGTAAGGAAAATATGGTAGCAGAAGTCATGAGGACATCTGCTTCTACTTTCAGCCTTTCAGCTGAGCTCCTTGCTAGCTGAGTGCCTTTGCCTCTCTGGACCTTTTTATGATCTGTAAAAAGAAAGAATTACATTACACCATCCCTAAGTCCTTCCCAGCCCTGGCTTCAACCATCTTCACTACTCATTTTGTTACTTTCCACCACCAGTTCTCTTGCTCTGCCCCCCTATCTATGTCAAGGGACATACCATGCCTCCTCCTTTGTAACCCCCATCTCCTACCTACATCCTGGGGTCTTCCTCCGCTGCCTTCTCCATAGTTACCTCTACCCCCACCTTCAGCTTCTTCCTCTCATTTATTTCATCCCCTTTGACTAGCCACATGCTCAGATTTCTTCTCATCCAAAAACCAAACAAGTGATCTCATTTGACCACACTACCCGGTCATTCTCTTGAACTTCTCACCATTAAACTTCTTGATTAAATATCCTCTGCTGACATCTCTAGCCAGTTCCTTATCAGCCACTCACTCCTTAGCCCTTTGCAAGCTGATATCTGCTTCTCACTACTCAAACCCTCTTGAGATTTACCAGTGGTTGCTTCATCCTCAGGACTGTTCTTCGAATACCACACTATCATAGATCCAATTCTTTAGAAGCAGAGCCTGAGATGAGGATTCATAAGCAAGTGATCTATGAATGAAGGCAGTACCACTGGGAGCCAGGGAGCCAGGGCAGTGCAGGGGAAGAAGCCAAGCAAAGTCCTGCCAGAGAGCACTAGTGTGTAAATTACACCTCAGAGTTGTCCCAACTTGAGGCAAGGGTGCTGGGCTTTCACACTCCCCCAGTGGCAGTCATGGACTAAGGGCTCAGATGGGAGGTTGGGAAGTATACTCCAGGCACTTCCTCATTTCTGAACTCACCAGCCAAATCACTCCAGTAACCTGGAGGCAGGCTTCACAAGAAGAGTTGCAGGTGTAGTCAATTGGAGCCAAAAACACACCAAGGCTGGGCAAGGGACACCCAGAAATACTAAAGGAGATTCAAGGGAAATTCACAGTGTTCCAGCAGTGTCCGTTACCACATGCTTTCTGTCTTTCTGCAGTTTTGACAGTGTTAAACACACTCCCTTTTAAAACTTCCTCACCTTGGCTTTGTGAAAAGAGGGCACCCCTGTCTTGCTGTTTCTGCTTCTTCTTGCTTTGTCCCCATTTCCCTCCCAGCTGCCCTCATATCTCTATTTTTGTCATGTAGTGATTCATCTAGCCTTACAGCTTTAATTACCATATCTAAAATCACTCACTCCCAAATTCCAACTCTGAATGAACTTTCTACTTGCATGTCCACCCAGCACTCCAAAACCAATATGCCCCCAAAAATTGAATCATATTTCCTCTTCTATGACTTACCCCTTTTTCTTACTTCCCCTTCTGAGCACATTGCTGAGCTATAACCCAAGGAAACAACTTTCACTCCTGTCTTTTCTTTGTCCTCATGCCCAGGCAGTCTTCAATTTCCTCACATCTTTTATTTCCTTCCTATTTCCTATGTCACCACCTTAGTTCAGGACTTTAATGACTCTTGAGAATATTTTCTTTTTTTTTTTTTTTTTTTTTTTGAGACTGAGTTTTGCTCTTGTTACCCAGGCTGGAGTGCAATGGCGCGATCTCGGCTCACCGCAACCTCCGCCTCCTGGGTTCAGGCAATTCTCCTGCCTCAGCCTCCTGAGTAGCTGGGATTACAGGCACAAGCCACCATGCCCAGCTGAATTTTTTTTATTTTTAGTAGAGACGGGGTTTCACCATGTTGACCAGGATGGTCTCGATCTCTTGACCTCGTGATCCACTCGCCTCGGCCTCCCAAAGTGCTGGGATTACAGGCGTGAGCCACCGCGCCCGGCCCGAGCATATTTTCAAAGCAACTTTTGAACTGGTTTCCCTGCCTCTCCCTGCTCCAAGTCATCCTCCACCTACTGCTAAATTAATCTTCCAAAGTAACATTATGACCTTGCAACTTCTGCCACCCTACTTCTCAAACTTTCATTGGTTTCACTGTAGTAGAGACTTCCAGTAATCACCTATTCTGACTTCATTCTCCAGCCCTCTCGTGGTTGCATAGAACAATGCAATGAGTTTCAGATTGGGCTGTGAGTGAAAGGAACAATATCACTTCTGGACTAAGGCATTTAGATGCAAGCATGAGTTCTCCAGGCTCTCTTTTCCCTGCTGTGGTGATCCTGGAAGCCAGGTGTTGAGATGGCAGAGCCAAAGATGGAAGCACCTGGATCCCTGAATCACCATGTGGAGGATGGCCTGTTGTCAACCTGGAGAGTAGCTTCACCGATGTCAGACTTCGTGTGTGGTAGAAGTAAGCCATAGTATGAAAAGTTTCTGAAAATACTTTCCTTTTTTTGTTTTGATTTGTTTTTACTGCCAAATAGCCTGATCTGTCCTGGCAAATACAGTAATTTTTTCTCACTACCCTCAAGTCCAGATTATTTAGTTTTGCATCCAAATTTCTTTAGAACTGACCCACATTTCTTTCCAGGTTCTTCTCCCTTTTATTTCCCCAAAAATATTCTGCCTTATCACACCTTGGCCATTAGACTTTCACAATTCTTCTTGACACTTATTTGACCTATCCATCCCTATCCTCCATGCACGTACAGGCTCCACCCCAACATTCAGCCTGTCCAGTGTCTAGCCTCCCTTCAAGGTCTACAACAAGGGTTGACAGATGACAGCCCTTAGCCAAAATCCAGCCCTCCACCTGTTTTGTCAATAAAAAATGTTTTGAAACACAGCCATGCCACAACCACAGAGTTGAGAAACCACAGCTGAGACCACCTAGTCTGCAAAGCCTAATATCTTCACTATCAAGACATTTATTTTTAAAAATTTACCAACCCCTTTCTAGAATATCATCTCTCCTGTCCCCAAACTTCCACCTTCCCCACAGGCCACTGCTCAGAAGTGATTCTCTCCTTGTCTGCATTCCCACAGTGCCTACCTGTATGTCTCCTGGATGTCAGACTACTCATGGGATCCCATGTCATCTTCCCTACTCCACTGGAAGCACCAGGAATGGCAGGGCATTTTTCTTATTTCCTTTGGGTTCTCAGTGTCCAGAACCTTGGCTCATAACATGAATAATAAGTATTCAGGCCAGGCGCAGTGGCTCATGTCTGTAATCACTGCACATTGGGAGACCGAGGTGGGCAGATCACAAAGTCAGGAGATTGAGACCATCCTGGCCAACATGGTAAAACTCTGTCTCTACTAAAAATACAAAACTTAGCTGAATACGGCAGCACATGCCTGTAATCCTAGCTACTTAGGAGGCTGAGGCAGGAGAATTGCTTAAACCCAGGAGGCGGAGGTTGCTGTGAGCCGAGATCGTGCCACCATACTCCCAGCCAGAAGACAGAGCTAGACTCCATCTCAAAAACAAAACAAAACAAAACAAAAAAACAGTAAGTATTCAGTGGACATTAGAAGAAAACATAGACCACTCCTGAGACCTACAATGTATTAATGAGAAGAGAACAGACAAGAAAAAGAAAGAACTCTATGAATTACAGTGCTAGAATTCGAACACAGGGATTTTGTATTTCAAATTCAGCAAACCCTGTTACATAAATGAAAGTTGATGTTCATATAATTATTGCAGGACATTAAGCAATACCAAGTCTTCATAAAATATATGTTTGCTTTCCAATATGATTTGAACAATATGTAAATGACCTTTAAAAGCAATGAATTAAAGTGTCAGATCCCACTCACAATTTTAAACAGTGCTCTTTTATTTCAGATCCTGTGGCAAACTGGAAATAACCATAAACAAGAAGGTGAATGGTTTCTTAGAGCTAATACAATTAACTTCACAGCATATGAAAAAAAAAAAAAAAACTTTGTTTCCTTTTAAATACTATTTTATAGATTGTTTCCATCATCACTACAAGCCACATTATTTTTTTAAATTCTAACATTTATAAAGTATACAGAACTTCATAAAGGCCTCATTTTCTGAATGACTTCCATGTGTAAAAGGACCCAGCCTAGTCTTACCTTTTCTCTCCAGATATTCACACCCTTGCCAGGCAAGGTACCTTCATCTCTGTGCCTGGCTTTGATTAATCAAAACAAGAACTCTGGCCACTGTGGTCTGCAGAACACCAAGGAGGGAAAATCGCTTCGATAACTAAGCTACTTCTTTCACATCAGTCAAAAATTACAGAAGATTGTGCTAAAAAATATTGGGAGCAGAGACACATGGTCCTTGTCCAAAAGCCCATCCAGTCATTGCCCAGCGAAGCGTCACAAAGGAATGAGCATTGTGAGGAGTGACCAAGGGCAGTTTTCTCTCATCAGCTTTCATAGCTGTAAAAAGGCAAGACCCAAGCTCATGAGAGAAATGTTGCCCAAAATCCGGACTGATACTGATTCACACAGTTTGTTACCAGGATAGGATAAGTACAAACCTGACTGCATTTAGAAACTTTACAGCAATTCAGCATCCCTAAGACATCCAAGCTGCATGATTTGTATTTTGTCAATTATCAATCTGCAACAGATTTGAATTTTTTTTAAATGGCCCTTTGCCACACAGGGTTTGAGAAGCACTGTATTAAAAAGACAAGTATATATAATCCAGTACACCCTCTGCACCCACAAGATGGTGAATATGGTCCCCACTGAACAGAACTTGGACTTCTCATTTCCTGACTTTGCTTCTATCTACAAGAAGCTCATGCAATGAAATAGGACGCTATAGGACCAAAGACCCAAACCCACTCTTCACCCCATCACCCCAACCCCATGCCCCCAAGGGTAAGAGTTGAGAGAGGAAAGTGTGTCCTTTCCACTGGCTAATAACCTGTCAAAAAGCAAGAAGAAAAAAAATAAATAAAACAGGGGGCAACTGTGTTTCCTCCTGAGAAGATTTCTCAGGAGGGCTCAGCCCCATCATAGGCACATGTTGGACTCATAGTGGATCTGTACATTTCTAGCACACAGGCAATAATCTTTGTCATGTCTCCTCAGCAGACATAAATGCTGCCTCAAACCCTGTGATATCTTCAGCCTATTTGCATTCCTTTTCCATTGTAGGAGACTTCATGTTTCAAGAGTGAATTTTTCTCCAGGACTTTTTACCTAATTCATTCTAGGACCAAACCATTCCAGGATACACTCAACCATCAGGGCAAAAATATATATATATATATTGAAAATAAAATTCATTCATCCATGGATTCCATAAGAAACACTCCTGGAAAAGAGGAGGCATTAGCAGAGAGGCATCTAACCGACTAATAAGAGCCGCCTATCAGAAGAAAAATGAAAACTCAGCCAGGAATTTGCATATGCCCCCAGTCCAAACAGGAGAGAGATGAGAATGAATTGTTTAAACCAGAAAGCAGAAGTTAACACCTGTTAATGACTCGTTTGTTGGCTCACAAGCTGTTAACACTCAGACGCACTGGTCGTTAAATGTGGTCATTACTTATTTCAATGCAAAATTTATTAGAGCCCCCATCTAAAGATTTAATGGAAAGGCAACCCTCACCCTGCACACCTGGTATACCCCAAGGAGGCTGAGGGCAGGTTTCTTCTAGCTGCTATGTCTGGATAAGAAAATAAATACTAGTAATCATCATCATGGCCATTCTGTTGCATCAATTACCTATTTCCTTCAGCAATCAGAATGTTAGATGAGTTCTGATTCACAGCTTGATACCTAATAAGGACCACTTGAGTCTTCATTAACTTTGTAGGACCATTATGGTTAAGTGGGTCTGTTCTGCGTTCTTTACAAGCCTGCTGCAGAACTCATTATTATTAGACTTTCGATTAAGCTGAGAACATTTTTCCATCTTTTCAGCCTTTTGCAGATAAAAAACAAAAAAGAAATAGGAGAGAGGATGGATAATTCAGTGACACAAACTTAGGGAATTGGGGACTGATGTTGAGTCATGGAGAAGAGTCTTGGCAGTATTATTTGTCACAGGTGCCCCGGTATGATGGCAAAACAGCAGCCACCTGGAATGTCAGAGGGCCAGGAATTCTCAAAGAAAGAATCTTTTCTACCACAACACCTAAATCCACCTTCATTGGTGGATTATGCAGAATAATGTCACAGTAGGAGAAATTAAATCCCAGGAGCCTCAGCTAACCCGTTAAGAATTCCTGTTTTTCACCGAGAGGAAAGTCGACCAGAAGAGCACCATGTGCACCTCAGAGAGTGCTAGAAAGTACATGAAAATGCTGATCTCTTTTCCCCATATGCCTAGATCATCATGGGACTGGATTGTGAGATCTAGCTCATAAAAACACAGGATGCCCAGTTCAGTTGATAGTTCAGGTGAATACTTTTTAGCATAAGTATATTCTGTGTGATATTTGAGATATACTTACACTAAAAACATTATTCACTGTTTATCTGAAAATCAGTTTAACTGGGTATTCCATATTTTATCTAGCAACTCTATATAGGACACTTGGCTACTGGAGAAAAGGAAACACTCTGGGGCTAGCAGTTCCCCAAACTGGTGGATCATATGAATCCCCTGAAAGAGAACACAGGTTACCAAATTCCATCCCCTGAAGACTGTGACCAGGGAATTTGTTGAAAGTTGATTGAAGGCTTTGAAGATAATGATGAACCAGTATGAGGGGTCCAGAGTTCTACAATATGTCCATGTGACCCCAAAAAGTCAAAGGGAAGTAGAAAGTTGATTGGTGAACTAAGAGCTGACAAAGGTTGGTCTCACAAGATTCAGCAAAACCCTTATTCATACATCAGTTCCTGGGTTCCCACCATGGGCAGATATGCTTGACCCGTGCCTTTGTGGGGCCCAAAAATCAAATAGAGGGCTGAGAATGGAATTTAAAGGAGGACAGACATTTCTCGAGGATTGCAGGATAAATGCACCTGACAGCAATAACTTAAGCGTACCCTTAGAATGACCCTGTATGGCAGATGCACCTGAAATGTGTGTTCTGAGCTAGGGAATCTGGAGTGGCCAGAGATTCATTCCTTGTCTTTGAGGAACATTTGAGTCCCCAGCCCGGCTTTTGGAGCCCACATTGTACAGGGGATTGAGAGTTTTGGGTTGGATGAAGGTTGCCAGATAGAGGTCCTGAAGGGGACGGTGTGAAGTAAAAATGCTTTATAAACTACGTGCTGTTTGCAAGTTGGTTGCATTTTTCCTGCCCAGTCCACTGTCACTGGACCATAGGTAAGGTGGATACATTGTCCAGCCCATTGCCACTGGACCATTTCTGTAGGTCAGGCAGATATCTTGTCTAGCCTGCCACCACTGGACTCTCTCGCCTATATGTGAGCCCCTAATAAAACCTCACATCTTGTTTGCTGGTTCTGGGTCTCTTCTTCAGCCTCTTGAACCAGGTGCCTTCCCTATTGAGGTGAATAGGGGTTTACCACAACAAGGGCCTTCTGTGTGCCAGGCGCCATGGTGTTGCTTCCAGCCACCATCTCATTTGGTCCCCAAAGCAGCCCATCCATGTGGATACCACCATCCACTCTACAGATGAGGCCACTGGGGCTATAGAATTTCAATTTGACCAAAAGGGTAGCATTGGCAAATGCCAGAGGACACAGCCAGGTCAATCTGACTCCAAATATCTGCTTTTTGCACTATAAGCTCACAACCAATAAGCACCCAGTGGAACATATTAAGTGTAGGAGACCTGGGTTTAAATATCACTCTGGCACTTCCTAACTCTGTAACCTTGGGCATGTTATTTCTGCGTTTCCAAAATTGCTGCGCCTTACAACTACCATCACACTGTCACTTGCAGATAATCAAGAAAATCTTCAAGCTGGGATGTTAATTTGGGAAAAAAAAAAAAAAAA
>NW_016107338.1:5610567-5747200 GCF_001604975.1 Cebus imitator | reverse complement strand
AAAAAAAAAAAAAAAAGGAAGGGAAAAAAAGTTCACATAATTGAAATACCACAGATGTCAAAACAAAAGATCAACAGAGAAGTCCCTTCTTCCCAAACCCAGATTGAGGAGCCAGGTTCTCTTTCATTCTTGAATTCATCCCCTGATTGACTCTGAGTAGCAAAATTATTTTGGTTAATCCTTTGTTTCTGATGGCCTCCCTGCAGAGAGGCTGCCCTTGTTTGGGCATCCAATGGTGTCCCCTAAGGCCTCTCCTTTATCTTAGCAGAGAAAGAAGAGTACAGCATGAAGGAATTAAAATACATAAGCACTTAGGATTTTATGAGCCTGAGTATATCAGATTTTAGCTTTATGGACTCCAGATAAGCACTTCCTAAAGTCAAACTATGTCTAAATCAAACTAGACCTCTTGTCTGATATTTCCAGCCTCGCAATCACTTTATTCATCTGTAAAATGGCACTTCAGATATTTCTCTGAGGATTAAATGTGATAATGCATTTAAAATGCTTATTGCAATACCTGGTATACAGGTAGCACTCAGTAAATGTTAGCTGCTATTATTATTGTAAGTTCTCCCCTACCTAACTGTGAGACCCTTAAGGGCATGACTATACCACACTTTGTGTGACCAGCATTTGCACAGTACCTTGCAAAGAGTGAGCACCAGGTGGGTGTGAGTGGGCCAATGGATGGTTGCATGCACGGATGAATGGATGGGAGGCAGGGTGGCTAGATGGATGGATAAAGGAGTAGATGAATTCAAGTATGGATCTTCTTCTAGCAATGATGACTGTGGAAAATCTTCGTGGAGATGATGAGGATCAAGCTAAGGTATTATATTAAAGATAAGCCATGTAATAATTTTATGGTTTAATGCTTACATAATACTTTCACTCTTTTTCTTATTCCCAATAAACGATTACGGGACATTAACATTTTGGAAAACATACCAGTCACAAGGTGTAAATGATCAGCATAATTCTAGCCACACAGTAGATAACTAGTACTAACTCATTCAAAAATAATAGTTATTGGCCAGGCATAGTGGCTTATGTCTGTAATCCCAGCATTTTGGGAGTCAGGCAGGAGGGTTGCCTGAGCCCAGGAATACAAAGCCAGCTTGAGTAACATAAGGAGACTCTGTCTCCACAGAACTTTATATATACGCATATATATGTGTATGTATATATATGTATACATATGTTATTTACCTTTTTCTCATTGAGAAAAAAAATGGAACATACATCATGTTTTAATCCATATTATTTGAGATAAAATCATATCAAAGAAAGCATAGAGCTGGTACTTTTATTCTGTCCTCAGATTGCCTGGGTTTCAGAATCAGCATGATTGCTGGCATAGCTTCATTTAAGAGAGAATAACTGGGCCAGTAAAATTTGAAAAGTACATTTTCATTTGCTCCAGTGTGTGCACGCCCAAAGGGGAAGAGAGGGAGAACATACAGAAACAGAGGAGGCACAGGAGTAAAAAGAAGGACCCAAGTAGGAGAAAGGCCTGTAAATCAAGGGCCATCAGGCAAAGGACATGAAAAAGAGCCTGGCAGAGTTAAAATAATCAGGAACTAAGGATGAATTAAGAGTTCAGAAAAAACGAAGAGGATTGCATTAATAATCATTTCAGGAGACAGTAGAGGGTGGACAACCCTTGCAAGGAAAAGGGCAGGAGGGAGTAAAAATAAAGTGAACAGCTGCACATTCCTCTCTCAAAGCCCAGCAGTTACCACAGCCATAAGCTCTTGACCTTGGCCAGGGAAAGGGCTTCTAAAGGCACAAGCAGGAGGTGGACCAGCTCTTTAGGGAGGGAGCCGTGCCCAGGGAAATTTAAACATGAGCTGGCCCACTTGGGTTAGGGACATCACCAACCTGCTGGGCCATGCTGTAAATAGACGTAGGTGGCCGCCTATACCAAGTGATTTTTCAGGATCCAAGCCTGTATCCTGAAGAAATAATTCCCCAAGCTGCTGCCTAACATCTGCAGTTCTCCAATTACAGATTTATTTGTTTCACCCAGTTCTTTGTTCTCAGTTAAAATGAAGATCCCCGTCACAATCAGACATGAAATATTACCATCCATCCATTGTCATTGTGAATAAGCATAGCAAAACATTTTCCAAAGATACTTTGTTGATAAGATAGATAAAAAGATCCTGACCTCCAGGATGTCTGTAGAAGAGTCCAAGAGGGTGAGAACAGGGTTGGGGGGTACCAAAATCTGCTGGGATCCTTCGCATTCTGCTGGACACCATCTGATGCCGAGGTTTAGTCTATAACAGAAGCCAACAAATGCTGACCCCAGAAGGTCTTGTTGCCTGCTCCTATAATTGTCATAATTGTGCCAACTTGTCCTTCCCCAGCAATAAACACAATCCTAAAAATATTTCTATGTTGAATACTTTGTGACTTAAATTCCTCTGAGCTCATCTTTCAAAAATAATGTCTTAGGAACGACAAATTATTGATAATTATTAGAACTTGGTAATGAGTAATGGGTACCTTGAGGATCATAATATTCTCTCCGCTTTTGTAGATGCTTTTAAATCCCCCCCCAAAAAACGTGAAATAATAATCAGTTATAAAAGAATATGTTTCCAGCTGAGTGCAATGGCTGATGCCAGTAATTCCAGAGATTTAGGAAGCTAAGGTGGGAGGATCCCTTGAGGCTGGACGTTTGAGACCAGCCTGGGAAATATACTGAGACCTCATCTCTACTAAAAATTTTAAAATTAGCCAGGCATAGTAGGCACACCTATGGTACCAGCTACAAGGGAGACTGGGGCAGGAGGATCTCTTGAGCCCAGGGGTTCAAGGTGCAGTGAGCCGTGATCACGCCACTCTACTCCAGCCTGGTCAACAGAGGAAGATCCCATCTCAAACATGTACATATGTATGTTTCCACTGAATTAATTGCACTGGATTAAAATGAATGATTGAAGAATAAACAATTCATTTCCTTAGATGTTTTACCCAGCCCCACCCCAACACAAATGCATGGCTTCAGTTGCTTCTACTTGTCAGGGGAATAAGTCTACTGCTACTAAACTAAAATTTTGCTTTTTATTTCCAAGTCTTGATGGCAGGTGGATATGGTCTGGACTGACATCCATACTCAACTGGGACTCTCATCTTTTTTCTGAACCTTTCAAAGACTTTGCCATTCCCATTTCTCATATCTTCACTTTTAGCCTCTTATTACTAACCCCATCCAGCACAATTCCACTACCCCAGGCTTCAGCCCCTGCCACCCCCAATCTTAGAAATTTTTCTTCTGCCTCACTCTCCTGCTGAAGGATGCTTCTTCTACTTTCTCCCTCCTCAACCGCTCATTTGCTCATCCTGTTTAATCAATTAATGCACTCAGCAGGCTCAATCTTTGTCACATGATAGCTGGTATTTAACCCTGTGGAGTCTGCCTTGTTAGAAGCAAGAGAAAAAAAGACAGCAGCCTTGCTGTGATTTGTTCAGAGAGAACTTTATGCTGATTTTTAAGACATGACTCACAATCAAGCCACGTCAAACAGGATTCCCAGATTAGCGCTCATTACTCTTCAGGGTATATAAGGTAAACATATGTATGAATTTACACTCAAGGACGAAAAAAAATCCTTTTATTGGGAAACTGTTATTTCTGTTCCTCATTTGGAATCTTCTACCAAGAATGCTGATTTGAGCTAAACATGAAAGTCAAACTGAAAATGAGAGACCAAGAACAAAAATCTCAATATGTAATCAAGAAGACTGACTAGCCCTTTGTAAGCAAAGGCTTGCCAAAAGGCCCAGTCCAAAGAGCCAGGGTCATGGCTGACCCATCTAAAATATCTGCTACATCAACACTTGTGTTCACTCCTGTGGGTCAGAAAGCAATAGGGGTAGCAAACTAAATGGGAAATATAGTGACTAAATGAAAGAAGCCAATTTTCTACTCTGGCACTGCTCACAAAAAAAAAAAAAAAAAAAAAATCTCAAAAGCAGCTGGCGGGATAGATTTGCTAGAGATACTCCCAAATGTCTCTTGAAAGGAGAAAATAAAATCAATCCTTTTCAGATTTTACTATCTCTGAATTCTTTTTTCAAATGTTTCACTCAACATGGTGTCTGTGAGATTAATTCATGTTGTTGCATGTATACTAGTTCATTTTATAATTGCTGTGTGCTATTATAATCATGTGACTATGCTACTGTGTTTTATCTATTGTACCATTTCTGTACATTTGGTAATTATGAATAACACTACCATAAATATATTTTTTTTTTGAGATGGAGCCTTGCTCTGTCACCCAGGTTGGAGTGCAATGGTGCCATCTTGGCTCACTGCAACCTCTGCCTCCTGGGTTCAAGAGATCCTCCTGCCTCTGCCTCCTGAGTAGCTGGGATTACAGGAATGTACCACCATGCCCAGCTAATTTTTGTATTTTTAGGAGAGACAAGTTTCATGATGTTGGCCAGGCTGGTGTCGAACCCCTGATTTCAGGTGATCTGCCCGCTTCGGCATCCCAAAGTGCTAGGATTACAGGCATAAGCCACTGTGCCCCTTAATATTCTTATGTGTGGCTTATGGAGCCTGTTCTTACCAATTTCTATGGACCACACAGCAAGGAGGAGGTCCACGGTTATCAGTATGTACATGTTCCCCTACTGATAGACACTGCTTTCAGCAATCTCACAATATAGTAGACTCTTTGAACAATTATCCTGCACAACTATTCCTCTCCCAGCTACAGACACCTTCACTGTCCCTATGGAGTCCTCTTCCTCCAAGATTCTGACCTTGATTTCCTCCTTCCCTCTCTACACTGTGCCCTCCAGTGACCTCAGTTACTCTTACACATTTACCTGTGTTTATGTTTGTTTTGACACATCCTGACTTAACTTCAAAGCATCAGCATATTATTCCATCTTCTAGGACAACATTTACATCTGGATGTTCTTCAAGTGACTGAAACATATTGAACCAAACCCTTCTTCCTCTCCTCCCACCCCCTTCACTTCTTCCTCAGACTCACCTGGTTTTATTGCCCAGCTCCTGGCCATCTAGGCTGGTAACCTTGGCAGCCGGACCCCTAAGAGAAATTTAAATCCCACCAGTGGCATTGTTACAATAGGCCTCAAAGGGGAATGGAGTTCCCCAACAAAGCAGTTCCAGTTGTTAGTTTATGTCTCATCAATATTTGAAATGGTTACCAAACTGAAAGATAGCAGAAAATGGGTTTTGTGTTTCCTATCTTCCAAACCACAAGAACACACTTCATGGATCAGAACCTAACCTGTCTTCAAATTCCACTTTGAAAAGAAAAGCATTTTCTCTTTTAAGAAGAAATGTTGGAAAAGAGAAAATGCAGTTTATCAAACATTTAAGAGCATGCATTTGAATCAAATAGACCCGGGGTTCATGTTCTTCTGCCACCTCCTAGCTGTGTGACTTCAGGCAATTCGCTTCCTTCTCTGAGCCTTAGTTTCCTCACCCATATAATAAGGATAACTGTTGCTACCTGGCTAGTTTTTAGTGAAAATTAAATGAGATCAAGAGACTTGGTATAGCACCTGAAACATCTACACTCATTAAGTGCAGTTGGTGAGGCTGCTGTTGCCAATTCTCTAAGTGGAAAAACGAGATAAATTGCAACTCCTTCAGTGTCCCAGAGAGGTTGCCACTGGACAAGCAGCAATTTCAAAGTTCTAATTTCTTTTACTTTGCTCTCTGAATAGCTCAGAAGGGATGGCTAGCCTGTGAAAAATGTTCTCAGGCTGGTCAATTTGAGGTATTTCATTTCACGAATCTGTCTGAAAACTGCCAGCTCATTTCATTGATCAATGGCCATCCAGTGTTGGAGTTTAAGTTATTACCACCCTAAACTAAGGCTGAATGAGATCCTTAGGTGTAAGAAGCTCCGGGGCTTCTTTAGAGACATGGCTGGGCTCTGCAATCAAGCTTCAATCCATTGTACATGCAGTTTGCATTTGTATGCAGATTTCTTTTTCTCATGCTTGGAATTTTCTCCACCAGCCTGTGGATGGACTTTTGTAGCTGCCTCAGATAATACTTTCTAGCTTTCTGTGTATGCATTTGCAGCTGTCCTATCTCCCCTTCAGAGCACCTTGGCTTTTCAAACATAAGCAGATCTAAGTGGACACTGTGTCAATCAATCAATCAGTCAAGCTATTGATTGATTAAATATACATCAAACACCTGTTTGGTACAGTGTCTGGACTCTTAACATAGGCAATCATAACGAAGAAAACACATTCTCTGGTCTTAAAGACTTTAGGTAACTAACAACAATATAGGTGAGTGGGTCCTAACGAGGTAGCTCAAATAGTTAAGTGTCAAAAACCACTAGAAAGGAGATGGTCACTTCTGAGTTTGGGGATCTCAAAAATAATGTTAAACAATTCCAACCACACCCCATGCAGAACCATGTACAAAGTGGGTGCCTCATAAATGCTGACAAATAAATGCTAACACATGTATCACAGGTAGGACATGTTCTTGAGTTGATGTCATTTCCTTCAGAAAATCTCCTCCTTGCAAGCAGCTTACATGCTGATTCCTCACAAAGTCAGGAGATTTAGCATTTCACACAGTAGAAATGTCATAGCTTTGGAACAAGGTGGACTCACACAGACAGAGGTTAGGCTCCCAGTTTTGCTGTCTACTAAAGTCTGAGCAAGTTACTTAACCTCTCTGAGTCTGTGCCTTCACCCGAAAAACAGAAGTAAAGCCATCTCTTCAGCAAGATTTTTGTCAAGATTAGAAAAAGTGTAAATAAAGCATGCAGTGGCACATAAAAGTGGCAAATAAACTGTATCTATTCCCATTACTCTGTTCAGCAATAATCGTCCCAAATCACTCCCCTCCTCATCTCCCTTCCATGGTGGACAAAGTTCCTGACTCTGCCATACAGGACTCTCAGCTCACAAGACACCCACAATAGCAAACAAAACTCAAAACTCTGCTTCTCTTTATTTTGTCTTACATTCTTAAGAGTAAAAAGATAAAACACAACAATAGGCATTAAGAAACTAGAAGAAACTGACCAAACTAAAACCTCCCCCTGGAGTTCCATTAGATCCCTGTTCTCTTAGAAACTTCCCTGACAAAGTTTGCATCTATGCTCATCTTTGAGTTCGCTTCACGTACATCTGACCTATGGCTAGCCATATGGCCTCTTTATAAATGATTCTATGTAGAACAAATTATTTTTAAGAGATCCTATTTTCCCACTGATAATTATTTACCAAGACCGATTACACCAAAAATCAATAGAATCCACAGAGTCTATCATCAGGAGAGTGGGAAGAAGCACATCTCTTCCATTCATTCACATCAAGTCACCCTCATTCCCAGATTGTACATCTCTGTGATTTTCTCAGTTCCAACAGATTTTGTGGGGGCTGAAGTGATAGGAAAAGCAAGCTTGTTACACCACAAATCACACAGACACTGCTGGTAGGGGCAGAAGTGTGGAGGCACACACTAAAAGAAGCATTTCCTTCTCATTTATCATTTAACCAGCTCTCCGGGTTGCTGTTTCACAGCCAGGAAAACACCAGATCCAGGGAGAGACAGAAAGCCCCACTTTCTCGAAATGGAACTTGGACAAAGTTCTGTGAGGCCCAGGGAAAGCAAGGCCAACGCGGCGTGGCCAAGGTTCTGATGAACCATAAAGGAGAGGAAACGGCACTTTCCTCTGAGTCATGCAGAAACGATTTACTCTCCATCCTTCTAACCGTTAATGGTCTGAAAACGTGGGGCAACTGACCTCCAGAGCCACCCTGCTCCCACGGCATAGCCCGCAGCCCTGCGCCGAGCTGACACGGAAATCAGATCAAAAGTAAACCTGAGGTAGTGGCACTCTACCCTAACTGTTGACAGATGGAGAATGGAAGCCACATAAATGCTCTCTCTTGTGTCAGCACTATAAAAATGCCGGACTGACCCATGAAAGATGGAGATGGAAGCTCAAGCAGCCATTAGGAGCCGTGCCTTACTCTGAGCAATAACTCACTCCCATGGTTTTATGAAAATGGTTTTATTGCAGTGGATTATTTTTCCCCCCTCTGCAAAAATTACTGCTTATCAGCGTCACAGAAATCAAGCTAAAACCTCCCCACCTTTTCTCTCTTCTAATACAATCCCTCCCTCTGGCCAGAAACTTAATAAAATGGAACATTTCATTATTCCGGTTTGCATACCTCTTTTGAAGCTGAAACTGTCATCTCAAGTGAGCACTCTGAAGTGGCTGGTGTGAGGGTAATTTGATTGCCTCTTGTGTTTGCTGAGACACATCTGAATGCTTGAGAAGCCACTCAGCGTCCAGGTCTCTTGCTAGACCAGATTTGGGGGTTGCAAAGGGAAGGAAATTATTCAAAAGCAGCATTTTCTGATTCCTTCAAAATAGTTTGGATACAGCTTTTTCATGAGCTATTAACTGCCTGTCAGATTCCTTAAGAGGGGAAAACAAAACCAGGTGTATTCAGAACTTATATAGTCTCAAATAGTTCAACTCAGCAAGGCCTCTTTGTTTTCTAAGGCCCATGTGTGTTTCCCATCAATGAACCTGAGCAGTGGGAATCACCAAATTGAGACTATTGTCTCCTAGAGTGGAGGCGTCCAAAACCTTCCACTGTATTCGGACAATTTAGCCTGTTGTAGATTAATGCACTCGGTTGGAATCCTTGCTGTTAATACTTTTACATGGTAGGTGAAACCTTCATTAATATGCAGAATCTCAGGCCCCACCCCAGACCTCCTGAATCAGAATATGCATTTCCACCAGATTGCCAGGTCATTTGCAAACATAAAGTTTAAGAAGCACAGATTTATACCACAGAAGCAGTATGTATTGGCCTATACTCTGGCTGCCCCATTTATCCGGCCAGTCACCAGTTAGCATTGTCTGGGTAAATCACCACATTACACACTACTACAAACACAACAACTAGTAAGATTTGGTCCCTACCTTTGGAGAGTTCAGCATCTGGAAGGACTACCACGAGGAATGTTCAGAATCTGCATGGTATTAAAGCAACCTTAGGGCCCTCACCAACCTAAAGACTTAAGGTGGTAAGCTTCAGAACCCCCCAGATCCTCAGCCTACACTGAATGTTAGGGCCCCCTAAGGTCAACCAGACCCTCTGCCCAAGCCCTCTTTTGAGGTCTCTTGCAATGGCGTCTACTTAAACCCATCAATGGGAGCAAGTTTAGCTCTAACTCCAGCTCTTCTGCCTTTGAGACAGCCTTAACCATTGCCACTCCCAGCAGGCCATCCGGCCCTCTGCAAGCTTCTCTAAAACACTGGCATCACAGAAATATTGGCAGTCTGCAAAACGAGACCCTTTTAACACAGCATGGGCCCCATTTATGCTTTGTGGCAGAGACGTTTACCACTCACTATCTTTATGTTCCTCCCCATCCCTCAGCTCAGTCACAGTTAGGAAGGGCACTGTGACTAGTTGTGACCAATAAGCTGGAAACAGAAGTGAAGTTTGTTGGTTCTAGGATGAAGCAGTTTAGAGCCAGAATGCAATGATCTTCCCATGCACTAGTGACCACAATGGAAGACATGTTCCAGAGGTCATAGCCACAAGATGGAAGCCACCCGAATCCCTTGGAAAGGAACTCCCTGGAGAACTCAAAGCCCCACTAGTTGAGTTAGCATAAGGAAGAAGTAAGCCACTGGGATTTCAGGATTGTTTGTCACCACAGCATAGCCTAACCTACCCTGACTTACATATCTTTGTGAACCATCTTTTTTGTCTTCTTTGTATTTGTTTTTTCTGCATATGAGTTTCATGTTAGGCATCCAAATTTTTGTTGGTCAAAATGTGGCAAGAAGTGATTCAACATAGCAAGGACTTTTCCTTGTGTTTTCCTGGATAAATGCGTACATCCCATTTTTCTTAAAATAATGACTAAAAAGTAGAATGAGATTTGCCTTATTACATGGTATTTTGTATTAGTGTTGAATTTTATTATTATTATTTTTCTTTAAAAAGTCAGGGGAAAGCGCAAACGCAGTCCCCCACTACTACAAATTATGCAATCAAGTTTCCCTCCTTTGGGGAAATCTCAGGGGTCCGTACATCCGGAGTGCAATGGATGAGCCTCGCCCTGGGAAAACCACCTTTGTGATGATGGTATCTCCCCTGCCAGGTAAGTATAGTGTTGAATTTTATTTAATTACCTCCCTGTCCCAGCCTTGAAGTTGAAAATATTGTTGGCTATTCAAAATGGTAAACAAAAATAGTCACCAATATAGTCAATGATTATGTCTGAAGAAGCAAATATAAGCAATTTTTCTTTTTCTGATTAAATTTGTCTAATTTGGATAAGAATAGCAAGTTGACAAGCGATTAATGTTTTAGGAATATGCACAAGACCATGTTGTGACTTTAAACAACATGTAAATAATATTTAAACCATCTGTTCCAGAATCATACTGCCTGCCTGCCAAAATTCTTTTTTGGAGAAATGAGCTTTTCATTTTTCCCTTTTAACTAGCATTTAAAAAGAAAGAAAGTTCACACCCACAAGAGATACTTTAATAAAATCACTGGGTATTAGCAATCTGGTTTATAGTGCCGGGAATCCAGGGTAATTCTGATTTAGGATTGAAATTCTGCCCTGCATTGAGCCTGTTGTATATGGTTATGGGAATGCTCACATTGTTTAGTAGGTCAGAACGCCCACTGTTATGAAGATCTTTCAGATAATGAACCATTTGGGCTATGCTACTCAGGTCAGGTTATACAGGATGAGGAGAGGCAAGTTCTGCTTAACTCATTGGTGACTGTTCAGGCATCAGGCTTTGGAGAGATGTATTTTTTGTTTACCTATTTGTTTGCTTGCTTTAAAATCTATAATCAGATGATCCCCAAAAATTTATAAGGCCATAGAATTGAAGGCAAAAGGCAGGTATACATAGTTGTAGAAAATTTGAGGGAAGAGAAATCTTATGGAAATAGAAACATAAGAAGGGACAAAAGAAGGAGAAAAACAAAACAATGGGAAAAGAGGGAGAAGATCAAGGAAAGAAAAATTCAGAGAGACACCAAAGGATAACAGATTAGATGTACCCCAAAAATATGCTCCCCTGTGGACAGGGATTGTGTTTCTACTCTGTGTATCCCCACTCCTGTAGAGTCTAGCACAGTGCTGAAGATGCAGCTTGGCCTTGATCAGTAGACAACGTTAAGCAAACTAATAATCTTTATTCCATATTTGGTTCACAATACCATAAACCAGTCTAGCTGAGGCTAGGAAATTTTCAATCGAATCATGAGTTTCATGGTTGACGCTGAACAAGAATCCCATAGAATCGTGGTGATAAATGAAACCCATTGCCAGTTACATAGAGCTAAGCATTTCCCTGGAATCCTTTGCAGCCATAAAGCACTTCAGGACAGGCCAGGTGCAGTGGTTGATGCCTATAATCTCAGCACTTTGGGAGGCTGAGATGGGCAAATCACTTGAGGCCAGGAGTTTGAGACCAGCCTGGACAATGTGGCAAAACCCCATCTCTACTAAAAAATGCAAAAAAAAAAAAAAAATACCCAGGCATGTTGGCACACATCTGTAGTCCCAACTACTTGAGTGGCTGAGGCATGAAAACCACATGAACCCAGGAGGTGGAAGTTGCAGTGATCCAAGATCATGCCACTGCACTCCAGCCTCAAAAAAAAAAAAAAACAGAAAGAAAAGGAAAAAGAAACCACAAACAAAAAACTGCACAATGCTTACGGGAAGAAGGAGAAGAAGAAAGAACTCCTTCCATTGTCTTCCTGACAGCTGGAATGAGACTACCAGTGGAAATATAGAAAAGTGAATGTGAGTGGAAAATAGAGCCACTACATAGCTCTAACCAGTGAGAGACTCACCCTCTTAACTGTTACTTCAATGCAACCCAGAATGATGACTGTGTCTTTGCTGTTCTTTAAGCTCTAGTTAAAATTGTCTTAGACCAGCCTCCCACATTCCCTAATAGCCCATGTGGATGACCAGAAGCCTGTCTCATGGTCACCTCTCTGTAGGAACCCCTTTGCAGTTTGCACAAACTCAGATGTGGGACTTGGCTTCTCTCCCTGGATAGAAATATGACACGGCATACAGAGCCACTTACACAGCATACAGAGCCACACTCACCAGTGAAGTCGATGTGAAGCACAATTCGCTGAAGATTTTAGGAAGATGGATGACAACATAACAAGTGAGCTCAAACCACTTAATAACATATGTTATCAATTCTATGTCTAAAAATCCATCAGACTCTAACCTGCTGCTCCTTTTCCTACATCCCTTCCTTCCAGACCCCAAAACAACAAATTTTCCCATAGTCTTAAGAATGCTCATTTTTTTCTGCCTTGTCCTAGAACTTTCCCTGAGACCTCTCTTTTTGCCTTCAAATAATCTACCACATATACTTCATGCGAGAAAGTCAATTCTTTCCTAAAGAGGTAAATTTTCTTGCCAATTGTTCATCATTTTCTTGTTATAACCAATATCATATGAAGACTACTGGACAGGCCTCCTTAACTAAAAGTATCTCCCGCATTCATGGCCTTAGGTTTATCAAGCATTGTCCTTTATAACAAGTTGTCCTTAGTAGTTAAGTGCTCATTAAGTCACCTACACATGAGGATGCTTGTATCTATGTCTATATGTCTATAACCATATGTGTATCTTATCTACAGCTATAGTTATATCATTAATTTGCCTGCCAGCAAAGTCCAAACCAGTAGGAAAACACTGTGTGCCTGAAGATTTGGAAAAGGAAGAAAGAGGAGAAGGAGGAGGAAGAGGAAAACCACCACCAAGAAGAAGGTAAAGGATACCAAAGATCAATTTGCCTCTTTCACATTCTGGCAAGGGCTGGTCTTGAATATTGAATCCAGCAGGAAGTCCCTTTGCTCAGTCCTTAGTAGCTATCCCTGTCACCTCCCTCCCTCAAACCAGGTGGATATGGCTGCCTCAAGGTCAGGAAACCCTGCTCAGACCTCCTGGTAGCCCAGCCAGCCCCACACTTTCCCTCAGCCTGTCTGGAGACTCAGGCAGACAACCAACTGCTCCCAGAGAGGGAAACAATTAGGGAGAGGGAGCCCCTCCCTCTTGGCCTCCAGCTGCCCAGCCAGCATGATTAGCATAATTACAATATGTTCATCCAGCACCAGGATGAAAACTTGTGCAGAGGGGGAAGTGTTAACACGCAAGCCAGCTAAACAACAGTCCTTCATAATTAGCTAAACAGTTCCTCTTTTAGAGCTTTCCTGAGATATTCCCAGAAAGCCCCAGGCTCCAGGCAGCATCTTCGGGACCAAAGGCGGCAGCAGCAGCAGCAGCAGCAGGAACACCAAGTCCCTGCCTAGAGAGCAAGGAGTTGAGGGTCCCTCATTCTGGAGGTAGCATTTGCATTGTGAAGTGGGAAATGACATCTCTAGATCTTTTACGATGGGCATCAAGGAAATACCCTTTCACCCCTTGACTATCCGTTCTTAACTAGCCTTAAAGAAGGTCAACCTTTCTGGACTTCAATTTTCTCATCACCAAAGAAAAGAAAATAATCCACACCCAACAGATTGCACAAGGCTATTGAAAGAAATAATCAGATAAAAGCTAGGAAATCTCTAAATAGCAAGAATGCTGGATAAACACCAGGCAGCAATGATGGCCTAGAAAGTATCTGTCTGGATTTGCTTTTTGTTTTGTTTTTTAGAGACAGGACCTCTCTGTGTCACCCAGGCTGGAGTGCAGTAGCAGGAACATGGCTCATTGCAGCCTCAACCTCCTGGGCTCAAAAGATCCTCCCATTCAGCCTCTTGAGTAGCTGGGACTACAGGCACATGCTATGACACCTGGCTAATTTTTTAATTTTTTCATAAAGATAGGGTCTCGCTATGTTGCTCAAACTGGTCTTGAACTCCTGGGCTCAAGCGATCTTCCTGCTTCAGCCTCCCAAAGTGCTACGATTATAAGCATGATCCACTACACCCAATCTCTGCCTGAATTTGAATTAATGAAGTCATCAAATATCTAAAGGCACATTCCTGCCCTCCCAATCCCAGTGATCCTCATCCGTACTCCATCCCCACAGTTATCCCATTAACATGGCAATGATAGACTTATTCAGGTTCTCTACAGCATGTTTTACAGTCTTTTTTCTGTCACTGCACACAAAGAAACTGGTAATATTTGTAATAGTCCCCAGGGTCACTGGTTGCTCCTGGCAACCCAGGTCCCATCCTGTCTCCCAAGGGCTGATGGGATCAATAATTACACATGACCTACACATCCAGGAGTCACCAACGTGTCCCTCCATGCTGTTGGGAAGTTCAGCTCTACAACACTGGCTTTGTTCTGGTGGTTGTTTGGTTGGCTTGTTTTTTTTTTTAAATTCATTTTTTTAACAGACTAGTTCCTTGTGATTCTGGAGCCTATGGTGGCCCAAAGCAATTGCTCTCAACCTTGGCTATATGTTAGAATCACCAGGGAAACTTTTAATGAACACCAATGCCTGGGCATCACCCCAAGAAATTCTGATTTAATTGGCCTGGGGCAGGGCCTGGGCACGAGGTGAGTCTGACATGCAGCCAAGGTTGAGAACCATTGCTCCTAAAGTAGCACTTCTTAAGATTTCAAGTAAAATCACATCACCTGGGGATCTTGTTAAAAGGCAGATTCTGGTTCAGCAACTCTGGGAGGTGGGCCTGAGGTCCTGCATTTCTAGTAATCTCCCAGGAGATGCTGACACTGTGGTCCCCAGGCCACACTGAGTAGCACAGGTCTAAAGAAGTAGATCTTACATTTTAAGCATTTCTCCTAATCACCTGCAAGGCCTTGCTGAGATGAACTGCTGGGCCCTACCTCCAGAGTTTCTGATTTGGCAGGTCTCATGTAGGGCTGGAAAAATTGTACTTCTAACCTGTTTCCAGGTTATGCTAATGCTGCCAGTCCAGGGGTCACATCTTTTAAACCACTGGCATAAATATCAGTGTGGAAGATCCTAGCCTTTAGGATAAATGGGCCCTATTTAGCAGACTAAAATTCTCATGATGCAAATGCTAGAATTCCCTAGAAAGAAATCCTGGAACGATGCCCAGCCCAAATTGATGAGTATAAGCTACCTTTTTGGGTGGTTCTACTTGAGAAGAGCTTCTAACAACTGCTGAAAAGGCCTGTTGGAGACCTCCTTTAGAAGTAGGTATCCTCACTTCCTGTGACAAACACTCAGAGTCTATAAACAAAAAGTAGACTTTCCAAAGGAAGACCCAGAGGAACACTGCAGAATAGGTTTCTAGTCACATTCTAGCCTGTCTAGTGATTCCATTCACTGGTCCTCCACAAAGCTGAGCATCTAATCCCTGGGAAGCTAAAAAGGCTCAGCCCACCTTCTGAGTACAGAGCATCTTCACACCACACCACTACACACTCACACCATCTGTGAGTCACAACACTGTGAATTACAAACCCAGGGGTTCCACTCCCTTTCAGATTCCCATGAGTTTCACCACTAAAGAAAAGGAAGGAGCCAAGGTAGGCTAAGAGAAGAAAGGCTGGAAAAACAATGAACCCAAAACGCCTTGGAAATGGTGCTCAGTGGTTCCGAGGTTGGAAATGGCGCTCAGTGGTTCCGAGGTTTGCCAACCCTCATTTAATGTGCTGCCGGTAATTGACCGTAACGACGACACCCTAGCCAGTTTTCATCATTTGATCTGGACAGCTCCCAGGTAACAAGCTCCAACTGAGAGAGCTTGATTACTACCAAGCCAGAGTGAGGGAGGCCTTCAGCAGGGCTGGCAACAGCATGTGTCCCAGAAGAAAAGCCTGCTAATACTGCAGCCGGAAAGCCGGGATGGGCCCAGCAGCCCTGGAGCTTCATCACATGATAATCATTCGATAGGACGGCCTGCCCAGCCCCAGGGCAAGCTCACCAGGATT
Source organism: Cebus imitator (assembly GCF_001604975.1). Classification (NCBI taxonomy): domain Eukaryota; kingdom Metazoa; phylum Chordata; class Mammalia; order Primates; family Cebidae; genus Cebus; species Cebus imitator. The sequence goes on along the minus strand of NW_016107338.1, from coordinate 5,731,251 downwards.
AGCGCTGCTCTGTGTTCATTGACAGCCTTGACATGCCTCACAGCACCCACAGACAGCAGGAATTCAGTTGTGTAGGTAACTACAGAGTAATTAACCAGGGTCAAGGCAGGGTCTGGTTTCAGAGAAGCCTGCTTGGGGATCCTCATCACATTCCAGATCCTCAGGAGCTGGGTCCAGTTGCCTTGCTCCTCTTGGTCATGGCAGTCAGATAATCCTCTGAATGGTGTGTCATTCAGCTCTGGGCACCAGGTTACCAATTGGCCCTCACATTTCCCTTCAATCAAACTCTTGAGTCTGTAATCACAAAGCAAAAAGTCCCTAACAATCAACAAGAAGAGAGGTGTGACCTGGTGTGTTGGGTAAACCTAGGAGGCCAGCCAGGTGGACATTTATTCAAATACTGGCTGCAGTACATACAAGTTTTTATGTTATTGCTTGTGGGAGTTTTTTGAGACAAGATTTCTCTCTGTTCTCCCCCAGGCTGGAACAACAAATGAGCTGAGCCTCTTTAACTTGCCACTGATCAGATGTTTGACTTTGTTGAGGGCAGTGGCATGATCAGAGCTCACTGTAGCTTCAACCTCCTGGGCTCAAGAAATCTTCCCACCTCAGCCTCCCTAGTAGCTGGAGCTACAGGTGTGAACCACCATACCCCACTAATTTTTTTCTATTTTTTGTAGAGACAGGGTCTCACTATGTTGCCCCAGCTGGTCTTAAACTGGGCTCAGGTGATCCTCCTGCCTCAGTCTCCCAAAGTACTGGATTACAGACATAAACCAGCACACCTGCCCCAGGACATAACTAGCTTTTACCCGAGGGAAAATTGGTTAATCACTCTACGGTTCAATTTTCTCATCTGTGAAGTGGTAATAAAAACACCTTCTGGGGAGAAAGGAAAAGTTTCTGTAAATCACCTGAAATACTGTGGACAATGTATATTATTGTCATTTTTATTGTGATTGTAACTTTCACCTATTTTTATTAATAGTGCTACTATATTTGGTTCCAATCTCCCTTCCTCACTTCTTCCAGGGCTCTATAACGTTCTTGAATAGAGCAGTCAAGGAGATTATCCTGTTGAACAAGACTTGTAGACACAAATGGCAGGTTCCAAAGAGAAGTGCATTATATATTTCAACCTAGAAATCTGGAATTGACTGACTCAGAGAGTCAACTTCTAAATTCAGTTCCATCACCAGCATTTACTGAGTTTCTCTCTGCTTAAACTGTTTTAGGAGCTTAGGGGATCATTTGCCAATTGCACTACCTTAACTGGGAGTTTAAATGCAGAGATTTCTGCCTTTTACTCACAGAGAACTAGAAATAACAAGAAGAGAGGGGATTGTGTAAGTGAGAGCAGGATTTGGCATCTTCTGGTCTCTCTGAATCCCTCCAGCACAAGAACATTGGGTTTAAAGCAACTTTTCCACCCTGTAAATTTGGCTAATTCTGATAGGATTCACTGGAACCAATCAACCCGCCCATGTTTTTTGAGCAAGGAGCTGTAACGAGGGATGAAAGCCCAGCTCTCAAAAACTCGGGAAACAAGACTCACAGATGTAACTGATCTAGAGAAAATTACACAGCTGAAAATCTCAGGCCACATATGGATGTGGTTCAAGTTCATATATGGATGTGGTAGGTGGGTGTGATTGCAGCACATCCCTACAGGATGTGATAAAATGGGGTTTGGGGGTCATTTTTCAGATGGTTGCACCCAGAGTGAGGTGATATGGCATGAAGGGGGTGTTGAGAAAGAGAAGGCTTGCAGAGACACCAACAGAGGGTTCTTGCAAAGGAAAAAAAGCAGTAAACTAAATCACTGAGCACACAAATATCCTGGGTTAATGTTGTTAATAATTGAAACCCCCTTGGCGGTGATGGAATGGAGAGGACAAGCTGGATGAGAGAAGCACAGTATACAAAGAGTGGATAGAAACTAGAATTCAGTACATGTCAGATGCATAGAAAGAATACTTTCCAAAGGCCCTTTAATCCACAGGGTAACCAGCCAAGCCCAGCAGGGCATTGCTATGCATTTCCTACATTACTGAGACATCTCTACCTTAGAAAGACTAACCAATTAGTATTGCCAGAGTTTGTGAATAAAAATATAAATAATTTTAATTTATTGTTTATATGAAATTCAAATTTAACTGGGTGTCCAGTATTTTATCTGGAAACCTGAGAGGTACATCTTTAGAATTTGAGAGTCCATTTCATTGTTTCAAAAAGCCTTTCCTCCAAATATGGGTAAATTCCATCCTTATTCTCCAGTCTTATAGTCAAATACCATGGATTGACCATCGGCACCCACATTAATATTCCTCCTTTATTCAGAGAGGGACAAGTCAGGTTCTCCAACTGGAGAAGTCGGCTTTCTTTGTAATTCACTGGCTTGCCCTTGGGATCTAGTTATTGGAAAGAATATTTTTATAAATGGAAAGATATTTATAAAACTTTACCCTATTCTAACACTGCAGTTAGTGAAAGTGCCCATGTTGCTAAAGCAAGAGGCTGAACAAACAGACAGCAACAGGGAGAAGGCAACACGGTAAGCCAATCATGCAGTTCTTCTTCCTGCTCTGCTGTTGCCAAAAGAAGCTTTATGGCTGGCAGCAAGGCTGCTAAGCCTGGGCAGGAAAAGGGAGGCTAGACTTCAGCCAAGTCAGGGATTTATGGCCATTTGGGGAACTCTGGTGCCATTCAAACAAATCTTCACTTGAAATGAGTTTTGGGGAAAAAAAAATATCTTGCTATTCCTCTACTGCTCTCTTACTAGGAAAAGCAAATCTATGTCCCAGTTTTCTCTCATTATACTATAGCATCGGAGAAAGCTAACTTCCTCTCATTTGCCTTGCATGCCACTTTAGGGTTTGATGCATGCCCACTGTGAATGAAACCATCCATCATCAGCTCCCACATGACCTCTACAGATTCTGAGACTGATATCTCATCTCCTTGTCCAGCTGCACACACTCACACATATATAAGCACGCACACACCCCACAAATGCATCCTAGCTCCTGGGTTTCTCTATTGCATGTGAAGGGCTGTCTACAGCAATGAATAACATACAAAAGACAGGAAGAACAGTATGTCCCTCTTTCCTACAGGATCCCTAAGCACTCACACCTTTACTTCATACCTCTCTCAATCAGCTCCTAGTACAGTACCCATGCCCTCCCACATGACTTTGACATGATTTGACAGTGCTAACATCCTTCTGCTTGAAATGCATCCTCTCCTAGCTTCCACTGTCATCTCCTAATTCTTTCCCCCACCCTTCTCCTTCTCTTCTTCTGCTGCATCTTATCATGGTTCTTCCAGAATATACAAAAATCAGTAGCTTTCTTCTACGCAAACCAGATACAAAATAAGATAGAAGAAAGAAACTTTGCCCAATAACAAAGATGAATTTAAAATGTGTAGCAACTTAATTGTGCAAGATCTATATGAAGAAAACTTGAAAACTATATTAACAAAAAAATTGAATAAAAATTTAATAAACCTTATTCTTAAACAAAAAGAATCATTATTATAAGAATGTCACTTCTGATTTATCTAATAATTAAATTTCATTCCAATTATTAAAAATTCTAACAGGAGTTTTTTTTTAATTTGATAAAATATTTAAGTCCATCTGGAAAAATAAACATCTGAGAAAATTCTGAATAGGGAGAGTAATTGAGAATGACTTCATCTTACCAGATATTAAAATGTATTGCACAGCTAGTTATTAAAACAGTATCATATTAATACTTGAATGGCAAGTGGATGATTGGATTAGAAAAGAGTCCAGAGAAAACTCAAATGCACGTAGAAATTCAGTGTATGATAAAGAAGGCATTCCAAATTACAAGAAAACACAATAGGAACAAAGAACATGAATAGGTAGTTTGAATGTGAAAGTCGCACATGGCTGAGTAGTATAGGAAAAAATGATCAACTTCTTTCATATTAAATCAATGCATATTCAAATAATGAGATGCCATCTTTCATCTCCAATAATACAATTTAAAACTTGGAAAATACACAGCATTCATCAGGCAGTGAGAAAAAAGCACATTGATATTTTTTGTGGTTGGGCATATAATTTTGGACAACAGTTTTGATGGAGAATTTGGCAGTGTCTATCAAAATTTCCAATGGATTTAACCTTAGACCTAGCAATTCTATGTCTCAGGATTTGTCCTATCAATAAACAATACTTGCACCATTGCGTATATGTGTGTGTGTGTGTGTGTGTGTGTGTGTGTGTGTATATGTGAATGAGAAAGTTCTCTGGAACATATTGACATAACAAACAACCGATACAACCTAACTGTCTATCACAGGTTAGGTAAACTACGGTGTTATATCACGGAATACAATACAACTAACAATAAAAGATATTTCTAAATACACAAAGAAAGACGTCAAAAATATACTGTGACATGAAAATACTAATTACAGAACAATTTGTACAATAGGGCCCCACTATGTAAACATTAAATGTACATATTATATGTATATATACACATAAAAATTAATATATAAAGAATAAAAATGTTTAAGCATATGTATACAAGAAACCATGCCAGGAGGCTCTGGGAAATGGGACATAGGATGCTAGAAAGGGAAGTTTTCCTTTATATTTACTACAAGTATATAGTGCTCTTTTAATTAAATGAAAAAACAACCTAATTCTGATTAAAAAGATATTCTGCCTGGGAGCAATGGCTCACACCTGTAATTCTAGAACTTTGAGAAGCTGAGGCAGGAGGACTGCTTGGGTTTAGGAGCTCCATACTTGCCTGAGTAACAGAGCAAGGCCTCGTCTCTACAAAAAAAAAAAAAAAAAAAATTAATTAGCCAGGCATGGTGGCACACATCCATAGTCCCAGCTACTTGGGAGTCTGAGGTGGGAGGATCACTTGATCCCAGGAGCTTGAGGGTGCAGTGAGCTGTGATTGCACGACTGCACTGCAGCCTGGGAAACAGAGCAAGACCCTGTCTCAAAAATAAAAATAAAGATATTCCCCCAGGTTCTGACCATGAATATCTCAAGTTCAACTCAACATTAGTAATATCAGAGTGATGACATAAATGTAGGAGTTTGCAATTTTTGAACTGAAAGGAACTCAGATGCTGTCTTAGTTCATTTGGGTTGCTATCTCAAAATACCTTGACTGTTGTGTATAAAGAACAGAAATTTATTGCTCACAGTTCTGGAGTCTGGGAATTCCGAGATGAAGGCACCAGCAGATTCAGTGTCTGCCGAGGGCCTGTTCCTCTGGGCGTGCCTTCTGTGTGTCCTCACACATCAGGAGCGGTTACCAAGCATCCTCTAGGGCCTCTTTTATAAGGGCCCTGATCTCATTCATGAGGGTGGAGCTCTCATTACCTAATTACCTCCTGAAGACCCCACCCCTTGATACTACTGCATTAGGGATTAAGTGTCAACACATGAATTTACAGGGTCGGGGGCACACTCAGACCATAACAGTTGCCATCTAGTTCAATCTTTCACTTTACATATAAGGAAACTAAAGGTACATGGCAAATTCAAGGAAGAGCTGATACTAGAATATTCATTCACTCACATTCTCCATCCTTATTTTGTGTCCTCACATTTCCCAGTGTAGAAAATATGTAGTGTGACGTGAGCTTCCAAGCTGACAGGGCAGGGCTTTCTGTGACAGCCACCAGCTCCAGCCAGCCAGCTTCTCTTCCCAACACTCTCCACATCGAAATAGTAGTTTTGAATTACTGCCTTTTTCCCCCAGCACATTCTAGGCTGATTAATACCTCCTAATTTATGCTCCTCTTAGTTCTTCCACCTCAAGCATTCTCCACTTTGACTGCACATTAGAATCACTTGGGGAGATTTTGGAGTTCCCTGAGACCAGCCACACTCAGTCCCTTAAATCAGAATCTCTGGGTTGGGGAGGCAAGCCCAGGAATTTTAAGGTACCAGGTGATTTCAATGTACAGCCAATGCTGAAGCATCTTCTTCTGACCTCTTTCTTGGCCTGGTGACACCTGTTGGCCTTTAAAGACCTCTCTAGGAATCCTTCTCTGATCCAATCTTGACCCCATTCACCCTATGCATATCTTTATCACCGGCCTTTCCTCATGAAATTGAGAATAATTTGTATGTGTCTATAAGCTCCTGGGGGGACAATAGTGATATCTTACTCTTCTTTGAATTGCTGGTGTTTATCACAGGATGTGACTCATAGTAGATGCCCAATAAACGTTTTCAGAACTCTTCCTCCCAACTCCCATGAAATCACTTCATCTTCACATGGCCTCTCATGTCAGCCTCTTCCTTCCTAAACCCACCGCCACCATGAAATTGAAGTTTTTGTCATCTCTACCTGAACTACTGTTACCATAACCTTTTACCTAGGCTTTCTTTTGCTACTCTCTCCTCTCTCCACTCCATCTCTCCCACCATCTTCCTAGGTCTTGGTACAGATCATAGCACCTGCTAAAACTTAGATAGAATGAAGCCCAACTCCAATATGAGGTCCTCCAAATCTGATCAGAACATTTTTCTTTTAGTCAAATTATCCAAACCATGAACATCAGGAAGAGGACTACTGCATACCTTTTCAAAGTCATCCTAGAATGTTGTTTAAAAAAAAAAAAAAAAAAAAAAAAAAAAAAAAAAAAAAAAAAAAAAAAAAAAAAAAAAAAAAAAAAAAAAAAAGCCTGCTTTGGGATCATTGAATGCTCTAGAGAAATGTAACTAGTTTGACTTACTATTTACCATTGATTCAAGCCCAGATTCTGTAAAGTTGGGTGTTAACATCTATAAAATTGGCAAGTTACAAGTTACTTTCTTTGTCTAGTAGAACTGCAAATGAATTCTGTCCAGTGCAAAAGGTAGCTCCACAGGTTATAGCTTTATTGATCTGTAGTGCCTTAACCAGATTCCTATCTAACTGTGTTGTCTTCTTTCAGTATTCCTTCTTTTATTGATTAGATATGCTTTGGTCTTTCAAGCTCTTCTTTGAACTAGTATATGACTAATTAATGATTTTTTTTTTTTTTTTGAGATGGAGTCTCGCCCAGTCGCCCAGGCTAGAGTGCAATGGAGTGGTCTGGCTCACTGCAACCTCCGCCTCCTGGGTTCAAGTGATCCTCCTGCCTCAGCCTTCTGAGGAACTGGGATCACAGGTGTGTACCACCACACCTGGCTAATTTTTGTATTTTTAGTAAAGATGGGGTTTTACCATGTTGTCCAGGCTGGTCTCAAACTCCTGACCTCATGATCCACCTGCCTCAGCCTCCCAAAGTACTGGGATTACAGGCATGAGCCACCATGCATGGCCAATTAATGAATATTTAAGAAAATCTTTGACATGCACTCACCATAGACTTGTATGATTTATTTTTAAACTTTTTTTAAAACTATACTTTTATACCAGAAGCTCAGCCACAGAGTATCTGCCAGGGCAGCTACAGACCTTAAGGCCTTTGTTCATGCCATTCACGCCAGCTAAAACCTATTTTGACCCAACATCTTTCACAGTCTTATTCATCCGTCAGAGCTCTTCTCACAGGGCTCCCCACTGTGAAATCTCTCACGATCTCTTAATCTAACTTATTCCATTCTTCTGTGTTCTCACTGCAGCCAACCTACCTGTATTCCTGTTGTGGCAGCTCCTGTTCTGCGTTTTACCAGCTCAATTGCCAAGTCTTTCTCCTACCACAGCATCTAGCTCAATGCCTGACCAATAAATGTTCACTGACTATTTGTTTAATTGGGAATAATCAGTCTTAAGCAACCCACTATTTCAACACTTGGCCTCAGCCAAACTCCAAGCAATCTAATAAATGATGGTTGGGGGATTTCCAAACTTTTTTTTTAAAAAACCACAAAAGATGATTGAAATTGAACAGGCATTTATTGAGCACCTTCTAGGTGCCAAAAGCAAAGATGAATAAGACATGGAATTAGGCTATCCTCTCAGGAGTAACTGAGCTTGCTTTCCAAGCCTTCTGTGCTCTGTTTAAAAAGAAACATTAAATCCTAAATGAGTTACTGAGAGCTGCACAGGCTAAGTTTACCAAGTGTTTTCCTTGGCCTATGGTATCTTCCTGAGGTGGAGACACTGATGGCCACAAGTGTTCTCAGCCAGTTGTGGCCCCCAGCCTCCCTGGGGTGGTTTGGCTCACTGCAGAAGGTAGCAGTTGCCCAGTGGGGGCCCCATTGGAAGCCTAAGGACAGGATATGGGCTAAGCCCAGCCTCAGCCTGGGAGTTCCTTCTGTGGGATTCTTTAGTAGCCATGTATTCCCAGACTTCTCCTTACACCACAATCCCACTAGCCCAGCTCCAAGTTTGCCTCAACTGTGCTGAAAGGTACAACTCTAGAGTAGCCATATTATCCAGCTGCATCAAAGGGATGAGTTGGAGACCACCCAATGTCCTACCAACATTGCAAAACAGCTCTCCACTTGCTGCTTTGGGCTTCAAAGGGATATTATGTTTTAATGAGCTGCTGTATAATTAATCAGCCTTCACCCCGCTTCTAGCTGAAATTACTGAGGGAAATAAGCAAACACCCAAAATTTTCTATTTCCCTTTCCAAATGCCAACAGTGAGGAAACATTCCCATGTAAATCAAGACTGGGTGTGGATGGGTTCTGGGCTCCAACAAGTCTGCTGTTCAACCTCATAACTCAGACTCACTACAGAGACCCTGGCTTCTCCAGGGGACATCAGAGGGCATGAACCCTGCCTACCTCCATCCTCATCCACCGCGCTGAGGGCATGGCTCTTGGTGCGGTCATCCTAGATGGGTTGAGGCCATTTAATCCATCCAAATTCCCAGGACCCACCCACACAATCAACTGGGGCCACAGAAAGCCAGAGGCTTTCAATCTCAGCTCTGCCCATAGCTGTGTTGGCTTGGGCAAGTTATTCACCTGTCTGGGACTCAGTTTATTCATCTGCAATAATAACAATAGCAATAATAATAAACTATTTCTTGAGTGGCAAGTGTAGTATCATAATTAAGAGTGAGTGTCTGGTAGTTAAACGCCTGGGTTGTAACCTGGCTGCATCACATACTGACCATGTGACATGAGCAAGCACCTTAATGTGTCTGAGCCTCAGATCCCTTATCTGTAAAGTGTGGATGACAATGGCACCTAGCTTATAGGGTTGTTGTGAGCATTAAATGAGACAACAAAAGTAAAGTCCTTTAATTAGTGCCTGGCACATAGCATGCACTTGCCAATGTTAGTTATTGTTAATATTATAGTCACTAATGTTATTACTATCTTCATTGTACATCAGGCCGTATGCTTTGAAAATATTGTTTCTTACAATAATGTCATGAGGTTGTATCTCCTTTTGTGTCTATTTTATAATTAAGAAAATGGAGACTAGGAGAGGTAAAATAACCTAGCCAAGGTAATAGTAACTAGTAATAGTAACTCTAAGATACTGAAGATCTATACAACTGCAGAACTACCTTAAGGATTTGAGATGACTAATGCAAAGTGCTAAGCCAGCACAACAAATTCTCAATAAATGTAATGATGATTATTGGAAACTAAAAACTTAGTAAAATTGTCAATTTTTGCTAAGCAAAAAACTTGGTAAAACTGGCACTAAGAAATAAGGCAGAACACATTTCTCAACTCGACTTCTGATTCATCTGTACAGAGCCAGACAGAGGAAGGACACTCTTCCTTCCATAAGGAGGAAGGGCTCCACATTTAATGAGCAGGATGTGTGGTGGCAAAATGTGGACAAAGATCTTCTCCATCTGAGACTGTGATGGGACCTGAGTGCTTCATATCCTCCAAACTTCCAGGGTCCCTTTTCCTCTTAATAGCAAATAGGTACAAACACTTCCTTCCCATGTAGTATGGAAAATCCAGGGCCTGCCTCAACATATCTGCAGACATCAGGAGAAGGCTGATTTCCTCCCAGACAGCTCTGGCTCTAAATTCCTCTGCTGGGCTTGACTCTGAGCCCCCTTTACCACTGAGACTGCTGCAGCTGCTCTCCTGTTCTCTGCTCTCCCTCCAGGTATAGACGCGGACTCACCTCGATCCCCAAGCACCACCAACGGGCAGACGTTGTGTGTAGTAAATTGTACTGAAGGTTCAGACATGAGCACAGTTCACCAAAGAACACAAGTTAACACTGTCACTGGGCATTGTTCCCAGCACACGGGACTATTTACTACTGTTCTTCTCTTTACACTTTGGCCAGCTGTTGTCATTTTTCCTGGGTGCCTCTCTCTCTCTGTATCAAAACAGGCCCTTTGCCCTGTCCCTTCTTCTCTAAGTTTTGCCTCTGTTTATCAGCCATCTGCCAAAAACTCAGAACGCCTATTATGATAGTACAGAAATCAGGTTTGTTCTCTTTTTGTTGGAAATCTCCTCCACCTACAACTGCATTTTTTAAAATGGGGTCTGCAGAGTGATGCTGAGCCATGAACTTTGGTTGCCAGTGGATGACGAGATAAGTACAGATGTTAAGGTTTTATAGCAATTTGACAGGGTGATTTTTATGTCTTCTGAATCTCATAATAAAATGAGATTGTGCTTTACAGGCCTTTTGTATTTCATGTTTTGTTTTGTTTTTTCTTGAGATGGAGTTTTGCTCTTGTTGCCCAGACTGGAGTGCAGTGGCACGATCTTGGCTCACTACAACCTCTGCCTCCCAGGTTCAAGCAATTCTCCTGCCTCAGCCTCCTGAGTAGCTGGGATTACAGGCATGCACCACCATGCCTGGCTAATTTTGTATTTTTAGTAGATATGGGGTTTCACCATGTTGGACAGGCTGGTTTCGAACTCCTGACCTCAAGTGATCCACCGCTTTGGCCTCCCAAAGTGCTAAGATTATAAGAGTGAGCCACCACACCCAGCCTATTTCATGTTTTTAATAATTTTTTTTAATATTTTACAAAAATGCCAGTCCAGGAAAGAATTGAGTTTTAAAAGCTGTTTCTTCACATGGATCTTTTGAGAAGCACTAATCTAGACTGACCCAAGAGGCCTGCTTTATGGAATCCAAATATCCCTTTATTGTGTATTCCCAAAGGAAAGAGAATTTTTCCCACCCTAAGGAATTCTGCTGTTCTCCTAGGGTAACCGGATTAACTCAGAAAATATATTTTTTCCTCCCCATCAGCCACAAAAAATCAAAGCACGATTTGCCAGTCATTACAGCAAATGGGGCAGGAGAAGGATGTAATGATAACAAAAACGTCCATTTATGCCACCCTTTGACGTTTATAAATCACAATCATATGCACCATTTCATTTGCTTTCATGATATCTCATGCGTCCTTAGCATGTGTCCTGCTTGATGGATGAGAAAATCGGGGCTTTGAGAAGTAAGGTCTTGCCCAAGGTGATTCACCCAAAATACTAGAGCAGAACTCAAAGCCAGTGCTTTGATTCTAGACTCCATCCCCAACCACCATGTCACAATGTGATAGAAACCACTGGTTAAACACATTTCAGCTAATAGTCCAAGGGGCTTGAATAGCTAGATACCCAAGTTCCCTTTCATCTTTATCTTGAACTGAGACTGGCCTCCAGATCTCTAGCCAGGTAATCAAATTGGCTGTTTTTTATTCTTTTCATGTTGTGACACCTAGAGATACGCACGGGCCTCTCACCTTTGTTCCTTGCCAGTTCTGCTTTACAGCCTTGTCTACCTAGCTACCACCTTCTTGACTCAGAAGAAAACAGGTCAGGAATTGCCAGGGATCAATTTCAAGAACAAAAAGCAAAGCTCAGAAGGGAGCCTTGAGCTTTCCCAATGGTGTCCTGCCTTGAATCTGGATATCTAATGTGTACTGTTTTCTAATAAGGCAAACACTCGGTATTGACATTAAATGCCTTCATGGGGTATAGCCACATGCTGACAAAAGCAATGGCCAAAACAAGTGTGAGGCAAGAGTTGAAAAACAATTATGGTTTTAATCTGATTAAACTGTTGCCCAAAAGAAAACCAGAGGGGTTTTTTAGAACACTGTTTCTGTACTTCTGATTTCTTCCATTTTTATAGCGTGTAAATAATTAAAAGTGTGCCCACAATACATTTGGCTTCATTCAGCAGGCATATTGAAGAATATTACGTTTAGCAATTTACATACACCGGAAACATAATTCATTAGATTATCCAGAAAGCTAAGAGCAGCAGGCCAACATGGACAAATCTCTTATGTAACGTCTGCAAAAGCCCATTGCAGGCACATAAAGAGAGCTTGGATTTTCCTAGGAACCATTTTCTTGCAAATGAAACATTTAATTATGGAGCCAAGTCCATAAATAGACCATTAACACTGGGAGGGGGCAGGGATGCAGCTATACTGCTGGATTAGCAGGGGAATATCCTACAAGAAATTCATCAATGCCATAGATAATTAATTACAGCTCACCTTCTCCCCACATCACCATGCCTTTATCAGCCAGCATTAGGGAAACAGCAGATGGCCGACCAAAGACAGAATGCAATTTTCTGTCAACTCATTACTTACAGAATCGCAGATTAGATATGAGACCCCTAGAAGGTCACCTAGGCCATTCCCCTGTGTCCAAAACAATCTGCACCAGAACTGTCCCAGTCACACAAGTATCTATCTATCTCCCTTGTTCAGAAAGCATCCCCAGGAAAAGCAATTTTCCTGTCTGCAGAAGCATAGAATTCCAGGGACTTCCTCTTCCCCTGGGAAATGGTCCCTGAAGACTAAATTCTTCAGGGCCTTTTCTTCTCATCAGTATTTGGGTTGGTGTCCCCAGATGATACTGACACTCCCAAGTCTGCTTAGCCTGCTGGCTTCCATGGAGACACTTGAGCTGTAGGCATTCTCAGGGTCTTTTATTCTCTCCTTGAGGAATGCCAGAGAGATGGCACATCAGGATTTCTTGTTCCCAGAGTATTTTTATAAAAGATGTTAAAGACCACTGAAAATTTTCAAAAGCCTTCATGACTATTTTAATGTTGTTTACTTAAGATGAAAGTACTTGAAAATTCCCAACTTTATTTTTATCCATCAGGGCTGGCTTGTTACTCACACTACAGTCAGTTGTGTAGGGAAAACAAAGTTTCTTTATTTCCTCAAAAGGTTCTGCTCTTCCTTACAGGGCCCATGCCTAGCTGGGTGGCTGGGAACACTTGGACTTGCCAATAATAGTATTTCCTGTCCCATGGAAAATATCCCCTTAGAAACTCAGTCTCTTCAAAACTGAATTTCCTATCAAAAGTCATTCCTTTTCAAATGAGTCCAGGTATGTAGATGAATTCTGGTCTCTCGGATTTCACCACCCCTTCTGTTTTCCAAGATGCCATCTTGATACATGAAGGATTATTTTATCCTCTTGCCAGCAGCGGGGACATTTCTCTGCATATTCCCTAGTACCAGCTGTGTATTGCCTGGAACAGATATGCTCCCTATAGTAGTGACAATGAAGATGATCATGACTTATGGTGTGCTTCCTTTTTGGGTGGGGTGGGGAGTGAAAGGGTGCTGTCATTTGAGGTCGATGTGCTGGACTCACCACGGGGGTGCATGTTCCCTGCCCCAGCTTCCGTCTCCAAGGCCTACCACTCCCTGCAGCCTCTTTACCCTGACCACAGGCCTCCTGCAAGTCGATATATCACCTCGGCCCTTCCCCATCCCCTCACCAGGGAGGTGGGCCCTTCTGGGTTCCTTGCAAGTCACCACTAGACCTAAGGTAGCCAGAAGCATGGCCTACTGGCTTTTCAATCTATCCTTCTGTTGCCTGGCCTCTTCTTCACTATGCCTCCCCAATCATGATGGAAGTCTGGAGATTTGGATCTCTTTTCTCTGTCTCACAAACACATACATGGCACATGCACACCCCCCCACACACACATACACATACACATAATCACTCAATAAAGCACATCTCCCATCCCAATAGCCCAATGTTCTTCTTTCCCCATATTTATTTATCTGGGTACAAAGGACAGAGACCCAAGGGACTGAGAGGAACAAAGATGCTTAAGTCTGCTTTTCTTCTCTACTTATCCCCAATCTTCTTCCAACTCCTACTTGGCCCAGAGAGGCAGGTCTTTCCTTTTACTCAGCATGTCTTCCCCCTAGCCTAAGGTTGCAACCTCAAAGTTTGGCCACCATGGCAAAAGGGGCATCCTCTTTGCATATGGAAGCACCTCCTTGATCTAAATTCTACAAATATAGTGGCCCATCAACTGTAGCTTCACTTGCAGCTGGGGATTTCCAAGGATAAAAATAGTTGATTTGAGATCTTGGAATACATTTCCATTGAATTTGGTTTTCCTCAGCAATCCCTGTGCCTCCTAGCCTTAATACCCACAAAACCACACCCAGTCATGCACACATAATGGACACACATGTATACGCACACTCCTTGTCACCACAGATGAGGGAAAATGGCGGCAACAAGATTCAGGTTGTCCTGGTTTACTAACAGACCAAAGAACAGGGTGAACCCTCAAATCCCTTTTCTAGAAAATCCATCGTCATGATAAAGTCATAAAAAAGCATGAAGATGATTGGTTTATTCCATTGTTATTTGTTTTAAACCTTAGGGATTTAAAATATTTCACTGTATGCCAAAAAGTCTATCAAATATCTCTATACAATGGTACAATTAAATTTCAAAACACATGAATACCCACACATAGAATTTTTTATAACTAGAGCTCAAATTAACATGTTTTCAAATTCTATTACCTTATTAATTGTGTCCATGAACTCCCAGTTAAACCTATGCGTATCTCCAGTTGTGTCCTGGTTATATGCCTGGCTATACACATAGCAGTCTCTTTAAAATTGTGTGATGAATGAAACTGAACCCTCCACGCATTGCCATAGAGAAGAACTGACATCGGAGTCAAAGCTTGCCCCCACCTGTAGTTTCTAGCAATATGGGAACAAACCTCTTAATCATAAGGTACTTCGGGAGAAATTTTTTTCTCAGTCATTTATTTACTAGCTCACTCCTCATCACTGCGCGTGGAATACACGGCATTGTGGAGAGATTTATGGGGCAGATTTTAATCTCAGCTGCAGGGCATGCATCAGGGCTTATCTCCAAATGGAGGTGTGTTTTATGTGGTCATTGTTTCATGTGATCACAGGCCAGCCAAATGACTGCACACCTGAAACCCAGGAGTGAGAGCAACCTTGTGGGAGAGAGGAGGAGCTGAAACAGGGGGAAACAGGGTTTGTTACGGACTCTTAAGCCATGGCATGTAAATCCAATTAATCTCAAACACAGTTGGTGGAAACAAGGAACTTGGCCCTGAGATGTGAAAATCTCACTGGTGCAGCAGATCCCCTAAGCCCTGGTGCTTCCCCAGGTATGAGCTTGCCTCAATCAAAAAAACGCTGAAGCCAAATTCTTTCCTGGAAACCTGACCCCCACCCCCATCCCCAACCCCTTCCTCTGCATTCCAGGCTGAAAGAGGAGCTTCTGCACCGAGCTGAAAGGATCCACACGATGCGGTTTAAAGTTGCCACCGGAGTCTCTGTGACCTCTCCCTGCCCTCAGAGGCCCAGCTAAGCTGGCTTTCTCATCAGGGCCCCAGGGAGGAGCGGTGCATGGCTCCACTAGCAGCAGCTCCTATTACAGGGCCAAGGAAGGCCTTCCTTCATGTCCCCCCCGGGAGCCTTTGACACTTGATCCTCAGTCACTGTCTTCCACTGACATAATGGGCCGGAATAAGTCTTTCAGATTGAAAAAATATTTTTGAACTTGAGAGCTCATATGTTTTCTTCCAGAGAAGGCCCATTCTAATCAACCCAAGAGGCACTTGACTGTGTTCATTTGTTCATTCACTCTTTCAGTATCGATTAATGGCCTATTTTACACGTAGGGTACACGAAACTGATTAAAGAACAGAAGTTTCTTAGAGGTTTGTGTTTATTTTTGCCCAAACTGTCTTTAAGGAGTTAGAAGATGATGTAAGTAGACAACTGCCCAAACACAGCTTTAAAAAAGAACTAGGGAAGGGTCACTCCACTCCTCACCCACCTAAGTTTGGGGGTGAGGAGCATGACTAAGTGGAAAAGCAACCTACCCTTCACAGACCACTTCCCCTGCCGACCCACGATCATAAATCAGGAAACGGATCACAGCCTAGCGATGTTCAGGAAAGTCAGGGGGTGTAAGAGCCAGGCAGCCCGTGCTGGTCCTGCCCACCTCTCTTTCTGTACTGTGAGTGTGCATGTATACTGAACGGAATTGTGCCTCCCCAAAATTCATGTCCTTCTGAAACCTCAGAATGTGGCCTTATTTGGAAATAGGGTCTTTGCAGAAGTAGTTGGTTAAGTATCTCAGTATAAAATGGCATTCTTATAAGAAGAGAGGACACAGACACACAGAGAAGAAGATGATCACATTGGCGTGGCGTGTTTGCAGGCCGAGGAATGACAAGGATTTCTCAAAAATCACCAGAATTTGGGAGAAAGGCATGGGACAGTCCCTCCCACAAAGACTCCGGGAGGAACCAGCCCCGCCGATATGATGAGCCCGGATTTCTAAACTCCAGAACCATGAGAGAACACATTTCTGTTGTTCTAAACCACCTATTTTGTGGTAATTGATTGCCACAGCCCTTGGAAGTGAATATAATACATGAGCTGCCAATCTTCCTCTCCATGACATCTTCCTTCCTCCTGCCATTGCTTTCTTCTGAACAGTTCCTACCATCCAAGTTCCAGACACCCTATTCTGAGACTAGAGGGGAGTAGGGGACAGGAGACAGACAACGGTCCCAATTTCCCTGCTCAGTGTTGTGGAGGAGCCAGGCGGCTCTGGTTTGCAAGACCAAATATACACCTCTCTTCTCAAATCCATGTTCAATGACATCATGTCGGCACCTTGAAATCAGCAATGGCGGGGGTATTTACACCAGGAAAATTGCAAACACTACACATCAGGGCTTTTTTCCCCAGAGAGCCAATTATCAAACATTTACCAGCACACGACTGTCCCTACCTGTGTTCAGCTGCTTCACCAACTCTCTTCATAGCTCCACCTGTCCCATTTGTGCCAGAGGATGAGAAGCCAGGAGAATGACACTCATGTTACTCTAAGCAAAGCCATGACTTTCTCCTTACTATTTAGGCAATCATTTAGCTCCACTTTTCCTCTGAGCTCTGATCATTACTGTGTATTAATTGTGTATGAAGTCAACGCCCCACAGGCTTTTGGTTATTTATAACTTCAGAAAGTTTCTTTTGCACAGTAATTTGCCAGGCTTTCATCTGCAGCAGGCAGCATTTGATAGAAATATGGAAAATGGCCTGAACCTTAAATGGCAAACAGATGAGGAGGTCCGATGAAAATCACACATGTTTGAAGACCATGTGTTTTCACGTGAAATATAAATGGGATTTTTAATTGATGTTGACTTTAGCTCGTGGTAACTTTTTTAGCTATCTTAATTAGTCGGTTACAAGAAATATTAAAGAAAGGAATGTAATCAAGGTAAACCCTAGAGAAAACCTGACCCTGAGTGAACTCCCCTTACCCTGGTGCCCTCCCCCCACCTAGTTTCCACGATCTTGCTGAAAATGAAGCATTTTCTTGTCCATTCTGTCTCTCTGAACACAGTGGAATACGAGTAGCTCTGCCTTTTGTAGGATCCAATAGTGCTGGATCTTTATAAAACATTGTGGCATTCATATTTTAGGTGGTCATTAATACTGTCCTCCAAAAATTCCCAGTTGTCCACGTTTGTGGCACGAGTAGGTTTTATATCTCCTCACTGCCTCTGGTTGGATAGGCCCATGGATCTAGTTCTGGTTAAGAAGTTAGAAGAGACCGTGACTCTTGTCATTTTTCTGGGCCAGCACATTTAATTTCCAGTTTAATACCTCCCAGAACTTTCTTTTCCTCTGGCAGAGTGATATAGGACATTAGAGATGGTGGCTACCCCATCAGCCTGGGTTCTGCATGACTATTAAACACACACACCCCAACTCCAAAACATGAAATAATTATGTAAGCACAAAAGATGTAACCCTGTGCTACCGAGGACACTGAGATGCAAAGGCTCAGCCTAACTTCTTAGTGCCTCCCACCTTATAAGTACACCAGGTTCAAACAGTGTTGGGCTCAGCTTCAATCACAGCTCAGGAAATGAGTATACTCAGATCACAGACCCAGACCACTTTAAAAATCATGGACAGCAAGACCTGAAGTAGACCATACAAATTATCCAGGCTGATCCCCTTTTTTAGCCCGGAGAAATCTGAGGCCCAGAGCGGGGACATTTCTTGCTTTATGTCATCCAGCTACTTAGTGGTGCTTTTCATTATCCTACGTCTTCCACTAAGGAAGCTGATCCAACACAGTTCCTCTGAGTTTCAGGATCCTCATGGTATAATTCTGGTTAGAGGTTTCATGTTTGAAAGGACAGGCTCTGGAATCAGACTGGGGAGTCCTGACTCAATTCTGCAATTTATCAGCTATGAGCCTCATCCAAGTTCCTTAAAGATTTGCAGGCCTCGTGTTCAACATCTGCTGAGTAGAGATGGTAACAGGCTTGTGACGACATCTAAGTGAGATGTACTTAGTCTGCTTAGCACAGTGCCTGGGACAAGCAACAGCTCAGTTAGCATTCCCTGTTATTACCTTCACAGGGTTCCTTCTGCATGCCACTCCCAGGGAGGGGCACTGGGACAACTGAGAACGCTGATTTAGTCTGTGCAAAGTGTCCCCCAAAAAGAGGGGCTTTGACTTTCCTAGAAACTAAAATGTGCTAAGCAGATGCTATGTGCCGTGTTATTATTTGGATAACTCCAAACTTTGTGATTCATTGAGAATGGTTCGTTGTTTTGCCCAAATTATTCAATTACCTCAGCTCTCCCTTTGCTTTAGATGAAAAGCCCAGGGCAATAACAACTAATTTATCAGACTTCATCTTCCCAGGAGACTGTAAGTCCTGTTATAGCATCAAAAAAGAGGAAGACATCCCCCAGCAAGATGGCAAAGGCCCAGGAAAGAATAACATTGTTCCTCTGAACCCCGTCTGATCCTAAAATGCCAACTCAAGGACTGTTACTCAGGTAACACTGCCTGGCTGTGTGTGTGGTTTGAATATCGGCAGGAAGGGCTTCCAAATTGCAAAACATAATGCATATTTACAAGACAATTTTCTTAGAGCTTCCAAATTACAAAACACAATACATATTTACAAGACAATTTTCTTATTTACTTTCTCTCCCTGGGTCCCCAGTGAGCTAATGACCATGTCTAGAATGCTTTTAGCAAAAGAACAGTGCTGATGCTGAGCTCCAACCACATGAACCCAGCCACAGGTTACCACTTCAAAATCATTGAAAAACACAAACCCACCCCCTTGAAAGGAGTTTTGCCTTCTAAAGAAAATTTGTTTAAAATGATGAAAAAGCTTCTCATTCCAATTGGAGATAAGACTTGAATTGTGGCCAGGTGCGATGGCTCACACCTGTAATCCCAACACTTTGGGAGGCCAAGGCAGGAGGATCACCGGAGGTCAGGAGTTCAAGACCAGTTTGGCCAACATGGTGAAACCCCATCTCTACTAAAAATACAAAAATTAGCCAGGTGTGGTGGCAGATACCTGTAATCCCAGCTACTTGGGAGGCTGAGGCAGGAGAATCACTTTAACTTGGGAGGCAGAGGCCGCAGTGAGCTGACACCACACCATTGCACTCCAACCTGGGCAACAAGATCAAGACTCCATCTCAAAATAATAATAATAATAAGACTTGAATTATAAGAAACACTGAGAAAGGTGATGTCTAAATGTCCCGTGAGATACTGAATATCTTCATTTATTTTCTGTCTCCATTCTGATATAACAAACCTGCACAGGTACCCCTAAACTTAAAACAAATGTTTTAAAAAAAAAATGTTTCCTGAGTGTAAGCAGACTGCAGACTCTTTCCTGAAGAAGAGAGTTGTATGTGACTTGGGCATAGGGAAGGAAGGAAGGGCCCATAAAAAGGCACAGGTGGGGCTGGTGTGGTAGATGATTTTTACTCACTTCACAATTTCCCATCAGGTACAGTGGCTCACGCCTATAATTCCAGCATTTTGGGAGGCTGAGACAGGAGAATTGCTTGAGTCCAGGAGTTCAAGACCAGCTTGGGCAACGTAATGAGACCCATCTTGATAAAAAAAAAAAGTAAAAGAAATTCACTTGGTGTAGTGGCACGTGCTTGTGGTCCCAGCTACCTGGAGGCTGAGGTAGGAGGATTGCTTAAGCCTGGGACAGAGAGGCTGCAGTGAGCTGTAATCATGCCACTGTATTGATACTAGGTGACAGAGTGAGACCTTGTCTCAAAAAAAACCCCAGAAAACAAGAAACAAATTCACAATTTCCTCTGCCTCCAGCTTTACTAATTAGCCCAAAGGCAGAGGCTGGAGTTGAGGATCCAGCTAACCAATTTGGGCTGTATGGCATTCTGAGACATTTTACTAACCCCAGGGCAGAAGACTGAGCCATAGGCCAGATGAGATTATCATAAGGAAGGACCAGGAATCAGAGGAGGAAGCTGTGTCTAGCAAGGCCTATTTGAAATAAGCGATTTTCCCAGCTTATATCCACGGCTTCCTCCAAGGTATCATTCCTGCAGACAACTGGATCTCAAGGCCAAAAAAGTGTTCTTAGATCTCAAGTAGTAGAGGAATAGAACTTGGTGGTACACCAGAAAGCAAGAGGTGTGTTCATTTACACTAACATGTTACAGATTTAATGCCATAGCATTTTTATTTTCTCAGAGAGGGTAGTGCTTATCTACGAGTCAGCTGGGTCAGGCTTAGCTGATCTTGGCTGGGCTCACTCATGCATTTGTGTTCAGCTAGTGGGACTACTGGGGTTTGGCTGGCCAATGAGAGCTCAATTGGGAGAACTTGGCTTTTCCCCATGTGCTTCCCACATTTCTTCAGAAGGCTAGCTTAAGTGTACTCTCATGTGAGTGGCACAGGTCCAAGAGAAAAACAAGAGATATACAAGTACTTTTTCAAGTCTCCACTTAAAATCAAGTTTGCTATTGTCCCATTGGCAATGCAAGTCATGTGATGCTATGGTTTTAATGTGTCCCCCAAAGTTCATATGTTGGAAACTTAATGCCCAATGCAACAGTGTGAAAGGTAGGACTGTTAAGAGGTGATTAGGTTATGAGGGCTCTGTTCTCATGAATGGTTTAGTGCCATTATTATAGGAATGAGTGATGTCCTCATAAAGGATGAGTTTGGCCCCCTTTCCCCTCTCTCTGTCTCTGTCTCTCTCTCTCTCTCTCTCTCTCTCTCTCTGTCTGTCTCTCTCTCTCACCATATGCTGCAGCAGGAAGACCCTTACCAGATGCAAACCCTCAATCTGATCTTGGACTTCCCAGACTCTAAAACCATGAGCCAAATAAACTTCTATTGTTCATAAATTGCCAGTCTGTGGTACTGTGTTATAGCTGGACAAAATGGACTAAGTCACACAGGCAAGCCCAGAATTAGAGTAAGAGGAGTCTGCAAACTTACATGGCAAAAGGCATAGAGTCCGTGAGGACATTAATTAGGACCATTAATAAAAATCAATCTACTATAGCATTTATCTTTCATATGGGAAAACTCTCTCAAATGTCTTATGATCCTTGTATGTTCATTCACATGTTGTAAGAGTGAGGCAATGGAAAGTCACCTGAAAGTTTGCAGGGGGATAGGGGTAGGAGTAAGGCTTGTTGATAGCAGGAAATCACTGTAGGATAATAAGAAAAGAATTGGGATTTTCATTGCAGGTCTCCAAATGTCAGCCTATGGGTCTCTTCTTGAGAATGTTTAGTTTCTCCAGAGAAAAACACTCTGATCTCCTCCCTTTGGTGTATAGCCCCTGATAATTTTGAGAGTAAGTCAGAAGAAGGGGCTGTCAATTGTGGGAAGTAGAAAAGTTCCTCTTTAAAGTTTCCTCTCTTATTAAAAAATAAATCATACGTGTGCTAATAACTCTTTGTTACGCCCTATCTTATGAGGCTGTTAGACATGCTTATAGGCATGTAGTATATTCTATGTCCTTGTACTTTAACCAAGATATCTGTGCTGAATGTGCTCACAGGTATGTCCCAGCTCATAATTGCTTTTACCTGTTTAGAAAAGTTTTAAATTGTTAGCCCATCAGGTTTTAGTTTAGATTGTGAGGTCTAGCTCCAGCCAACAGAGATCAGACACAGCAGTAAGGACTACCCCAAATGCATAAGGAATAAATATATCTGCTTTTCCTTTGTTCATTGTACTCTCGTGACAAGATGGCTAGCAAGAGTACCCTTCCTGCAGTCCAGGAAGTAAAAATTGCATTGCTGAAAGATCCTTTGTCTCCATGCTAACTTTTTCATTGCGGCACCAAGCAACTATTTCCAACATTTGTGATGCAGTTCAATATACAGATATTCACAGAAAACTAGTTTTCAGCCCTGAGCCTTACCTCTGCCCTCTGCTATGCCCAGCATTGCAGAGTCCAGGGTCTCTCAGATTCCTTTTTGCCAGAGATTAAATATATGTGGCATGAATGAAGGAAAGGATATAGAGAGAACGAAGGTGGCAAGAGGGGTTGGCTAGCTACACTGGACTGGTGGCCAGGTCTTGGGACAGGACATCATCCAACTGTTTGTGCTCATACTTTCACCCAACCTCCCCCATGCCACTCAAAGGGGCCTAGTGCCTCCCAGCACTGAGCCTGCTGGGCTTCTGTCTGTAGGTACAGACTCCTTTCTCTACAAATAATGAAGCTCCCAATTTAATGTGGCTGCTTCCAAGGAACCTGCATGAGGCTTGAGGAAGGAAGGTAGGTACAAATGATTCATGTTTTTAATATTTTACTACTACTTGACCTTAAAGGTCATGCCTATGTGTTTCTAGGCTCAACATAAATTTAATTTTAAAAGAAATGTACTCATGAGGGAAAGAAGAGTTTTGACATTTTCGGTTGGGGTCAGAATTTCTATCTGAACCACTGGGTTAGGCCAGGCTGTTTGGAACTGCCTGATGCACAGCTCACGGCACCAGCCACTCAACACCCACACGTTCAGCAGCATCCACACTGGTCTACACTCAGTCAGCAGGCTCATGCACTTGGATGTCACAGCAATGCCCAGTAGATGTAAACGTCTCTAAACACTTCTTAGTCTATTTGTTTATCTTGCCACAGACCAATGACAAAGAGATTATAGACTAGCATCAGTAAGTAGTCCACATGTAATTTTTTTTGGGGTGTGTGTGTGTGTGTGTGTGTGTGTGTGATGAAGTTTCACTTTTGTTGCCCAGGCTGGAGTACAGTGACATGATCTTAGCTCACTGCAACCTCTGCCTCCTGGGTTCAAGCAACTCTCCTGCCTCCGCCTCCTGAGTAGCTGGGATTACAGGCATGCACCACCACACCCAGCTAATTCTTTTGTGGGTTTTTTTTTTCAGTAGAGATGGGGTTTCTCCACCACATGAAATTTTTTAAGACTATCTTCTGCCCAAGTGAAGTTGAGGACCTAAAAATTACTTTAGATCTAAGATAGTTACGGCTTTTCTCTATTGGTTTTTTAAAAATATGTCTTT
Source organism: Cebus imitator (assembly GCF_001604975.1). Lineage (NCBI taxonomy): Eukaryota > Metazoa > Chordata > Mammalia > Primates > Cebidae > Cebus > Cebus imitator. The sequence goes on along the minus strand of NW_016107338.1, from coordinate 5,707,694 downwards.
ATCAGACACATGCACATGTATGTTTATTGCATCACTGTTCACAATAGCAAAGACTTGGAACCAACCCAAATGCCCATTAATGATAGACTGGATAAAGAAAATGTGGCACATATACACCATGGAATACTATGCAGCCATAAAAAAGGATGAGTTTATGTCCTTTGCAGAGACATGGATGAAGCTGAAAACCATCATTCTCTGAGAAAACTAACAGAAGAACAGAAAACCAAATACCTCACGTTCTCATTCATAAGTGGGAGTTGAACAATGAGAACACATGGACACAGGGAGGAGAACATCACACACCCGCCTGTTGGGGGGTGGGGGGCTAAGGAAGGGATAGCATTAGAAGAAATACCTAATGTAGATGATGTGGTGATGGATGTAGCCAATCACCATGGCACGTGTATACCTATGTAACAAACCTGCATGTTCTGCACATGTACCCCAGAACTTAAAGTAACGATTAAAAAATAAAAATAACGAAAAATGTCTTTATTTTATACTGACCTACTTCATGCGTTAATAGCCACGCCCACAAGTCTTTCTGAACCATTCTTCTCCCCTAGAGAATTAACTCAAACTCTCCATTTTGCATATGAAGACGCTGAGAGCCAAAGAGGTGAAGTGACTTTCCCAAAATTCCGCAGTTGGTTTGTTGCAAATCTCTGAATCCAGCTTGAGGTCTTTGTCCACAGCTCCAATGTGACCTGGCACAAAATTATGCAATCTTGTCATTTAAAAAGCCTGCTTCATAAAACTATAACATGACTTTTGGTAATACTAATTGCCCTAACTTCCAACTATCACTTAAGTATAGAGCTATCGGCTAGGTGCAGTGGCTTACGCCTGCAATCCCAGCACTTTGGAAGGCCAAGGCAGGCAGGTCATGAGATCAGACAATCGAGATCATCCTGGCTAACAGCGTGAAACCCTGTCTCTACTAAAAATACAAAAAATTAGCTGGGTGTGGTAGCACACAGCTGTAATCTCAGCTACTCGGGAGGCTGAGGCAGGAGAATCACTTGAACCCAGGAGGCAGAGGCTGCAGTGAGCTAAGATCATGCCACTGCACTCCAGCCTGGGCAACAGAGCAAGAGTCCATCTCAGATAAATAAATAAGTAAATAAGAATGGAGCTGCCAAAGTTGCATCTGGCCTGTACAGGAGCATGTGCTACTCCAACAGCCCACAAGTTCCAGTCTGACAGGCAGCAGTACTGCAGGCTGCAGGGAAGCCAGGCTCATGAGGCCAGAACTCCCCTGGCACAGTAGACATAGACTCTTAACAACAGGCACAAAGCCACGCTGATCAAAGCTATTGTTCGGGTTGCCAGATTCCACCTGATTACAAAGGCTCTAAACAAGCTATAGCACATCCATAGGAGGGCCTGCAGTGCTGAAACAAAATCAGTGGAGGAGAAACTGAAGGAGTAGGAGATGTTCAGGCTGGAGAAGGGAAAATTCAAGGAGACACAGAGCTGGTAGTAAACATTTGAAGAATTGTCACATGGCAGATGAATTAGACATATTCCAAGGGACCCCAGAAGTTCGTGCTAGGAAATGTCACCTTAATGTGCAGAAGAGTTTTAAGCAATCTCAGCTGTCTAATGATGGAATGATTGTTTTAAAAGGTAATGAGTGTCCTGTCACCAGAAGTACACAAGTAGAGATGTTTAGAAATACATCAATTATTGCCAGATAAAATGCAGGACACCTAGGTAAATTTTAATTCCAGAAAAATTATAAATACTTTTTTCATGTAAGTATGTCCTAAATATTACTTACACGAGAAAAGCATTTATGGTTTATCTGAAATTTGAATTCAACTTGATTTCTCCTGTTGCCACTTGCTAACTCTGGCCACCATAAGTATTGAGGGAACAGCCTGGGCTATGATTTTCCCAGTCTTTTAAAGATTATAGGAAGGTATGGCGAGACAGCCGGGCTGTTGTTGGTATAAATGAAAAACATAATTTTTCTAAAGAAAAACTGCCCTCCCGAGTCTCTTAGAGCTAATACAAACTACCCAGCTGTTCCAGCGGGGCTGTCATTACAGAGCTCAATAAAATGGATCCTCTTCAGCTCTGGGGGATTGAGAGCTGCAGGGCTTCCTCACGCAACAATGAGGACTTGTCAGTTTTGTTTAGTAAACATAATGTTTGACACCAGGCACTCCCCTCGTTTGTTTATATTTGGCTGCACGGCCAGCCAGGGGCAAGGCCTGGGTCTCTATGGTCAGGGATCTTGTTAGAAAGTAAGCAAAGACCATAGGTGTTCCCTGGAGAAAAAAACCTAAGATCCAATCAGAAAAGGATTCACGCAAAACATCACTGCTCCCACCCATAACACACAACTCTGCCTGTGCCATGTTATGGGAAGAAGAGGCCCCATCTTCTGTTCTGTCTCCCTAGCCCCAACCCTAAGCACTGTACCTTCAACTCAGAAATGGAGTCTGTCTCCTGGCCTGGCAGGTCCTCTGTTCGCTGGCTTACCACATTGCCAGGTTAACAAATCCTACACTGAAGCAGGAAGTACTAGAGCAGAAATTCTGAATTTCCTGCCTTTTGTCAGTATAAGCCAGATGCTTGCTTCTCACCAGCTCAGCCCACTGAGGGAGGCAGACCATCCCCTCTCTGCCAGGGCCCTTCTTCCCACTCAGCCAAATTGTGAATGTTTTAAAAGCTTCCAAAAGATCATGGTCTTAAAAAAGAAACAGAAAATGAAGCAAGCCTGGGAACACCCATCCCATTTCCCTTGGCTCTCCCCACGCGCTGAGTCCCTGTTTAAAACTGGTCTGCTGCACCTGAGCGTCATTCTTCAAAGGACTGATGATGGACATTGTGTATCGCATCTGGTGCTGCAGTAAGCCTGACACCACACAGCTGCTTGGCCTGCGGACTGGGTGGGCATTCCAGCTCTGAACCCCTCCAGGACATCCCAAAGAACAAACAGGGTGGCAGTGGAAGAAGGGCCCTGGCAGAGAGGGGCTAAAAACAGGGGAGGGAGAGGGGAATCCAGTCCAACCTGCAAAGAGCCAAATCTACCATGAAACAAGCAGACTGGGAAATAGGAGAGAGTGGCTTGTGAGGGGCACGTGATCCAAAAGCCCCATTCTCTGGCTCCAAAGCACTAGATGCTGAGCAGCTGGAGTCTAAGCCCATGGACCCCATAGCTCAGACCAAGTTGAAGAGCAGAGCTGGATGGGCTTTCAAATCAGCAGAGCTGAAAACAGACTGATTCATATCCCACCTATTCAAGCAGCCAGCTTGGTTCATTCAGCTACAATAGGATGGCTCTGGGTAGCCATCCCACAGAAAATAGCTATTTGTCAGCTGCTCAAGAGAGGCCAGGGAGCCAAAATTCCAACTTTATTCCACTAACCACCTGGAAATGGAAAATGAATCAGAAAGAAGTTTGAAGTATATATTTCTGTGCTTTGGGGGAGGGACCTGCCCTGAACAGATAACCTACAAACTCAACAGCAATGCATTTGGGTTTTCCAGAGGACAATGCAAAGAAGGAAGTCTTTTAAGGCTGTGATAGTGCCCACAAGTTTTATTCAGCTTCGGCTATGCCCTTCCAGATGAATTGTCAGAAAATTTCTGGATCAGATGGAGAAGCCCAGAAGGCTGGGGTTCCTACCACCTATTTCTCTAGTGGTGCTTGCTGAGTGTGGCTAGGAAGTTCCTTGTCCTATTTCTATACTCATCTCCTCCCACCCAGCCCCACTGCCCCCAGAAAAACTCTTACTTTACAGTTTCCTCCCCCCAGTCATCTTAGCCAGTGAGAAAAGAAGATGCTATCAAAGAAAACAGGTATCAGTGCCCCTGCCTCATCTTACCACCATTCAGGCCAAAATTAAAACAAGTGGTTTTAAAAAGGGAAACAAGAGAGAAAGGATTGATGAGCTATTGAAGCATAATAAAAGCAAGAGGGAAGGAAAGGGGAAGGCTGGAAGAAAATGGGAGAGAAAGGACAATGGAAAGGGAGATAAACACAAAGGAGAAAGTCAGGGGAAGAAGGATGGGAAGGGCTGCTGTCAGAGGAAAAACAGAGGGAAATCTAAATCACTGTCTCCCTTATCTCATTCCTCCTGAGAATCAAAACAATTTAACTTACAAAAGGCAGAGACATTTCCAACTGCAGGGGCCATAGGATTCCAGCCTCTGAGCTTCAGGCAGGAACAAAGGAGAGAAGCAAGAAAGAAGTACCTTCCATCACAGCCTGGGGAGGGGAGTGTAGAGAGGCCAGGCAGGGCTCTGGGGGGGCCTGAGGCCCGAGGGCAGAGGCAGGTAGTTTGGACATTCACCCCCACATCCAAGACAGGTCAAGTCTCCACGTGGAAGGGGCTAATATTCCCTAGGCTTTCTCCCTTTCAGGTGGCATATTGTTTTAGGATCTTTTCTTGTTCTTTTCACTGACTTCCTGCCACCAGGATCTCCTTATAGCTTTTGCCTCACTGGGATGCTTCTGGAGACCACTGCTGCACTTCCTTCTTGAGAGCTGTAGAAAACCGGAGTAAAGAAAGAAATTAAGACCAGTGTGAAGCAGCCCTGCCATCCAGAGTTCTCCTTCATCTGGAGAGAAAAGATTTGAGAGGAAGATTCCAGCAGCCTCAGTCCCACACTAATTTCCACCCTTAGCAAATTGCCACCTTGCCAGAAATTCTACGATTTACTATTCATCAGTTACAGATGGTTTCTTGTGAATTAGCTTATCTGATTGCACAGGAAGGGAAAGGGATATATACAAACTCTCCCCACGCAAGAGGTCTCCTAGGGCCATGGGCCATGCTCATGTGTGCATGTGTCTAAATACACACATATATACATAGAATACATTCACACAACCTTTCCAGTGACCATGGCTGCCAAACAAATTTACCCCAAATTTAGTGGGGTCAACCAACCATTTATTATGCTCACTAATTCTCTCTGAGTCAGGAATTCAGGGTAGAGTGAGAACAACTTGTCTCTGCCCCATGATGACTGAGCTCTCAGCTGGAAGACCCAATGCCTAGGGGCTGGAGTCATGTGGAGCCTAGCAGTGTATGGTGGTTGCCGCTGAGACTTTTGCTTGAGGTTGTCAGCCATACTGCCCACGCACGATCTCTCCAACTAGCTTGGGCTTCCTCCCCACATGATGGCGGGGTTCCCAGGATGACCATCACCTCATAGAGAGCCAGTCTGAAGCCAGATCACCTTATGATATAACTGAGAAGATACACTGCTTGTCTTCTGCCACATTCTGTTTATCAAGACAATCACATAGGCCCACTGAGTTTCAAAGGGAGGATAAATGGACTTTCCCTCTTGATGGGGAACAGCATATAGAACCATCAATGTTGTGGCCAATAGCAAAGGAATTAATCTAGGTGTTCATCAATGATGGGTTGGATACAAAAATGTGGTATATATACACCATGGGATATTACACAGCCATAAACGAGAATAAAATCATCTCCTTTGTAACAACATGGATGCAGCTTGAAGCCATTATACTAAGCAAATTAACACAGGAACTGAAAACCAAATACTGCATGTTCTTACTTACAAGTGGGAGCTAAACATTGAGTACACGTGGTCACAAAGAGGAGAACAATAGATACCAAGGGCTACTTGAGGGTGGGAGGAGGATAAGGATCAAAAACTCTATTAGTTACTATGCTTATTACCTGGGTTACAAAATCATTTGTATGCCAAACCTCAGAGACACACAATTTACCCATGTAACAAACCTGCACATGTATCCCCTGAATCAAAAGTCAAAGTTAGAAGAAAAAAAAAGAAAACCCATATTTTTTGAATGTTGTGGCCAGGCCAAGGTGAGCAGATAACTTAAGGTCAGGAGTTCAAGACCAGCCTGGCCAATATGGTGAAACCCCATCTCTCCTAAAAAAAAAAAAAAAAAAAAAAAAAATTAGCTGGGTGTGGTGGTGCCACAGTTATGCAGGAGGCTGTGGCAGGAGAATCGCTTGAACCCGGGAGCTGAGACATGCCACAACACTCCACCCTGGGCAACACAGCGAGTCTCTGTCTCAAAAAACAACAGCAACAAAAATGTGGCTCTCTTTATATCTTTAGAAAACAGAATCTGCCTCATACACTTACAGTATTTTTCCCAAACAGCATAATAACAGATTGCTAACGTATGCTTCACACATTTCCAAACACTTGAAAGTACTTATAATATCAGATGCTCACAAAACACTCATGTACAAGGGAAGGCAGTTATTTTTCATATAAGAAAAATACATATCAAAAAAGGTTGAGTGACACATGAAAGATCTGGCTTATTGGGGGATCCCAGACTAGAACCCAGGATTCCTGCCTCTTGGGCCAGCCTTTTTCCAAGACACCACTCACAACAGGACTGGCTTTGGGTGGCCCACAATTCACCATTTGTATCCACAGCAATGTCGGCAACAGCTTCAGGTGTCTGCTCTGTAGGAGTTAGAAACAGCTATTTGTAGACTTCCCAAGCCTGTCTTATATACCTGCCATCACTTTACTCATGCTGTCCCTGTGACTGAAATGGAATAACACTGTCCTCAAACCTGGTGTCCTTTCTAGCTATTTATCCTCCAATGTTGCCTCTGATAGGAGGTTTTCCCTGACTCTCCTAGGGTAGTCTGACTCTGCTATGGGTTTTCACAGTTCTTGGTGGTTATTCTGTACCATTCTTACAACATTCTGTCATAATCTATATTTATATTACTGCCTCTTCAACCACAGTGTGACCTCCTTAATTGCAGAGATTTTCTCTCAATACCACTGTATTCCTAAGGATCAGGGTACTACTGGACACGCTAGGTGCTCAAGAAATATCTATGAACAGTTTGACAGTTTCTCAAAGAGTTGATTACCATATGATCCAGCAATTCCACTCATAGGTATATGCCAAAAGAATTGAATGCAGGAACTCAAAACGAAACTTCTACACCATGTGCAAAGCAGCATTATTTATAAAACCAAAATGAAGAGACAACTCAAATATCCAAGGACAGATAAATAGACAAACAAAATGTGGTATATAAATATGACGGAATATCATTCATCTTTAAACAGCGAAGAAATCTTACCACATGCTACAACATGGAGGAAACTTGAAGATATTACATGAAGTAAAATAAGCCAGTCACAAAAGGAGAAATGATTACACTTCTATGAGTTACCTAGACTAAGCTAATTCATGGCGACAGAAAGCAAAACAGAAATCACCAGTAGTTAGAGGAAGGAGAAATGGGAAGTAATTGTTTAAGGAGAACAAAGCTTCTGTTTGGGAAGATGAGAAAGTTCTGGAGACAGATGGTAGTGAATTATGTTGTGCTATATTATGAATGTATTTTATGCCACTGAATTGCTCATCTAAAAGTGGTTAAAATACGGTAAATTTTATATTATATATATTTGGGCACACCAAAAAAAGTATCATTTATTCGGTTATTCAACTCAGAGAGTGTGATGTAATAGAAATCCCCTTTGACTAAGATACTGGCCACTTGAGCCAGCTCCAATTCATTGAGTTATGTTAAACAAGTCACTTCACTTGTCTGGATTTCAGCTTCCTCACCCACTAAGTGAAGCTACAGTGTGCCGCCTCTCCTCTCACAGAAGCAGCCCTTTGAAGGACTCTAAGCAGGACAGCAGCTGGCATGCAGGGGCAGGTGCCCTCAGCCTCTGCTTGGCAAAGGCTCAGAGATGCACCCTGTGGCCTGGCCCCATATGGGCTTCACCTGTTTAGAAATCCAATGAGGCTGTCCAAACTACAGCTGAGGCCTTATAGACAGACACATGGGAGGCTTGCAGGGACGACTCTTCCCCAAACCTCCTCAAACAATCTTTTAAGCCTTAACTTGAGAGTGCACAAGAAGAAGCTTTTCTCTATTGCTTTGCATTGCTCATATCAGTTTTTATTTAATGTCCAATATTGGGCTTCATGTTGCCCAAAGCATCACATTCTGTTTCTTCCCCAATCATCAGTCTAAAGTACTAATGACCTACTTATTGCCAAATCCAATGTTAACTTTCAGACATTTCTTAGTTGACTTCCTGAGGCCTCTGATGATGATGGCTACTGTCTCCTTCAAGGTATCCCCTCCACTCAGCTGCTGCATTGACTGGTACCATTGTCCCAGCTCTCTCTGCCTCTCGGGCTGCCTCCACTTTCCTCTCACATGTTGCTCTGCCCCTGGTTTACGAGGGGCTTGCCTTGTTAATTTATCTATTCTCACCGTCAAGAGTCTCAACTGCAATGTGTGAATGATAATTTCCAAACCTATATCTCTGGCCCATTCCTCTCTCCTAAACTCTGGATCTGATCATCCAACCTCCTGTTACATATGTCTTTACCTGACAAACTTCACCCCAGTAGCACAGGCTCTACATGCCCCACCCTGGACTCACTGTCTCTACCCTGTTCCTCCTCCAGGGAGAAAGAGGCTCTTCCCAGTCACAGAGCAAGTTTTGTCCACTCTCTCTGGACACACAACTTTCTCTTTTTCTCCCCAAACATATGTGCTTTCCCAAGTGTTTCATGCAGACTATTCATTTCTTATGTCACTAGGACATACAATAAAACCAAATAACATCAGGTAAGGATGATGATCATATTCCAAAATTTTAGGGACATTTTTTTCCTCAGGAAGAAACAGTATTTACATAATTCTAAAAGCCTGAGGGCATGCTGTAGAAAACTTGATGAGGTAGAAAAATGATGCTATGGCAAGGTAACATCAGAAAGGTCGTAAGATAGAAAACAAACATTAAGAAGAGGGGCAAGTTGGGAGGGGAAGAGAATAACCATCGAAATCTCTTCATATCTTGAAAGCCAACTCACATAGAAAACAGATTCTGGATAATTAATCATGCCTATAAACTAACATTTCACTCCCAGGCCTGCAGATCTTTCTGAAACAGTCATTCTCTAGTGAAAACCACTGATAGCTCTCTTCCCAGGGTCACTGTCTATCTCAAACCTCCCATCCATGGAACCCTTACCATGAAAATGTTCTGCTTGGACAGGTAGGCCATCAACCACAGACCTGCCACTTAAAACCACAGGCATAATTCAGCTGACCGCCTGTTTTTATATCACACTCAAGCTAAGAATGGTTTTTACATTTTTAAATGGTTTAAAAAAAAGGTTAAAACAAGAATAGCATTTTATGACATATGAAAATTATATGAACTTCAAATTTCAGTGTCCACAAATAAAGTTTAATCGGCACACGGCCAAGCCAGTTCATTTACATATTGTCGGTAGCTGCTTTCACACTACAACAGCAGGTCCACAAATCCTAAAATATTTACTAACTAGTTGTTTACTGAAAAAGTTTGCTGATGCCTGCCTTAAATCTGCTTGAGTTAGATCCCTCCCCACCCTCAACTTCCTTGGAAGAAACCATATGCACTCCTAAACCTATGCTAGACTCTCTTTCCACTTAGTTGCAAGATCCTTAGTTAAATTAAATGAGTTATGTAACATCCAATTTAAATGTATAGCCCCCATCCCCTTTGCCCACAAATCCCTTTCAATTCCTCCTACCTACACTGAACTTTTTCCTTCTCTGAAAGCCACCTGTTATACTACTAGCAAGTATGTTAATTTACCACATTGCGTCTTTATGTTTTATTGTGTTAGTGCTATAAATTCCTTGAGGCAGTTTCTGTGTGTTAATTTAATATACACGATTTGAGCTCTTAGTATGTGCAAGGTACTAAAGAAGGCTGAAGAAGCTTAAGACATAATCTCTATTTCCATGAATTTACAATCTGGCAGAAATAGAAAAATTAATTTTTATAATGTGCTATATTTTAGATAGATAGATTTGAGAGTTCAAATAGGGGAAACGTCTCATCCAGTTGGGCAGGGAGAGAGAGTGAAACTAAGAACCAGAGTTCCTTGGGGCTCAGCAAGGTATGATGAGGTTAACGATGAAGCCCAAAGAGACAAAAGTTACCCTGGGTCAGTTGGATAGGTGATCACCTTCCCACCTGGAGAGTTTACCTCAGGTCAAAACTTAAGAGAATCTAAGCTTTCTTTCAACAGGAAAAATGTCTCCTTACCTTGCTGTATGTATTATATAAGACCAAGGACTTGAACCAGGACCAGAGATTGACAAGTCCAGGGAGTGAGACCTTAGATAGAATGTAAAAAAGAACTCATATTCAAAGTTGTTCAAAGATGAGACAGACTGCTTTAAGAGAATATGAGAAGCCCCCTACTAAGAGAGGTTTAAACGTATACTAGATGCTCATCTAACAAGAATATAGGTAATGGTTGATATTTAAAGTGACTGGTCTGTAATTAGAAATACGATTCACAGACCAGCAGCATCTACATCACCTGGGAATCAGATGCTATGCAGATTCTCAGTCCTCACATCCGAATTACTGGATTGGAATCTCCCAGAATCTAGCTATTGAAATTACTCCCAGTGATTCATAGGCACATTAAAAGTTGAGAACCATGAACTAGACAACTTTCAAATTTCCTTTCAGACCCAAGAATCTCACCTTCAAAATGAGGACCTAAACCCATTAGGAGATTAGACATTAGTAATGTTCTTGTAGATTACATCTTTGCTATTTCTCTAAAAGAGATTCCCAAAAAACACCAGTATCTTTACTGTTGTTGGGGGCATCAAATTTAAATACCAAGGAGATTCAGGAAATGCTATAAATAAGGCCTTCTAATGGTGTGCCATTATAGACATTTCATTTTCATATATACTTAATTCCAACATGCCAACATGCTAAGGATGCCGAGCAATGCTTTCTTAGTTCATATCTGACCAATACCACGTGTTAAGTCACAGCTAAAAGGGGCCCCATGACTTATTTTGATCCACCTCCCGGTGGAAACCGAGTGCCTGGGAATCTACAATCCTAACATCTTGGGGCCTAGTGCATGTAAAATATCATCCAAGTATAGTTTCCCCATTCTCAATACCAAAAGGAAAAAAGGAAGGAAAAAGACTTGCACAATCTTTTTCCAGTCTCCCCACCCCCGCACAAATTGTATTCTGCACACATGCTGAAGCATTAGCATCGGCTGATTTGGAAGGAATATTGGAAATGAAGTGATAGCAGAGTAAATGTCAATGCATTCAGTGTGACACCGTGAGCACCAGATCTTAAACAGCTTCATCATTGTGGCATTTACTGTATCCTGAAATAATATTAATCCCACTGTTGTCCTTCTTGATGGAATCATCCATGAATATGGTTTATTGGCCTGGCCAAAGTGATAATAGGTTAAAAGAACAGCCTATCCAGTGTTCCACTAAATTAAGGTCGCTTCATGGAATTTAATGAAACAAGTGCTGCATGGGGTTTTCAAAGGACGTTCTTGTAATTCATGTCTATTTAGGGCTCCTGATAACCAGAAACCTAATTTCTTAGAGTAAAATAGCTTTCTGTAAAGCCTGGTCATATAGAAGAATAAAAAAGAAAAAACTTTAAAGGGCAATGGTCAGACCTCCACTGTAATATTTTGTTATTTCAAATCCAAAGTTTAAGTAAAAAAAAAAAAAAAAGAAACTTGGGAGGAAACAATAAGACATTTTGAATAAAACCAAATACAAAAATTAATTAGATCCATATGTCATTCTGCAGCTGAATGCTGAAATAAAGATTTTGTCTTACTCACTCCCTTTAGCCACATACCTAGGGAAACAAAAAGGTCTTGGGATACAGGAGGCCACAGCATGCTAGAAATGATGAGAATTGAAAGAACTGTTCCGACTTTGAGAGTGGTAGAGGGAAGACAATGGCAAATGCTTCTAGGCAGTTATTCCCCTCCACATACGAAGGCTAAACAGGGCTCGCAAGTTTAAAGCTTCTCCAAGAGAGCCATAACCCCAGACTAATGTCCCTGGAGGTATAGGAACATTCCGTTACCCCTGCCAAAGACTAAGTGAAACTATCAAACAATCACAGGTATTTATTTTGAATCCAAAATGGACAGATAGGACTTTCATCTATTTTAAGATAGAGGTAAGTCCCAAAGAAATGCATTGAATTCTTTTTGGACTATTCCTTTTCTCGTTCCCTATCACCAATGACTTAATGGTTTTTCTGGTGAGAGTGGAGATCACAAATTCGAATACCAATAGAGGACAGACAAGTAACTTAAATGGATGAAGTGTGCTGCGAGAAATAGACATTGGGACTGTTGTCAACAGGGGAAATGCTTGTCCCTTTAAGTCCCTTTAATAAGAAGAAGCCCATGTCAAGCTTGAGACCATTGGCTCTGTGCAGGAACATAGTGTTACTATATTTTCTGACTTCTCAAGAGATTCCAGAAACTTCAAAATATGTGAAATAACCTAGCTCTTAAGTGGCACAGTTTAATTTTCTTTTAATTATAGGACATCAAGACTGTGGGCAGTGATAATAATTCAGCTTCCATATTAGGTGTTTGTCACTCTTGTCAGAGCAACAGCCAGCAATGTCATTGAGGCTTTGAGGAACTGGGGTGGAAAAGAGAAAGTGGTATTAAATATAAACCCAAAAAATATGTATAACAATGTATAAATCACATTATAAAAAGAGAAGTCATTACTCTATCTAACCCATTCTCTCTGTGCATTGGGCCTATTCATAGTCAATTTGCAGTTAATTTTTCTGTCTAGGCAAATCTTTATAAAGGGCCTGAGGTCAGGGTTATTTTCTCTGACTCTAGGGGAGGTAGGGAGGGTCTGCAGCCATCCACTACCTTCTCAGTGACCCTTGCTGTGGGTCTCCATGAAAAAGTTCTCCTTTCCTCCCCTGATCAGCCAAAGTCCATTCTGAGCTTCCCCTTTCCACTAAAAATTTAGAAATCTCCCTGTTTCTCAGTCTATTTCAGTTATATTTCTCAAGGCAAAACTAGGTTAATTACCCAAAAGGTTGGCTGTCATTTAAGGACCCAATTTACTTAGACCCAGAAGCCACATATGTAATAGATTCAGCCCAAGCTCCCAGGGCAGCCTTCCTGATCCCCAACCCAGGCATGGTAGGATGGCCCAGTTTTTCCACCTCTAAAATGCAAAAGGTATAGTCTGCCCACAGACAAGGTCCCAGATGCCTTCTGAGCAGATGTCCCCTGAATATAAGCCAAGTCGAAGGCTGTAAAAAGGTAAGCACTAGCCCCCAGCCATGGGCAAAGAGGAGAAAATGGCAAAACTACAGTATCTGTGCAAGCCCTCATGTGTTGGAGTAGAACAAGGTCTCCTGCTGTCTGAGTGTTCCAGAAGAAAGCACAGTGTGAATATGCACAATCTTTACCATGCATGGCCTAGCTCAAGGATGTCTTTTCCTTGACACCATCTCTTCCAATTCCTTCTTCCTTTACTCCTATAAGCACATAGCAGGTACAGTCTGTACTACATGACACCTTATCTTGTTCTATTATTTAACTCTTTTTGTGTCTAGGCCTGAACTCTATGATGGGCTTTTTAAAAAGAGGGTATATTTGTGATACTGCTTTGCATTCCCCACAGAGCTAACACTGAGCCCTGAGTATAAGTGTGGCCCAAGTCACATCTATGAAAGGAAGAGAAAAAATAAATTGTCCATCAACATACAAAAGCCAAACTCAGCCACAGAGGGAGATTCCACTACATAAAGGACATAGTCAGAGAACAAAAAGTGGAACACATTGATCAATTAACAGTTTATAAAATGGGGCTTTTAGGCCGGGCATAGTGGCTCATGCCTATAATCCCAGCACTTTGGGAGGCTGAGACAGTCAGATCACTTGAGGTCAGGAGATTGAGACCAGCCTGGCCAACATGGTGAAATCCTATCTCTACTAAAAATACAAAAATTAGCTGGGCATTTTGGCGCACACCTGTAATCCCAGCTACTCAGGAGGCTGAAGCAGGAGAATTGCTTGAACCTGGGAGGCAAAGGTTGCAGTGAGCTGAGATTGCATACTGCACTCCAGCCGGGGCAAGAGAGCCAGACTCTGTCTCAAAAAAAGGAAAAAAGAAATGGATTTTTAGGCTGACATCCCAAGTTTCTGGTCACAATAACCTGAAGTGAAATGGTGATACAATTTCTTTACAATCTTGTAATTCAGCCTTAATACATTCTTAAAATATTTATTTGGGCCTATTCATAACAACAATAAAAAACTATTAGGATAGGAAATATATACCCTAAAATATGTTCAAATAACTGATACTTGACAAAAAGAAAAAAAAAATGTCTTCTAATAATGCCAGAGGCCATTGGTTTGTAGTTAATTCAGATGGAAGTCATTCTTGAGGAATGTTTTTGGCTTCGCAAAATCAGAACAATGGAATCTCTTTTGGCAAATATGAGACTATTTTCTGAGTGCAATCCAGACATATCTCTGAGGACTCAGCTCTGTAGGAATCAACATGATCTCCAGACCCAGGTTTCAGCTCTCTTCCCCTTGTTCCTGGTCACTATATTAACTTCCTGACTAGGCTCCTCCACTTCCCCAAAGGAAGGGTACGTTCTTACCTTTGCTGCAGTCAAGCTGGAATATTCACAGGTCCCTAGACAGGCCCTGCCGGTCTCTGGGTTAATGACTGTGCTCAGTCTATTATCTCTTCCTATAATGCTTTCTTCTCACCTGACAATATTCTACTTCAGTCCACATTCCCATTCCTCCAACATGAGTCATTTCCTCAGGAAGACATTTCTGATCATTCCAAAATCTCCTCAGATGTGTCTCTCTCCTCCAACATTATTTCCTCATCCATGGCGCTTACAGCCTTAGACTTGAATGAGAAAGTGGTCAGAGCCATCTATTTTCTTTATTGTTATGACACTTGGTACCTAACACTGTGGCTACATAAAGAGCTGATCAAGAAATATTTATTGATCTACAATGAATCCTCCTATTAGGTCTGAACTGTATCCTTCTATTAGGTATGCACAGGCTGAGAGGTCTTAGAAGTGGAAGAAATAAAAATGGGATTTCATCTCCAGACTTGAAAGCTTCTGCTCCAGGCAGGAACACCAGAATTGATCGGAGCCAGGCACAGTGTCTCAGGCCTGTAAGCTCAGCACTTTGAGAGGCCAAGGAGGGAGGATCACTTGAGCCCAGGAGTTTGAGACAAGCCTGGGCAACATAACCTAGACTCCATCTCTACAAAAAATAACAAATTAGCTAGGCACAGTGGTATGCGCCTATAGTCCCAGCTACTCGGCAGGCTGAGGCAGGAGGATCTCTTGAGCCCAGAAGTTGGAGACTGCAGTGAGCCATGATTGGGCTACTGTACTTCAGCCTGGGTGGCAGAGTCAGACCCTCTCTCAAGAGCAAAAAGGACTGATCTGATGAAGCACACAGTCTTATTTCATACCTCATTGAAGACCAGAGTGATTGGCCGTGCCCAAAAGAAAGACACAGAGTCCTTCAAGAGGGGTTAGTTTAGCTTTTCCAGAAGCGCACCTGTGGCAACAGAGAACTTGCCTCTGGCCAGCAGATAAACGTCCACAACGTCATCATCACATGGTATAGAAATAATGTACTGGGCTTCTATTGAATATTTTTGCCAGATCATATTCATTACTCTCCCTTTTTCTCCGCAACACATGGTTCAGGTTCAACCATTGTCTCCCTCCCCCAATAAAGAAAAAAATTATTCATGACACTTTTTAAAGAATGGTAAGGGAGACTTTATTAAGAGAGACAATCCAGATAGTTATAGGGACTACTGCAATGGGGCCTTGCAGTGCAGAGAGAAATTGGGCTCAACTCTGAACACAATGAGGAAAAGTAGAAATTTCTAGCCAGTTGGTGGAGGTGGTGGGGGTGGGTGGATGAAAACTTACTAAGAGGAAACATCAGAGGTGAGGGGCAATTCTGCCTAAACCAAACTAACAAGATTCTTGCTGAAGGCAGACGAGGGTGATCAAAAAACACCTGGGAAAGTGAGGGTGAGGAATTTGGTGAGATATTTGGCAATCAGATATTAAAGGTGGGGGATTCTGGCTAAATCGGCTTAACAAAATTCTTGCCAAACTTGAGCGATACAAGGACAGACATGAGAGTACAAAAGTTGAGGCCTAGTTGGGAAGAAAATTCAGAGGATTCTGACTAAAGTTTGGTCAAGTAAAGACTCTTTGTTACCTCCAGCATCCAGGAGGGCTCAGTGGGCCTGAAGCCAGAGTTGTCCACAGAAAGTCAAGCCTAGGATCTACCAAAACCAGTAAGAAAGAGCTGCTCTCCATCTACTGAGGTTGCCAAGTTGGAGCTCTTGGTGTTCACTTTTTCTACCATGTGGGGAGGGCCTATCTAAGAATGAAGGCAAGACAGAGGACAGCACAGCTTAGAGGTGGAGAAAAAGCAATGTCCTTATCCTATCACCAAGTCCCTGGATCCTTCCATGCCTGAAGTTAGTGCACCCTTGGGCTTCCCAATTATATGAGCTTATATATTCTTTTTAGTTTGTCTAAGCCACTAGGTTTCTCTCACTCACAATCAAGAGCTCTGAGTGAAGCAATGGGAACCACTCTGCACCAAGAAGCAGACTGCCTGCTTGCCATTCTCTGCTGTCTGACTGTGTGACCACAGGTAATCTCCTGGGACTCTTCCATCTGGTTACATGAAGCTATTGAACCAGGCTGATTCCTAAAGTTTCTAGTAGCCTTGACATTCTCTAAGTCATTCTTTAGACTTGACATTCTAGAGCAACATTAAATCTAATTAAAACATAATCCTACAACTGATCTGCCATATTGTATAATGACCAATGCTTTTGTGTCGTTTTTTATTTTTATTTTTTGTCTTCAGTAGTAGTTTTGCTCTTGACGACACCGAAACGATGTCTCATTCCCTCACTGGGGGCTTTGGCTTCCCAGCACTGGACTGGAAGAAACTTATTTAAAATAACTTCAGTACTGAAGCCGTCCTCATAGGGTTAACATTTCTGGACAGAAACAGGGTTACATTTAAGCATTAATCAGGCTGCACTTTAGCTGACTTCCTTGTAACTGCAAGTCATGGAACACTGGATACTGACCATTCACATCCCTGTTGTTCCTATAGACAGGGTTTCTGACATTAGATAGATAGAATCTCTGATGTTAGAATCATAAGGCTTTTGTTTAAGAATTACTTAAGCAAATCCTGAATTCCAGCAGAACAACTGATGTCAACCAGTTTAAATGCCCCCATGGAGAAACCGAATCCGCATGAAAATAGTTTCTTCATCTCCCTGTCTCATGACTTCACCCTGCACTCTCCTACCAATCAATGATCTCCAAACTTTAGCCCCCTTCAAACCCCTCAAAAACCCTAGACTCGAACTTTTTGGGGGAGACAGGCTTGAGGTTTCCTCCCAGCTGCTCGTTAGGCAGCCCTATAGTTAAACCTCCCTCTCTGCTGCAACACCGTGTCTTGGTATATTGACTTGCTGTGTACATCTGGCAACGGACCTGTTCCAGTTACACTTCCAGCCAATCAAATGGCACTTGCCCTGGTGGCCCTGACATGTTCACCTAGAATCTGAGAGTGGACACCTGACTGTGCTGCCTTGGCATATTTCATGATCAACCAAAATCAAATTACTTAGTGCTTATTGTAGGTCAGGGCATTGTTATTCAGGTCTTGGGGAAAACAAAGGAAAAGAGGATCCTTGCTCTCCAATCACAGTTTACTGGGAAGACAAGACACAAGACACATACAGGACAGTGCAATGCCAGCTGCAATCAGTGCAACCACTTCAGGGAATCCTCATTCCTTCCTCTGAATTTGGGAGCAAGGTGGAAGGTGGCCCTCTCTACAACTGAAGCCAAGATGGACAGGACCTGCCATCTGCAGAAGCAATCCACTTTTCTCCGTCTTATTTGGCCATTATGTTTGCCTTTAACATAATGTGTGAGTGAGGGGTGAGGGGTGCCATAATCCCCCTCCAGGCATCCCTCACCCCTCACACACACTCTTTTTTTCTGCCTTCCTCTACTTCTTTCTACTTGTCTTCTCATTTCTTCTTCTGAGCCTCTCTCCACCCTTTTTTTTCTGCTGGGCTTTTCTATAGAAACAGGCCTCTAATGTGACACCCTGGGGTCGTGCAGAAAGTGTGCACTGAGGGGTAGGCAGGGGGTTGGAGGCATAAATGATTGGGTTCTTTAGATAACATTTAATGAACAATAAACACAATCCAGCCAGCCAAACTGGTACTTAGCTACTAAGCACCCAGTCAATGGCCCATCTGTCATATTGTTAAGACCTTTAGAAGTTGTTTAACAAAATGTTAAATGAGATGACATTCAGCAGGCAGCAAAATGCTCGACTGCCTAATGCAACCCCAAAGAGCTGGCCTGGTGGCAGTGTTTGATATAATGCTTTGTATTCCCCTCCCAAGAACCCAAGAGCAGGAGGTCTCCCTGCCTGTCACTTCCTATCTTGGTAAAGTGAGCCCCAGGTGGGAAGGACACAATCACCATTGGCTAGGAGGCCATGGCCCATTGATGAGCTGCTTTTCTGAGGAAGCATGACTGAGAGGGGGCACCTGGAAGTAAAGCCAGTGAGGAGAAAAAAATAATAACTCATCTGGAGTTTCCTTCTCTCCCTTCCTTGTCACCAATGAACCCTACCCCTCTCTCCGTTGGCCTTGAGGGGAGAAGGCAGGGGTGGTAATGAGAGCTGACTTTTTCTAAGAGCTGAAATATGAAGCCAATTACTAAGGGGAAGATTTCCAGCAAATTGGCTCCTGATAGCTCACATTTATCTGCTTTAGATTTGCATAGTCAGAGAGGAAAGGCTCTCTACTTTGGTCCAAATAACCAAGGCAGTATCTGTTCAGCAGGAGGTGAACAACTTATTCAGGTTACTGTCAACCCATGTGTCCAGAGTTCAACAATTAAAGGAAACAAGAAAACCACACAAAGAACTGTTTTATAGAAGAAGAAAGGAAAAGATTATATATATATATGAACAATAAGCACAATCCAGCCCAGCCAAACTGGTACTTAACTACTAAGTATATAAAAGGTTGGGTCACAAAGAAAGAAAGTACTTCTGTAATGACAAAAGTCTTCACTGGAGAATAAATATAGGGGAGGAAAAATAATTTTCTCTCTATTCTACATATTTCTTAGTTAGATCAGTTTCTTTCATCAAAAGACAGATTAACAAGAGAAAAATAACAAAAGTTTAGTAACATGGATACCTCCTGTATACAGGGAGATAGATACCCAGGGGAAAAAATAAGTAACTACCAAAGAGGTGGCTTTGAGTTCAGGCTTAAAAATGTTAGCTCTGTTACAGTAGGTAGCTAGTCAGATATGAACAGGCCAGGACAGGTCCACCACCACCACCACCAGGAATGTCAGACAACTATCAAATGATGGTCAGATGGTTGCTAAACTATCTCTCCAAAATAATAATTGGTCACAGCCAGCACCAGGGAAAGGCAGTCTTTTAATAGATAGAAATACCTGAAACTGGTGATCAACAGCTTCCTGATAAGATTTCAGGAGTTAGGTCATTGAGCTCAAGCATGGGCACTAAGAGGCGCAATGGCAGAGTTTAACTGGTACACGACCTTCTTCTAAGAATGCTCAACTGGTAAGGGAAGAACACCTCAAATGAACATGCATACAACTCCAGTAAACACACTGTGAATGCTGCCCCTCCCAAATGCTGGCAGGCCACTGTGCATGTGAACAGCCCACCCCAAAGGAAGAATCAGGGAGAAGGGACACAGCCCCTGGAAACATGCCAACATATAAAACCCCAAGTAGCCGGGCGCAGTGGCTCAAGCCTGTAATCCCAGCACTTTGGGAGGCCGAGGCGGGTGGATCACGAGGTCAAGAGATCGAGACCATCCTGGTCAACATGGTGAAACCCCGTCTCTACTAAAAATGCAAAAATTAGCTGGGCATGGTGGCACGTGCCTGTAGTCCCAGCTTCTCAGGAGGCTGAGGCAGGAGAATTGCCTGAGCCCAGGAGGCGGAGGTTGCGGTGAGCTGAGATCACGCCATTGCACTCCAGCCTGGGCAGCAACAGCAAAACTCCATCTCAAAAAAAAAAAAAAAAAAATCCCAAGTCAAAGATTCAACCACGCACTTGATCTCTCAAGACGCCAGCTTGGCCCTCTTCCAAGTGTACTTTACTTCCTTTTATTCCTGCTCTAATGCTTTTTAATAAATGTTCACTCCTGCTCTAAAACATGCCTCAGTCTCTCACTCTGTCTTATGGCCCTCAGTCAAATTATTTCTTCTGAGGGGGCAAGAACTGAGGTTGCTGCAGTCCCACCCATACGGATTTGCTGCTGTTAACAGTTCTCTGAAACAAAAACAGGAGGGTGTGAGAGAAGGTCGGTTATGAGGAGGGGTCCAGGAAAAGTACGGTAAATAAGAGCAAGGTTTGTTCTGCAGATTTCAGTTGGTGCCTTCTCCACCAATAAGAGTCTTCAGGGATTTTGAGCCATCCTTCATTTCCTGGTTCAGAGAGGAAGACACCCTTACACATGGAGGTTTCCTTTATAGATGTAAATTTTCCTTACAAAAGGATAACTTCTACTTTATTTTTAGAGCTTTTCCTGTGGCTGTAGTGTCTCAAAGTAATCCTTATGCCAAAGAGGCATATTTTGGTACAGCATATTCTCATTTTCTACAGTCATATTTTGGGGTGGCACATTCTGGTCTCCAACATAAGTTTCCAAATATGTTTCATTGGTTTCCTTTTCCTTGGCTCAGAATTCCCTGGCCTTTATCCTATAAAACATTCAAACATTTACTTAAAGGAAGGGACTATATACCCAGAAAATATAACAGGCCATCAGAACCCTACAGGAAGTAGAAATTGTATTCACAATTTTCTGATTAAAAATATAAAATAAAATCTAGTATTACTGAAAAGAATTCCCCACCTATAAAGCCATCTCATGTAACTCAACAATAAAACAAATAATCAAATAACTTAATTGAAAATAAGCAAAGGATTTGAGCAGTCATTTCTCCAAAGAGGCACAAATAGACAATAAGCACAAGAAATGATGGAATGACAAAATGATGCTTAACATCATTAGCCATTAGGAAAGTGCAAATCAAAATCACAGTGAAATACCACTACACATGTGCTAGAATAGTTATTAGTGAGGATGCAGAGACATTGGAACCCTCATACATTGCTGGTGAGAATGTAAAATGATACAACTGCTTAGGTGCCCATTTCCTCAAAATATTAAAGATGGAGTTACCATAGGTGTTCATCCATTTGCATTGCTATAAAGGAATACCTGAAGCTGGGTAATTTATAAATAGAGGTTTATTTGGCTCACAGTTCTGCTGATTGTATAAGCATGGCACCAGCATCTGCTCAGCTTCTGGTGAGGCCCAGGAAGCTTTTAGTCATAGTAGAATGGAAGAGGGAGCCAGCATGTCACATGGCAAGAGAGGGAGCAAGAGGGCAGGGATTGGGGGTGAGGTCCAAGACTCTTTAACAACCAGATCTCTCATGAGCTCATTACAGCAGGGAGGGCACCAAGCCACTCATGAGGGATCCTCCCCAATGACCCAAACACCTGCCACCAGGCCCCACCTCCAACACTGGGGATAACATTTCAATATGAGATGTGGAGGGGACAAATATCCAAACCATATCACCATATAACCCAATAATTCTGCTCCTAGGTATATTACCAAAAGAAATGAAAATATACATGCAAACAAAAGCTTATACACGAATCTTCACAGAAGCATTATTAATAATAACCAAAAAGTGGAAACAGCCCAAATACTCAAGAACTGATGAAAGACAAACAAAATATAGCTGGTCTTCTATATGTAAGTATTTCATATCCTCAGATTCAGCCAACCACAAATCAAAAATATCTGGAAAAAAAATGGATGGCTGCATCTGTACATTACATGTACAGACTTTTCTTCTTGTTCTTATTCCCTAAACAAACTGTTTATATTGTATTTATATTGTATTAGGTCCTATAAGTAACCTAGAGATGATTCGAAGTATACAGGAGGATATGCATAGGTTATCTGAAATACTATCCTATTTTACATAAGGAACTTGAGCATTCTTGAATTTTGTTTTCCATGGGGCATTCCAGAACCAATCCCCCATGGAAATCAAGAGACAATTACACTATCAAACGTCCTAGACGGGCCATTCGCTCTGAAGGATAACTGATCAGGATAAAGGCAGTCTGATAGAACATGCTTCTATCATTTCAGTTACTTGCAGAGCAGTAACACCTCCCATTGTTATCAACAAACACCCAAAGACTCAGGGCTGCCCATACCCAGCAGGCAGTAGCAAAACCCTAACTGCCGTAGGAACAGAACGCAGTCCTGCTCACCAGGCCACATCCTGCTGAGGAGCCTATTACATCCCCAGACTCAGGATGCCCTCCACTTGTGACATCCACCAAACCCCACACCCATTCCATCCCAGTCCTGTGCTAAGCTGGGTGGTCTTCATAGGCTGGACTAGTCCTGTCCCATTTCTGCCAAAAGCATAATATCCTGTTGTCGATCTCAGTAAGAAAACTCAATTTGAAATGGGATCCCTAGGTATAGTTACCAAACTGACTCTTTATTAAATACTTTCTGACACCAAAATCTCTGGTCTTATACCTACCACTCTTGCTACAGTCAAGCGGCTGCCCGAAGCACAGCCAGATGGGAGGCATTCAATAAAGTTGCTAGCTTTTCCCCCATAATCCTGAGATTTACAGTGTTAATTTAAAGCCCTCAGACATCAGTGACACCATACCACCTTGGCCAATTTTTCCTCAAGGAGTCATATGGGTTTTGTAAAGAATTCACTGTTAGATCAATATTAGCTTTAAAGAAAAAGTTGCACTCTGAAGTCAAAGCAACTGCATTGCTAAACTACACTACAATATTTCTGTTTATGGGGAAAATGCTTACAGGTAAGAAGCATTACTGATAGGAAGCATCTCAGGTAGGAAGTTTATTTAAGTTCCTCCCACTTTCTCAGGAGGGCAGGAAATAAGAGACTTTGGATTGGTTTCCAAATTATTGTCAAAGTATGTCTTTCCTACTATACACAACAATTATAGGTACATTTATAGATATAGGGAGAAAGTGACTTTTACAGTAACAGTGAAGAGAACACTGGACCATGAACCTCTAGGGCAGAGCTATCTAAAAGAACTTTGTTTGGTGATGAAAATGTTCTACATTTGTGCTGTCCAATATGGTAGCCACTAGCAACAGGTGGCCATTGAGCACTTGAGATGTGGCTAGGGAGACTGAGGAGCTGATGTTTTCATTATAATTAATTTAAATTTAAGCAGCCACCTGTGGCTAATGACTGCCACAATGGGCAGTGCAGTGTGGCAAGGATGTGGCCTTGGGCAAATCATTAAACCTCTCTGAATTTTCATTTCCACTTTGGATAACTTGAGAGTGAAAATAAGAAATGTTTACGGCTTTTGGAGTTGTTTCACTCTGCAACGCATGAATATACGAAACATTTGCTCTTCTAGTCAGGTTCAGATCTTTGGCCACATTTAGAATCCTTCTCTCTTACTTTCTCTTTCCTCTTTCACATCATATGTTCATGGCCCACCATGGAACAGAGCCTCTTCTGGCATATAACCTAAGTATATAACCCAGAGCCAGCTGCCTGACCACAAGCACCACTTACTTTTCTACTAACATAGGAGGAAAGAATTTTAACTTCTCTTATTCCATTTTGTTAAAAATAAACCCTGGCTGACCTAAACCATGAGTTTGATGTTATAATAAAGGCCATTTAACCTGCACACTAACCAGAATCCTCTCTCCAGAGTGGGGTCACAGGGCAGAGTTGAGGGGGAGGTACTGCTGGCGCCACAGCCCCCACCAGCAAGGCCCCACTCTGCAATCTGTGGTCAATTTCAGAGCAGCAGTAAGCTGCCTCCTACAAGGTTTGAAGGGACCTGGGAAGATCAATTACAGAAATGATTAGCATGCAAATGGCACCAGCAGGTTACAGGCAAGAACTCTCTCTGTAAGGACTGCAGTGGCCAGCCGAGCTAGGAACAAATCATTCTGCTATAAACAGAAGAAAAGTCATTAGCCTTTTTATCAATAGGAAACACAGTTCTTCTACTATTTCAAGTGTGTTATTCTGAAATACTTTAGTTAAGTGGTAAGAACTGGAGACTAAAAATATGACAATCAAGATGAAGAACAGAGTATCATTTTTTCCTAAAGACAGTGGATCCCCTACTCATGTCTTTTCTCTTACGCTTTTTGAGTCCTTATACACATCAAGGATGTGGTTCTCAAACATCAGCCTATGGGCAGGTGTCAGCTCATACTAATAGTTTTCCTCGTTGATAGCATATTCTTAAAAATAAAAACACAATTTTTCATAAGACTAGGCTTATTCAAAATTTTTTTTAATTGCTACTATATTTGTCCTAATTTTTGATATTAGAAGTCATTTCTTTAAGGAAATAACTGTGATCCTAAATGGGAGTTTATTTTTTTCATCTTGTTTTTAGTTTTTGTAAATGTCCTTACTGTCAAAATTGAAAATTAATGACTGCTGGCTTGGTATTGTAGGAGACCAGAATATCCCCAAAATATGAAGGGCTGTTGAGCTTAAGACAAGAAGTAGATGCAGGAAAACTCTCTGTTCTCCCTCTATTAGCCTAAAGGCACAAATCCACAGCCCAAGTGAGCATGGCCCTCACATCACCCTCATGATTTTGAAAGGAATAAAGCAAACCCCAATTTTGCTAACTTGAAGTATCAGAAGGAATAGAGTATCACCTAGGAGAGGGACTGGTAACCAGCGCTTTTAAGGAAAATGCTGTCAGGATAACATTTGTACCTTCAAGAAACAGTAGGAAAGTTTACCTGTAGCAAGAGAAAAGTGTGCGTGTATAGGTGGAGGTGGGTGGTATAAGGCAAGAGGGATGCTAGGGAAGCTGTAGTCAAGTGACAAAGCCCAGAGGACTCTGGATCATCACAGAGATGGGAGGTAAAAGTTCCCAGATAAGGGCAAATCCAGGAGCAGCTCCCTAAGCAAGACCCACACAAAGGAATTATAGCCAAGGTATGTTGAGAGCTCACTCTGTACCAAGCACCCTGCTGAGCTCTTTGCCTAGATTAACTCATTGAATGCTTAACAGCAATACTATGAGACAAATGCTAATGGTAGCCACATTCCACAAATGAGGAAACTGAGGTTCAGATAGGTTAAGTAACCTTCCTTAAGTCATGAAGCCAGTTGGTTGGAATCTGAACTCAAGTGTGGTATGATACCAGGGCCCTTGATGACAAAAACATCTTTGCTTCAAGAAACACAGGGGCAAGATCATTTCCAAAGGATGCTTGAGATAGAGTGATTAGACCAGACCTTGAAAGAGCTATTTTTCAAAGGCTGTTTTAATCATTTCTATTACTATATTAAGGCCAATTTTCTACTTGCTTTTTGGAGATCAAGTTAAAGTAGCATTCTTGGTATTTTCTTTTCTCAGAGTCACGGAAAGTTAGGACTACAAGGAACCTCAGAGACCATCTAACCTAATTTCTTTATTTGGCATCATGATATAGAATCTCAGGAAAGTGAAATGACTATGGCAAGGACCCATTACTGACAAGTCAGCAATATCTACAGAGCTCAAGTTGACAGTTTGGGTGAAATAAGTGAACGTATTGTTTGGTGTATAACAGGCCTGGCCAACATGGTGAAACCCTAACTCTACTGAAAATACAAAAATTAGCTGGGCATTGTGACACATACCTGTAATCCCAGCTACCTGGGAGGCTGAGGCAGGAGAATCACTTGGACCCCAGGAGGCAGTGGTTGCAGTGATCCGAG
This sequence comes from Cebus imitator, assembly GCF_001604975.1. Lineage (NCBI taxonomy): Eukaryota > Metazoa > Chordata > Mammalia > Primates > Cebidae > Cebus > Cebus imitator. The sequence goes on along the minus strand of NW_016107338.1, from coordinate 5,681,923 downwards.
ATAGCACTACTGCACTCCAGCCTGGGCAACAGAGCAAGACTCCACCTTGGAAAAAAATTAATAAAAATAAATTTAAAAAATAAATAAAAGAGAGGTGAATGTAAAGTTATGAGGCGCTGCATGGGTAATAGACAGTCTCATTTTACTTCTCAACTCATATAACTAGGTCAATAATAAATTTGGTTTAAGAATTTGAATTTGTGATGGCACACATTTAGGTAAACTATATGACTATAATCAAACATTTTTTTCCTCACCAGACAGGGTTGAAACATATAGCTCCAGCATATTTTATTAGCAATTATATATGACTTCAAATTGTCTTGAATCAAAATTAGTAACCAGATATTGTTACCTACGGCTCAGATAATTTCATAATCTTTTTCTCCTCCTTGAGAATTCTTGTCTTGAAATTCATCATAAAATGTAGGAAAGATGAGCCACTGGATATTTTTACAAACCTTTGTCTTCACATAGATCTCTATAGCTCTAGCTAATTTCTCACAAGATCAATGGACTTTAACATGACTAATAGAACTTAACAGTTACAGAGTGCTGCCTCATTTGTCTAATTTACATTCAGCCCCCAAAAAGGCATATTCCCACTCCAAAACTACAGTAACGCTTTGGATTGTAACAGTAAATTCTGAGATGACAAGCAGTGGCTAAAAGAATAAGACCTGTAGTCTAACAGGATTGTGCTAATTTCCCCAAACACATGGGTTCTTTTTGTATAATTGAAGAATTAGAGGCCAGAGGTATCTTGAATTAAACAGTAAATTCACAAGGTAAGATAATTGATGTGGTTTGAATGTGTCCCCCAGAAGTTAATGTATTAAAAACGTGGTTGCCATTGTAACATATTAAGAGTCAGGGCCTTTGGAAGGTGATTGGGCCATGAGAGCATCACCTTCAAAAAGTGATTGATGCCCTTATTGGTAGAATAAGTTATCACAGAAGTGGGGTGCCCAATAAAAGGATAAGTTGAATCCCCATTTCTCTCTCTGTGTCTCATGTACTTTCTTCCTCCTTTGCCTTCTGTCAAGGGCTGTCTCTCACCAGATGCTGGGGCCACGCCCTTAGACTTCCCAGCCTCCAGAACCATAAGCCAAATAAACTTGTTTTTTTATATATTACCAAACCTGTGCTATTATTCTGTTATAGGAGCAGGAAACTGACTAAGACAGAAAATTGGTACTGAGGAGTAGAGTTGTTGCTAAAACAAATACCTGAAAATGTGGAAGCATCTTTGAAACTGGGTAATGGGTAGGGACTAGAAGAATATGGAAGAACAGGCTAGAAAAAAACTAGATTGCAATGAATGGAGTGGTGTGGGTGATTCTGGTGAGAGTTCAGAAGAAGAGAGCTATAGGGAAAGCCTGAATCTTCTTAGAGATTACTTACGTGGTCATGATCAGAATGCTGGAAGAAATATGGATAGTAAAGGTTATTTCTATGAGGTCCCAGATGAAAACAAGAAACAAGATGTTGGAAACTGAAGTAAAGGCCATCCTCATTACACAGTGCAAAGACCTTGCCTGAACTGTGTCTCTGTCCCAGGGCTTTATGGTATGCAGGACTTAAGAGCAATGAGCTAGGATATCTGGTGGAAGAAATTTATAAGCAACAAAGCATTCAGGCTCTTGTGTGGCTACTCTTAACTGCATACGGAGGGATGTAAGAGAAAAGGAGTGACTTAAAGATGAAATTTACAATTAAAAGAGAAGCAGAACAAAAAGATTTGGAAAATTTACAGCCTGGCCTCATAGAGTGAAAAGGGGTCTTCAGGAAAGCAAACCAAGGATATGGTCAAGTGGCCATTTGCTAAAGAGATTACCACAGATAGAAGATAGTATTCATCAATATAATGGGAGAAAGATCCCAAAGGCTAGTGAGCGATCTTCGAGGCTGTACCTCCCATTGCAGGCCTGGATGCACAGGAGGGAAGAATGCTTTCCAGGAAGGGCCTGTGGCTTTCAGGGGCTCACTGCCCAGAGCCACCTCAGGACTAGCTCCCCACAGCCTGTTGCAACACTCTCTGGCTGACCCAGTTGTCGCCCAAGTGGGCCCAGGTGTGGCTTGACCTGACTCTGGAAGTTTCAAGCTGTAAGGCTTGGCAGCATCCATGTGATGGTAATTCTGCATGTGTGCAGAATGCAAGAGCCGTGGGGGCATGGCTACCTCCCTCTAGATTTCAAAAGATGCCACAGGTTGCCTAGAAGCCCAGGCACAAACCTGCCACAGGGACAGAGCCAATACAGAGTCTCTACTAGTACAGTATCTACTGATGTCATGGGAGATGGGCGGTCTCCAAGACCACAGAACTGCAGGGCCACCAGCATGCAATGGCAGCCTGGAAAAGCTGCAAGCATGAGACTCCAACTCATGAGAACTCTTGGGTGGGATAAGCCCAGTAAAGCCACAGGGGCAAGGCTGCTTGGGAGGACTGGGGAGCCCAGCTCCCACCCCAGTGTATCTAGGAGATGAAACATGGGGTCAAAGGAGTTTATTTTCCAGCTTCAAGACTTAATCTTGTTTTCACTGTTGGGTTTTGAACTTACCTGGAACAGGTACCCATTTTTTCTTGCCTTTTTCTCCCTTTTGGCATGGGAATGTCCATCCTATGTCTGTCCCACCATTGTATTTTGGAAATAGATAACTTGTTTAATTTCACAGGCTCTCAGCTGAAAGCAATTTGCCTGAGTATAAATCACACCTTGAATCTCACTCATATTGATTTGGATGAGACTCCGGGATTTTTGTTTTTGTTTTGTTTTGTTATGTTTTTTGAGTGGGTGTTGCTTTTTTTAAGAGACAAGGTCTCTCACTATGTTTCACAGGCTGGTTTCTAACTCCAGGGTTCAAGTGATCCTCAACTTCAGTTTTCTGAGTAGCAGGGATTGCAGGCACACATCATCATGGCTGGCCCAACTTTGGAGCTTTGAGTTGATGTTGCGACAAGTTAAGACTTTGGGTCTACTGGGATGGAATAATGGATTTTGTATGTGAGAAAAACATAAGCTTTGGGGAGCCAGGGATGAAATGTTATAGTTTCGATGTGTCTCTCAAAAGTTCAGGTGTCTGAATCTTGGCTGCCATTATAACAGTATTAAGAATTGAGGCCTTTGGGAGGTGATTAGGCCATAAGGGCTCCACCATATAAAGGAGCTGATATCATTATCATGGGAGTGGCTTGGTTATTGAGGGAATGGTCTCCTGATAAGTGGATAAGTTTGGTCCAGTTTCTCCCCATCTTGTGTGCCACTTTGCTTTTTGTTTTCCACCATGGGATTACCCTTACCAGATGTTGGTCCTGTGTCCTTGGACATCCCAGCTTCCAGAACCATGAACCAAATTTATTGTTTATAAGTTACCCTGCCTGTGGTTTTCTATTATAGCAGCAGAATATGGACTAAGACAGTCATCATTTAGGAATCAGAATTAATCCTCAAAAGTCATATAACCAGTTTTTCAAATGGTCTTCGTATCCAATTCCCACCAAGTCACAAATACTCACCTTTTATATAGTAAAAGATAACACCGGCTGACTTGGTATTCCACTTCCACATGAAGATGTGAATGGCAGGGCAAGAGATAAACAGCCTGGAGAAACACAGTCCAGAGGACCAGGTTAGACCCCAGGCATAGTTTGGGGTCCTATGTAACAGGCCATGGGTTCCAGCAAGGGAAACATTCTCTCAGGCTTGGTGTTTTCAGGGCTCATCTACTGTCATCATGAGTCAGCAGCAAGGTCAGGAAGGAATCTGCCCAAATAGACATGGGTCTTTTATGATGCAGGAAACCATATCAAGAGCAAGAGACAGGCAAGCTGCTTATGAAGTTTACCAAGGGCCCTCAAGAATGCTTCTAAAAAGAAAGCCTAACTCTAGTAATAAAACTGAATCAGAAACCAAAAATATAGACAGATGTCAGACTCAGGAACACATTCTGCTGTTCCTTTAGATGTTTAATAAACAAAGGGTGCTGTAATCAAAAACGTTTGGGTAGTTGTTGGGCTAAACAGAATTTTGTTGTTTTATTGTTTAACCACATCTTATTCTTTTAATATTCTGTTATCCATCATGAATTTCCAAGAGGCTTGAGTAGTAAATGGTGTTACCAAATTCATTCCATGGGGTGCCATTGTTCACTAAAGCATCTATTGGGCCTTGTGGTATAAGGACGAGCTTTTGGGAATCCTAAATCTAGTCAAAATGTCTGATTTTAAAAAGAAGAACACTGAGTCTCAGGAACTTAACAGATTTAGCCAGTGTGGCATGACCACATAGGCAGAGCTGGAACAAGAACACCACTTCCGGCATGCATAGTGTGTGGTTCACCACAGCATACCATGTGCCCACCTTTTCTTTTCTCCTTGCTGAAGCCAGCCTTCTTTAGACACTCATAAACTCAGGAAAATAACAGTTGCACCTTCCTTACTTTATAACAGCTGAACAAATCCCAAGGCACCTCTGCCAAGACCTGCCAACGTGAGATCCACCGACTGTCTGCCCTTGGCCCTTCTCTCCACTCAAGTTCAGCAAACTACAATTTCAATTATAACAGACATTCTTTCAACTCCATAAACCCTAAGAGAGACTCTTTGGTGATTAATAGCTGAATAACTTCTCCTGCCAAACATCTGTGGGCTCCATTAATTATACAAAATGCTAAGTGATGACCAGATGAGCCCTGAAGACACCAAGCATGAGAGAACGTTTCCCTTGGTGGGACTCACAGCCTTTTACCTAGGACCCCAAACTATGACTGTGCGCTAAGCTGGTCCTCCTGAAGGAGGGAGGGCACAGCAAGAAGCAGGAGGAACACCAGACTGTGAGTCCTGAGTCCTGTATTCTAGATCCTTCTCTTCCTGACCCCTTGAATGTTGCAAAGAGTCAGAAGATGCTTACCTGTTTCAGCATCTTCCTGTGTGAAACAAAGGATTAGCCCACTAAAATCTTGACTCAAACACCCCTAACTCAAATGCCATCAGTGGCTCCCTATTGCTCCCTGAGCATGGTTCAAACTCCCTGGCCTGCTATTTAGGTCTTCTATAGTCTGTTTTTTCCTGTCTCTCTACTGTCATTCTCCCACACAAAACCCTTTTTTAACCACATTGGGCCACTTATTGTCCCATTATGACTCTTCCTCTCCTGCTTCCATCTCAAATGGTTCTCCCACCTTGGCTCTATTAACAAACCCCTACTGGGCATGGTGGCTCATGCCTGTAATCACAGCACTTTGGGAGGACAAGGCGGACAGACCACTTGACACCTGAGGTAAGGAGTTCAAGACCAGCCTGGCCAACATGGTCAAACCCCTTCTCTACTAAAAATACAAAAATTAGCTTGGTGTGGTGGCAGGTGCCTGTAATCTCAACCACTCAGGAGGCTGAGGCAAGAGAATCGCTTGAGCCCAGGAGGTAGAGGTTGCAATGAGGTGAGATTGTGCCACTACACTCCAGCCTGGGCAACAGAGTGAGACTCCATCTCAAAAAAAAAAAAAAAATGTTGATCTCCGTTTATTTCCATACTTCTTCTAATCTGTACTTTTCACAAGATATTTTTCAGGAACCACCTTCAAATGCAGTTAATGGTGCCCATGTTTTATTTTTCAGTCCAAATTGTAAACTTTCAGAAACGAAGGTCACTGTCTTCAACATTTTCTACTTGACACAATGGGAGACACCACACAAATGTTCAAAATCCTCCAGATCCCACCAATAGCCTTCAGGGCAAGGTTCCAGCATCTGAAGTTGACACATGAGCTCCCTCATAACCTGGCCTCTTCCTACTTCTCCTGCTTCAATATCCATCTGCTCTCACTACCCACCCTATCTCCAGCCATATTAAGTGATTGGGACTTCCTCAGAGGGCCACACTTCTCCCTTTGTGGATGTTCTCCTCTCTTCTTGGCATAAACTTCGCCCATTTATTGACCTGGCAAGCTCAAGGTTTAGCATCCTTGAGAGGCTTCATTCCTGGTCTAAGTACAGTCCCCTACCCCTGTGACCACATAGCCCATGTGTCATCACTTTGTCATGGTACTTGTGACACTACTAGTCTACTTCTCTATATACCCCACAACGTGAACTTCCTTAAGAGTTTCTTGGCCAGGTATGGTGACTCATGCCTGTAATCTTAGCACTTTGGGAGTCTGAGGCGAACAGATCATGAGGTCAGGAGTTCGAGACCAACCCAGCCAATATAGTGAAACCCGTTTCCACTAAAAGTGTAAAAAATTAGCCAGACGTGGTGGTGCTCACCTGTAGTCTCAGCTACTCAGGAGGCTGAGGCAGAAGAACTGCTTGAACCCAAAAGGTGGAGATTGTGGTGAGCCGAGATTGTGCCACTGCACTCTAGTCTAGGCAACAGAGCGGGATTTGGTCTCAAAAAAAAAAAAAAAAAAAAAAAAGAGTTCCTTAAAGACAGGGATTACATCTCACTTGCTGTGGTATCTCCAAGACAGCACAGTTCCTGCATGTAGACGATGTGGTGGTCAGCCTCTAAGAAGACCCCTGAGGATCACAGCCTGGAGTTCATGATCTTCAGGACTCACTTCTAATGACTAGGATAAGGCAGAAGTGACTGTGTGACTCAGACTAGGTCACAAAAGGCAGTGTGGTAGTGCTCTCTTGTGCTCTCAGATCACTTGCTCTAAGGAGAGCCAACTGCCATGTCATGAGCAGGCTATGGAGAAGCCCACATAGCAAGATACTGAAGCCCCTAGCCAACCACCACATATATGAGCATGGAAGAGGATCCTCCAGCCCAGTTGAGCCTCAGGTGATTGCAGCTCCACTGACATCTTGCTTGCAGCCCTGTGAGAGACCATAAGCCAGAACCACTCAGCTAAGCTGCTCCCAGATTCCTGAACCACAAATACTATGACACAATGTTTACTGTTTTAAGCCACTAAGTTTTGGGATTTGTCATTCAGCACTAGATAACTAATATATATCTATATAGATGTAGATAGACATAAATATAGAATCATGTCACCTGGAACCAGAACAGATATTCCATACCTATATAATATATAGATATATTCTATATCTGTATCTACATATACCTATATCTATATCTACATCAAAATACATATTTTGGCACCTGGAAGTGAGGTTCCACTATAACAAAAACCAAAAATATGTGAGTAGCTTCGGAACCAGGCAGTGGACCGAAGCTACAAAGCTATAGGACTTGAAGGAGAAGGTTAGCAAAAGCTTAAAGTACGTAGAACATGCTATTTGAAGAATTTTGGGCATTGAGAAGGTTACTGGTAAAGAAAGTGAGGGTACCCTTTTAGAAAAGAAAAGGAACATGGACCCTTATGTAGTGACAGAGTTTAGCAACACTGTCATCTGTAGTAATGTGGAAAGTAGACTGTGTAACTAGCGAAGCAACTAGTTAAGGCAATTTTCAGCCAGAATACTGAAGATAATACATGGTTCTTTTTACCACATACAGTAAAATACAGGAGGAAATGATGGCCTAAAAGGAGAATAATTAAAACAAAGGGTACTGGCAGGGTGCAGTGCCTCACGCCCGTAATCCCAGCACTTTGAGAGGCTGAGGCGGGTGGATCCCTGAGGTCAGAAGTTCCAGAGCAACCTGATCAACATGGAGAAACCCCGTCTCTACTAAAAATATAAAATTAGCTGGGCATGATGGCATATACCTGTAATCCCAGCTACTCAGGAGGCTAAGGTAGTAGAATCTCTTGAATCCGAGAAATGGAGGTTGCGGTTAGCCAAGATGACACCATTGTACTCCAGCTTGGACAACAAAAGCAAAAACTTTGTCTCAAAAAAAAGGGGGGTTGTACTTGCTGGTTTTGAATATTCCCAGCCTCTTCAGATGGCAAACAATGTTAAAATTAAGAAACGGCTTTTGAGCAAAGATTGAATCAGAGTCCCTAGGAAAGCGTGGTCCAAAGAAGAAGCCAAGGCTGTCGCTGGAAATTCTTTTGTTAAGACATCAGATCCTAAATGTGGAATCCTGTGTAAAACCTGAGACCCTAAAACACGAAGTTCTTTCAGTCTAGAGTATAGATGGGAGAATCTCGCACTGCCCTTTTTCAATAACATTAACACTATAGTTCACTTTTATAAAGCACTGTACTTTAAAACATTTTTTTTCAAAGAATTTGAAATCTTTATTGATTTTTTTCCCCATTTATTTATTTTATTGCATTTTAGGTTTTGGGGTACATTTGAAAAACATGCAAAATTGTTGCATAGGAACACACGTGGCAGTGTGATTTGCTGCCTTCCTCCCCATCACCTACATCTGGCATTTCTCCCCTTGCTATCTCTCCCCAGCTTCCCACCCCCCACCGTCCCTCCCCTATTTCCCCCCAACTGACCCCAGTGTGTAGTGCTCCCCTCCCTGTGTCCATGTGTTCTCATTGTTCAACACCCACCTATGAGTGAGAACATGCGGTGTTTGATCTTCTGCTCTTCTGTCAGTTTGCTGAGAATGATGGTTTCCAGGTTCATCCATGTCCCTACAAAGGACCCAAACTCATCGTTTTTGATGGCTGCATAATATTCCATGGTGTATATGTGCCACATTTTCCCTATCCAGTCTATCGTCGATGGGCATTTGGGTTGGTTCCAGGTCTTTGCTATTGTAAACAGTGCTGCAATGAACATTCGTGTACACGTGTCCTATAGTAGAACGATTTGTAATCCTTTGGATATATACCCAGTAATGGGATTGCTGGGTCAAATGGAATTTCTATTTCTAGGTCCTTGAGGAATCGCCACACTGTCTTCCACAATGGTTGAACTAATTTACACTCCCACCAACAGTGCAAAAGTGTTCCTATTTCTCCACATCCTCTCCAGCATCTGTTGTCTCCAGATTTTTTAATGTTCGCCATTCTTACCGGCGTGAGATGGTATCTCAATGTAGTTTTGATTTGCATTTCTCTGACGACCAGTGATGACGAGCATTTTTTCATATGTTTGTTGGCCTCACGTATGTCCCCCTTCCTGACACCTTACACTAAAATTAACTCCAGATGGATTAAAGACTTAAACATAAGACCTAACACCATAAAAACCCTAGAAGAAAATCTAGGCAAAACCATTCAGGACGTAGGTGTAGGCAAGGACTTCATGACCAAAACACCAAAAGCATTGACAACAAAAGCCAAAATAGACAAATGGGACCTAATCAAACTCCATAGCTTCTGCACAGCAAAAGAAACAATCATTAGAGTGAATCGGCAACCAACAGATTGGGAAAAAATTTTTGCAGTTTACCCATCTGACAAAGGGCTGATATCCAAAATTTACAAAGAACTAAAGCAGATTTACAAGAAAAAAACTAACAAGCCCATTCAAAAGTGGGCAAAGGATATGAACAGACACTTTACTTTAAAACATTTTTGACTGCATTTCCCAAATTTGCTTATCACAACAGCCCTGAGAATTAGACAAGACAGGTATTAATCAAACAACCAAGCCAGAGCGATGGATAATTTGACCAATAGCTCATAACTGTGTCATGAAAGAATCTAATTTTCAATAAAGTGTTCTGTCCACATCATTGAACCACTTCATTTAGTAAATAGACACTTGAAGGTATATTTTAAATTGTGGATAGCAGAAAAATTCCAAAGGCACTTGTTTATAGATATTTTAACATTTTGTTTTTAAGTCATATTTTTCTTCTTTGTTGAAATCTGTAATATTTATAGAACTTCCCTCTGTCAGCTGATTCCTCATCACCCAGGTCCTGGACTGTGCTCTGACTGTTTTCAACTTGCTGAAACCATGATGCAGAGCAATATGTTCTTAACAGCCTCAAAGACCAGTCTATCCAAATAGGAAGAGAGTAAGTAAAGCTATCTCTGTTTGCAGATGACATGATTCTATATCTAGAAAACTCAACAGTCTCAGTCTCAGTTTAAAGCTCCTTCAGCTGATAAAACTTTAGCAAAGTTTCAGAAAAATCAATATACAAAAATTACTGACATTCCTATACACCAGTTAGCAGCCAAGCTGAGAGCCAAATCAGAAAGGCAATCCCATTCACAATTGCCAGAAAAAGAATAAAATACCTAGGAATGCAGCTAACCAGGGAGGTGAAAGATCTCTGCAAGAATTACAAAACACTGCTCAAAGAAATAAGAGAAGGCACAAACAAATGGAAAAACATTCCATGCTCATGGATAGAAAGAGTCAATATCATTAAAATGGCCATACTGCCCAAAGCAATTTACAGATTCAATGCTACTCCTATCAAAACTACCAATGACATTCTTCACAGAACTAAAACAAATGACTTTAAAATTCATGTAAAACCAAAAAACAGCCTGAATAGCCAAGGCAATCTTAAGCAAAAAGAACAAAGCTGGAGGTATCACAGTACCTGACTTCAAACTATGTTACAAGGCTACAGTAACCAAAACAGCATGGTACTGGTACGAAAACAGACACAAAGACCAATGGTACAGAATAGAGAGCCCAGAAGAAAGGCCACACACCTACGACCATCTCATAAAGCTGACATAAACAAGTAGTGGGGAAAAGACTCCCTATTGAATAAATGGTGCAGAGTTAACTAGCTAGCCATATACAGAAGATTGAGGCTGGACACCTTCCTTATACCATATACAAAAACCAACTCAAGATGGATTAAAGACTTAAATGTAAACCCCAAAACTATAAAAATCTGGAAGATAACCTAGGCAGTACCATCCTGGACATTGGAACAGGCAAAAATTTCATGACAAAGACACCAAAAGCAATTGCAACAAAAGCAAAAATTAGGAAATGGGATCTAATTAAACTTAAGAGTTTCTGCACAGCAAAAGAAACTATCAACAGAGTAAAAGACCACTTACAGAATAGGAAAAAATATTTGCAAACTATGCATCTGACAGAGGTCTAATATCCAGCATCTGTAAGGAACTTAAACAAATTTACAAGAGAAAAACAAACAACTACATTAAGAAGTGAGCAAAGGACATGAACAGATCATTTTTGACATACATGTGGCCAACAGGCATATGAAACAAAGCTCAATATCACTGATCATTAGAGAAATGCAAATTAAAACTACGAGATATCATCTCACACCAGTCAGAATGGCTGTTATTAAAAAGTCAAAAAATAACAGATGCTGGCAAGGTTGTAGAGAAAAAGGGATGCTTATACACTGTTGGTGGGAATGTAAATTAGTTCAACCATTGTGGAAAGCAGTATGGAAATTCCTCAAAGGGCTCAAAGCAAAATTACCATTCAACCAAGCAATCTCATTACTGGGCATATACGCAGGGGAATATAAATCACTTTATCATAAAGACACAATCATATGAATGTTCATTGTAGCACTATTCTATTCACAATAGCAAAGACATAGAATCAACCTAAATGCTCATCAATGACAGATTGGATAAAGGAGATATGATAATATACACCATGGAATACTATGCAGCCATAAAAAAGAACAATATCACATCTTTTGCAGGAACATGGATGGAGCTGGAGGCTATTATCCTTAGCAAACTAGCACAGGAACAGAGAACCAAATACCACATGTTCTCACTTATAAGTGGGAGATAAATGATGAGAACTTATAAACACAAAGAAGGAAACAGTAGACACTGGGGTTTACTTGGAGGTGGATGGTGGAGGGTGGGAGGAGGGAGACGAGCAGAAAAAATAGCTCTTGGGTACTGGGCTTAATACCTGGTGATGAAATCATCTGTACAACAAACCCCTGTGACATGAGTTTGCCCATGTAACAAACCTTCACATGTATTCCTGAACCTAAAATAAAAGTTAAAAAAAAAAAAAATCTATTCACTTAGGTATGAGTGACCAAAGTACTCTTCATGGAAGGCCTTGTGCAAGGTATGGAACAGACCACAGCAAGCAACTTTAAAAATCCCATTGAACATTTCTTTCCAAGTTCCTCTTGGATTTGCTTCAAATAACAAGAGAGAGGAGGAAGTACATTGAAGATACAAATGTAATAAGAATTTGTCCAGGAATGTACATACAGCAGGGTTCATTATAGTATTCTGTCTATTTTTTAATATGCTTCAGATTTTTGTGATAAAAAGTTAAACATAACTCACACACACACCTTAGCTATAAACACCTTTGGGGTTTCTCTTTTGCTTCTCCTCCCTCCTTTTCGCAGATTCTCTCCCCTCAAAGTAACCAACTTCCTCCTTCAGGCTCCTCCTCCTCTTCCAGACTGCCCTATCACACTAATCACTGAATTCAGCAAAACAAAGGACTCCCCAAGTAACAGGACCCACCTTCCTTCAAAGGCAGTTTAGTGACCATCTTTTGTTACTTTAGTATACTTTGGGGCCTTAATCCCCAGCCAAAGTGGTTTATCAAAGTCATTCTCCCAAACGCATATGGTGCTTTTCTGAAGAACACTGGTGAATAAAATTTTCTCCATCTTGTTACTCTTATTACTCTAAATTTCTCTGCACTTTCTTCAAAAGAAACCAGTCATTGAAACTTGATTTTGAGAACGAAAGCTGGTATTCAACAACCACTGAAAAGAATGGTTAAATCTATTTGAGTTTCTCTCCGTAGCTCCATTCAGAACAGGTTGTGTGTATCTGAGAATAAATGGAGTCACCACACAAGAGGTTTATTATCAGAGCTAGGCTTTGGAAACAACTCGCACTACTTAATGCTGAAAGGAAGGGAGAAAAAGAAGAAGGAATACAGGCTGCAATGAATGGAATGAAGAGGTTAAGAGGAAGAAGGGAATGGGTAAAAAGAAGGAAAAGGGGATGGAATGGGAAACATTTCAAAAGCCACTGTTATCGTTCACATCATGCAAGCCTCCTTGCTGTGCCAGTTCTAAGGAAGAAAAAACTAGCCAGACAAATGAAAGAATCAGCTTCGATTTTTTTTCCCTCTCTTCCCAAAGTCTTACCCCTTCTCTTAGCATCTTCATTTAGCCTCTGTTTGGGTTTCTATGAGTTTTGTGGCAGGTTATATTTTCACTGCCTCTTTTGGTTAAAAAAAAAAAAGATGAATTTAGTTCCAAGGACTCCAAAAGCCTGTATCATGACCTGTATCCCTTATTTTCCTATATGGTGTAAGCATAAGCATTTGAGGATCAGCCAGAGCTTTTTTTTTTTTTTTTTTTTTTTTTTTTTTTTTTTGGTTAGTTGTTGTTCTGTGAAACTCCCTGATCTTTTTGCTGCTGCACCTGCTGAGTGAAAAAACACAAGAAATGGAGAGACTGGTCCCTCTGAAGGGGACCACGGGCCAGATTATGTCAACAATTCCCCTGCCCTGAAAGGAGCTGGCCTGATGGTCCCATGTTGTCAAATGACAATTGTGACTCCTTGCATTTCAAGAGTCATGCACAAATGATTCCATCTGAAGCCCTCTGGGTAATAGTAGCCTTTTGAGGTTATGATCTCTCTGGATGGAATTCAATAAGAGAAATTCACTTTCAATTGAGTCCCTGGAACAGAGCCAGGAAAGCCTAGCAGTACAATACACTTACAAAGAAAATTGGACTTTTTTTTTCTCTTTCCCTTTTCTTTCTGCTTCTAACCTTGTTCACACGTTACCTCTTCCCACTTCCACTCCATCCTTCTATCAGGGGACAGCAGAGCTTTTAAAAATAAAACTCAGCACTTAAATAGGAACAGTCTGTATAGAATGACACAAGCTCCCACATGCACAATCTTGAGAATTCACCCTTTCCTCAGTTGACCTCTGTTACTTCTACCAGGAAAATGGCACAGAACCACTGTGAAGGGGAGACCAGGGATTATCACAACCACCAGTTTTCCATTACTTGTTCAAATGAAGACTTTAACTTTCTCTATTTTTTTTTTCCTTTTAAACTGAGAGGAGGCAAAATGTACAAAGCCTGCCCAAACACTGTGGTCTAACTTGGCTTTTTTGTTCTTCAGTCTCTCTCTCTCTCTCTCTCTCTCTCTCTCTCTCTCTCTGTGTGTGTGTGTGTGTGTGTGTGTGTGTGTCCTTTTTTCTCTCTCCCCCCCTCTCTTGTACTCTTTTTGCTTGGTTTATTCCTCAGTTTGCCAAGATTTTCCTCTGAATAATTACTATTTCTTGGCCTGGAAAAGGTTGTAATTCTCTTTGTCTTTTGCATTTGATCATCCAAGTGGATTAATGTGGCTGTTAAATGGGTGGAAGAAGTCATTTTCTTTGTCAAATTCTCTTAATCATCCTTTTGATTTCACACTCTCATTCTCCCCACCCACACGCATCCCTCCACCCTTACAGAAATTGGGGTGGGGGATGGGGATGTGCGTGTATGTTTCTTCTCACGCATTATTTCCTTCTTGGAAGACATTCCATTTGAAAGCTTAGAATAAGTAGATGTGTAAAAGAAAATCAAGCAAATGTACAGCCCTGAATCAATCAGCTATGAATGTGTGTATGAGACAGGGAGGGGTGTCTGTGTGTGCTTTCCTTTCCATCTGTCCAGAAGTGCAACTTAAAATGTGTTTCCCTGAGAAATCTCTCCGGTTCTAAATGTCACCAGCTCAAAGAGCTGACTTCGGGTTTTGTTTAGTTCTCAGACAAAGGAGAAATGAGGCAGCAATTAAATAATAATACTTAAACCAACACCAGTGAAGTTCAACTGTCCTGAGACCAAAGTTTGCAATCTCTTAGCGGAGGAGAAAACAATGTGTTCTTCTAAACTCAGGTGTAGCCTGTTTGGTTCAAAATGTTTAAGGAGTTCCACCCAGCCCATATGGATTCTCCCTCCCCCAACCCCATTTCCCTTGCATGGATTCTTAGAAAACCATACTATAGTAGAGTCAGCATTAAGATATAGAGACTTAAAAGCTATCATGGGTAGGTGAATGTGAAAGTCTGAAGACTTAAGGAAAAAATGCTTTGAAGGGCTTTTCAGTAGGAAGTATCCTGGAGAGAAGGATACCTGGGAGGCAAGCAGCCTAGCTAAGACATTCAAGGACATTTGGCCAACTAGTATTAGGATAGTTAACAGAACTAAGGATTTGATTGGTGTCTGGAAGTTGCAGTCCTTGAAATCAAGTGCATTTGAAGCCCCGCTTATCATTTATCCGCTTACATCCCAAACAGTTCCTGGATGTTCCTAGAGTCCTCAAGTCTTTATACTCATTCTCCAAAGGTTCCTAACCTACTAACAATGACAAACTCCTGGGGAGAGAAACTAGTCGGTACAGAGTTAGTAAAAGCCTTCCTAGCAACAATGTTGTCTGTGAAGTTCCAGAAACCATGAGGCTTCAGACACCAATCGGGGAGTTACTGTGTATTTATATAGAACACATTGTTACCTTGCATGTGACTATATGGTCACTCAGCCATTGGAACAACTGATCATCATGATGGATCTCTTATCTGTCTAGTCATAAATGAAAAAATAGATTTTACCTTAAGTACCAGTTCTGATTGATTAGCAGTGACTATCCCAAAAGCCATACTAAAAAGAATCCTGAAGCCACATGCTTCAGGAAAAAATGCTGAGATCAATTAGTTATGTCTGCTGGGGGCGGGTAGGAGTGGTAACACAGCTGCTGCCTATTATTCCTAGCAAGGTGATTGCAAGGGTTAGGGTAGAAGATTTTACATCAATGCTTCAAATTCTGCCAAGTAGAAAAGCCCTACATATTTTGAGGACAGCAAGTATTTCCACCACTTAAAAGTGTGTGATTCTCCCTAATAGCTACCATATATTGAGTATCTAAAATGATCCAGGCACTACAATGTGATCATTACTTACATTATTTCACTCAATCTTTATAATAACACTGCAAGGGAGGTGGTATCCCCATCTTGCAGCTGACAAAATATAGGTTCAGAAAGGTTAAATAACTTGCCTAAGGTCTCCCAGGCAATAAGTGGTGGCACCAAGACTTGAGTGGAGGTCTGCAGTAAAGTCCAAAGCCAAGGATCCTGCTATAAATCCTGCTGCCTCCTTTAGATTAGAAGACATGAAGGAGTCGGAGAGCAGGAATCTTTACCAGTTTGTTGCCAAGCCTTATAGCAAAGTCCTCAAACTGCCCATCATTCTTTTTGGCTTCTGACAGCTCTAGCTAATTGTCTGCCATTAGGCAGTTGAGATTTTTAATTACAGTTATATTCAGCTGAGCTGAAATTTCAGCTACATATGATTGAAATTGAGGGCTAAAAGCAAGTTTCAAAGGTCATCTAGCAGTTTTCTTTGTATATATGACTTTAAAAAATGTTATATAAAAAATATCTACATAGTTGGAAAGACAAAAACAATGAGAAACTTATAATGAAAATGTATACCCTGTGACCCCCTCATTCTGTTTCCTAGAGGCAAGTACTTTTAATCATTTCTACTTTTATTTCTCCTGGTGATTACTTTCAATCTCTATATAATAAATATATAGCTGCATTTCTTAATTTATTAACTTTCATCATTATCTACTAACTTCCACCATGATGGATGAAAATTTAACTCACCTGTACCACCCCTACCTTTCTTCCCTTCTCCCTTTTCATCCAATGTAGTTACAGCCCCATTTTCAGTTCATCCAATCAATTTCTACAACTTCAAGTGGCATGTTGAAGCCTGATGTCTTGTTCCATCAACTGCTGACAACTCTTTCCTTCTTCCTTGCTTCTACTCCCAACCTGTCAGTTAAACCTGCAATGTTTACGTTATCAAAATAAATAATATTTGTACTCTGTTCGTAACCATCATTTAGTCCTCCATGATTTATACATGTGAATTCTAAAAGCTGAAAACCAGAGAACAGTACTTCTGGCATCTAGATCAAATGAATTATACTTCTTCACGTTCCATTAATTGGTCAAAATCATGCCACAGGTAAGTTTGCTTTATTTTTGAACCAGGCCTTTCTCATACTGTTTTATTGTTTCTGTTGTTTCCCCAAAGTTTCTGATTTTTTTCCCTTTTTTCTTATTCTCTATAATGTTATAATAGTCTTGCGATTTTCAAAATTTCTTTTTTTTTTTTTTTTTTTTTTTTTTTTTTTAATTTTTTTTTTTTTTTTTTTTTTTTTTTTGAGACACGGTCTCACTCTGTTGCCCAGGCTAGAATGCAATGGTGCCATCATAGCTCATTGCAGCCTCTATCTCCTGGTTTCAAGCAATCCTCCCCCATCAGCCTCCTGCATAGCTGGGACCACATGACATGGCACCATACTAGCTAAATGTTTTATTTTTTGTAAAGACAGGATCTCCCTATGTTGCCTAGGATGGTCTCGAACTCCTGGGCTCAAGTGATAATCCAACCACCTCGGCCTCCCAAAGTCTTGGGATTATAGGCATGGACCACCATGCCCGGCCCAAAGTTCTTAATATACAATTTCATGTATAAAATCGTCTGTCCTCCACTCTGCCAACATCTCTTCCACACCATCCCCTGTCTTTTCTCTCCAATATGGACTAATTTCTCCCTGTGCCCAGGACTGAGCTGTCAGACTGGCATTTCTCTTTACTGCTTTTCCGGGTTGGAGGCATTGTCTCCATGATTTCCTCTTTCTTAGCTCACTCCCTTGATTTTTTTCTTCTCAAACAAGTTCCTAACAGCTTCCTAACAAAGAATCTATGGTTATAATGTTTGTGAGTACTTGAAAAAAAAATGATCTTGACATAAAATTTCATTGATAGCTTGTGTGGGTATAGAATATTAGGATAAAAATCACATTCAGTCAGAGCTCTAGAAAGCATTGCTCCATTGTTCTAATATCCAGAGTTGCTGCTAAGAAATTTAATGCCAGACTGATTCTTGTTCTAAGTCCCCTGCTTTTCATCTCTGGAAACTTTCAAGATCATCTCTTTATCTCCAATGAAGCAAAATTGCATGAATATTTGTATTGATATGGATCTTTTAAAATTTATTTCATCTAATATTTAGCAGACCTTTTAATCTGAAGGCTCATATCTCCCTCCAGTACTTAGAAATTTTATTTTCTTAGTTATTTAGTAAATTCCTCTCCTCTGGTTTCCTCTGCCAATTCAGGAACTTCTATAAAAGCCAATCTATTATTCAGAGGATGTGATTCCTGAATTGATTCTCTTTTCTTTCTTTCAATTATTTCTTTTTCCTTTCTTTCTTCTTTCTTCTTATTCTTAGCTATTAGTGATTTCCTTCACTTTGTCTTCCAGTTCTTATATCAATTTATTTTGTCAGCAATCATCTTTTTTTTTAGAGTTTTGCTCTTGTCACCCAGGCTGTAGTGCAGTGGCGCAATCTTGGCTCACTACAACCTCTGACTCCTGGGTTCAAGCGATTCTCCTGCCTCAGCCTTTCGAGTAGCTGGGATTACAGGCACCCACCACCACACCCAGCTAATTTTTTTGTATCTTTAGTAGAGGCAGGGTTTTATGTTTCATGTTGGGCAGGCTGGTCTCAAACTCCTGATTTCAGGTGATCCACCCGCCTCAGCCTCCCAAAGTTCTGGGATTACAGGCGTTAGCCACCTTGCCCAGCCAGCAGTCCTCTTTTATATTTCCCAAGATCTTTCTTACTTTATCCCTTTTTTCTTTTTCGAAGCATTCTCGCCCGTTTTATAGATGCAGTGTTTTCTCAAATCCCTCTGAAGGAACCAGATTTTCTTTTTAAGTGTTTCTCTGTCCTTTGAATTATCTCCACTTCATTCAGGTTCACTTTTGCTTGTTTACCTTGGCCTTTATCTTTTATGTTATGGGCTTTGCTTAAGTGTTCTGATAACCTCCAGATGTCTTCTCGTATTTAAGAAGGCAGCAACAGAACAGCAATTGAGGAGCTCTGTGCACAAGGGTTTTGCTCATCATGACATAATTTTCTTCAAGTGAACAGGTGGGATTGATATGGATCATTACAGTCATTACACTTGGACCCCCCCATTCCAGAATGAGAAGAGCTTTACTCTGGGACAGTAATCTTCACACTACCTCTCCCCCAATGATTAATTTCAATTTCTTGAGAGAAGATTCAGTTAAAGGACAAGGGCTGTTCTAGGTTGCACAGGAAAGATGGAGGGAAGAGAGTCAACAGCTCCATGGATCTTCAGTTAGTCTTCTGTTTTCAGCCCCACTTTCTACTCTCACCCTATGGTTCCCACTGAATCCTAGGGTAGACCTTCTCTGTCATTATGTTGAGCAATGGGTGTTCTTTAGCTAACACCCAAATGCACATTCCTACCCTGAAGCTTTCTTGATTCTGTTCTAATAGACAATGATTTCTTCATGTGTTTTCTATCTTCCAAAGATGTTTTGAAAGATACCAACCATTGGAGCATCACTGCTGGCATATGTCTTTATTTCTTCTATTTGTTACAAGTTTATAGTTTTTTAGAAAAAACTATAATTTTATTGCCATCTGAGTGAGAGAGAGAGAGAACTTCTGCCATCTGAATCTGAAATCCATACAATAATTTTTAAGCAGTGCTCAACAAAGCCGCAGGGCTACCAAGCATGTGAGGAGAAAGTCAGTGAAAAGAGCAAAGAGGAGACATTAAAATGAGAGAAATAATAAGCAAGTGAAACATCCTCACCTCAACTAGAGTTTTCTGCTTTTATTTACTGTGTTCTACGGATTTCAGTAGATTAGAGCTTCCTACAAGAAATCATCAAAGAATAATTTCAGACAAAATACAATCAAATGCTAACCTAGTAGTCCAGAAAATGAGCTTGCAGGTATGAGCTGGAAGAGTTAGTGAAGGGTAGATTGAAGAGATGAGACTTGTAGTGAGCTCTGAGACTGAAAATGTATGTTGGGGCCAGATCCTACAGGGCCTTTTAAGCTGTAAGAACAAGTTTGGGCTTTATTCTAAACATGAAGTAGCAATTAGATTATTTAAACAAGGAAGTAAAAGGATTAGATGAGGAGTGTTTTGTTTTCGTTTTTGTTTGAGACAGGATCTTGCTTTGTCAGCCAGGCCGGAGTGCAGCAGCATGAACACAGTTCATTGCAGCCTCAACTCCCCAGGCTCAAGCCATCCTCCCACCTTAGCCTCCTGATAAGCTGGGACTATAGGCTCATGCCACCATGTCTGGCTAATTTTTGCCTAAGCTGGTCTTAAACCCCTGAGTCCAAGCAGTCTGCCCACCTCAGCCTCCCAAAATGCTGAGATTACAGGCATGAGTCACTACACCCGCCTAGGTGAGTGTTTTTGAAAGATCACCCTCACTTTAGATGCATGGAGGTGATGATCAGCAAATGGGCAGGATATTTCATATGTCCTCTTGCTTGCTCCTCACCAATACCCTGTAGAAGTCGCACAGGTGGGCACTGTTGCTACTCTTAGTTCACAGGGAAGAAACTGAGCTTAAAGTGATTACAAGATTTGTTTGAAGTTATGTCAGCAGAAACTGTCAGAGCCAGGCCAGGAATCCACCTTTTTAAATAAACTTCTTTTGGACAGGCGCAAAAGAACCACAGTGGACCAGGGATGCTTGGTCAAGTCTGGTCAGTCCTTCAGTGCTTTGCATCACAGTCACCCAAGGTAACCTAGAGTTCAGAGAAACAGGATGCAGAAGGAAGACAATGATGCTTACTCATTGTCCAATATGGACCTTTTCTTCTCTTGGAAAATTCCTTTACAAATATAAATGCACCTTGGCTCACAATAAGGTCACATCCTAATAAACTCAACATAAGTTAAAAATATCATAAGTCAAAAATGCATTTAATACATCTAGTCTACCAGCCATCATAGCTTAGCTGGCCTATCTTAAATGTGTTCAGAACACTGACATTAGCCTAGAGTTCAGCAAAATTATCTAACACCAAGTCTATTTTATTAAAAAGGATTAAATATCTCATGTAATGTATTGAATGCTGTACTAGTGAAAAACAGAATGGTTGCATGGGCACTCAAAATAGGTTTCTTCCAAGTACCTATGACTTTCACATAATTGTAAAGGCAAAAAATTATATGTCAAACCATCATAAATTGGGGACTGTCTGTACCCTACTGGGTTGAATAGTGTCACCAAAAATTTGTGTCCACTTGAAATCTCAGAAACTGCCTTTATTTGAAAACAAGGCCTTTGCAGATTAATTAGTTAAGATGGGGTCATAATTGATGAGGGCGGGTCCTAAGTCTAATGACTGCTTTTCTCATAAGAAGGCAATGGGAGCACACTGAGGTGCACGGTGGAGAAAGCCATGTGACAATGGAGGCAGAGATTAGAGTGACACAGCTACAAACCGAGGAATGCCAAGGACGGCTGGAAGCCACCAGAAGCCAGGAGGAGTCAAGGAAGGATTCCCTGACAGGTTTTGGGGCAGCATGGCCCTGCCCACATCTTAATTTCAGACTTCAAGCCCCCAGAACGCTAAGAAAATTAATTTCTTTTGTTTTAAGCCACCCAGTTTTATAACATGTTATAGCAGCCCTCAGAAACTAATACAAATATTAAATTCAAAAGCAGTCAAAAACAGAAGGAAAAGGAGTAATTAATCACACTAAAAACAAAGACTAACCCCCCCACCCAACACACCACACACACACACACACACACACACACACACACACACACACACTACAAAACACAGGAAGGATTGAACAGAAAACACTCAAATCTGATTCCTGGTTTTGATGCAGTGGATGCTAAGTTTGTAAAATCAAGGTATCAGGTAACAACATGAAAGAGAAGGGACTGCAGGGTTGCAAACCAGGATCACTGCCTGGATATACTTGTATGTCAGGTTCCTAGGCCTGCAGAACCCTGCTCCACATTGGGGAAGCCACCACTTCTTAACTGTGTGTGTGCCCTCACTGTGCTGGGCACTTGACTGGCATTACCTCACTTTATCCTCACAACATCTCTGTCTGGCAGATACTAAGCTCTTAATTACTATTTGTTGACCAGCAGACTAACCCTGAGAGGCAGGTATTAGCCTGCTTCAGGAAGCCATGTGCTGTCATGGAAAGCTTTTGGCAGATGATTTCCAAGGTCCTTTCCAATGTTTGGATTTAACTAATTACTTGCCTCTCTCTCCCAACTAAGCCAGCATGCAGCCCACTTCAAGGAAAGGCTTTTGGAGTCAATGAAGTACTCCCTGTTTCCTGAGCTCCAGATAAGCCCAGAAGTAAACACACTTTAAGGCAAAGTAGAATTCTTCTTTGTGCTGGCTTTTTGCCCATGTCAAGCTGAGTGAACAAAAGCCCCAAGGTAATTCACATTTGGCCTTGATACAGAGACATCAGGCATATACGCACGTACACATCACACACTCTTCTCTCTCGCGCACACACACACCCTCAGCCATGTGCCTGTTATCGAATCCTAACTGGCTCAGCCCTGGCCCCACTGGTACCCTAACAGGTAAGAGGAGGGTGGTAGGAAAGTAAGAGCAAACCTATTCATAGTGTGCCACAAAGTGCTAGATTTCCTGGACTTAGTCCTCAGGACCACACTGCCTTTAACCTCAGGAAATGGCCTCTGAAACATATCTGTCATAGATGACCAAAAATAAAGCAAAGTTAGAAACTCCTTGTAACATAAAATGAAGAATAGCAGAAAACTCACTTGTCTGAGAATCAGGGGACTGGGGCTGTAATCCACCCTACTGTCAACTGCTAGCCATGTGACCTTGAGCAAGTCACAGCCTCATGTAATGAAAGATTAAGTCATCTATGAGGGTCCTCCACAATTCTCCACCTAATAGGCAAATCCCGCCACCATCCTTCCCCAGTTTGCCTGGACTCCCCCTGCTCTCAAACTCCTTGTACTGCTGCACACACACACTAGTGCTGTCACACCTCAGCTTTTTCACAGCCTATTCCCTTTTTCTGGAATGGCTCTTCCAACCCAACCCCTGAGTGTTTAAATCCAACCCTCTCTTCAAGACTACATTCAGAGGATTCTACACAGCCTCTCTTGCTCCTTTCAGCTTGGAATAACTTCACTTTTAAACTCCTATAACACTCTACCAAAAGGAAGTTTTCCTTCCTCTAGCTCATATTTTAATAATTTGTGTATCTTTGCTAACACCCCCTTCACTACTCTGTGAGTTTCTGGAGGGCATGTTCTGTATCTGGTTCACCTTTGAATCCCCTGTCACCTTAGCACATGCTCAGAAAGCCTAAGCAAGTTTCTAAAGGACACAGAATTCAGTAGTTATGGTTCTTGCCACAGTGGTTCTCATTTCATTTTCATTTGGGAACAGAATCCCTGGAAACTAGTAAAATTGGTTCATGTGACACATAAAATTTTACACATGTACTTTAAACTTTGGAATGCACTAATGACTATACATTTTGAAAGATAATTGAAAGGAAATTCCAGCCTTCTCTCGTTTGGTTGAGCCTAGTTCTGGAGAACAGATATGGCTTGTCAGACTACTATCATCAAAGGCCCTAAAATATTTCAGCCCAAGCAGGTGCAGCAGGGCTGGGTCTAGAGTCTGGATTCTGTGTATACTCCTTGGAAAGACATTTGTGGGTTGCTTTGGAAGCTGATGGGGTGGGGAAAAGGAAATGTTTGCCAGCAGCAGTTTAAAACAAAAAATGCTTCCCCTCCCAGGGTACCTCTTATCCATACAGCCTGACCTCAGGCTGAAGGATTAGAACATTTCTTGAAGAATAATGGATCTGTTTGCCTTCAGAGTCACCACCCATTTCTTCTAATTAAGACAAACATTATACTTCAGAATAACATGAAGAAGTGAGGAAAGAGAGGTTTTGAAAAATGAAGCACTTTTGTAAATTACCTAATCCTATTTGTTTTGTTTCCTAGGTGTTACTAGCCACTCCTACTTGAAGGCTGACATGGCAAGCACCATTTATTTGTCCTCCAGTGACAGACCGAAATTATTTTTAAGGCCATCTCTGTGATTAAAAATCCAAGAAACTTCCACAAATTACCAGGCAGAGCCATCTATTTACAAATATCATAAATCATCTTAAAAATTATATATAACTGTAAATAAACATCACAGTACTCTTCCTTTTCCAGCAATCAGACAAAACCAGAAAGGAGCTGACCTTCCCTGTCTGGTGAATGAGACCTTCCTCCCCTGCGGGAGGAGACACCTGTTCTCTATAGGCTGCCTCAGAAAAATCGACTCTGTGTGCAATCCCATCCCAAAGCTTGCACATTAAATGTTGGTAATCAAACACCGTTAATCATTCCCTGGGGGCTACTATTGATTTGCATCTTGGGATTTCTAGCGTTTAAGAACTCTGCTCTGACAAACAGTGGAATCAGATGGCCTCCTGGCTTCACTATTCACTAGCCAAGCCACATACAGAAAGTTACCAATATTTTCTCAGCCTCTATTTTCTTAAGTGTAAATAGGAACAATAATAGTTCTTCTCCCATAGAATTAAGTTAAGAAGTTAGATAATGTATATAAATCTCTTAGCACAATGCTTGACATATAAAGATCAACCAAAAAATGTTCACTCTTATTTCGTAATGAATCTCTTTCTTGAAATGGAACTTGACCTGTTTTGCCTTGTTTTATGTAGTTCTGAAAATAAGACTAGAGAAGGACAAACACACATAGATTGTATGCCAGCAACATAGTAGCTCTTGGTAGCATCTGACTGGAAGCATCTATGAGATAATCATGTTACAGAACATAGCCCACATTCCCCCCAAAAGCAGAATATGAGATGAAGGCTTGAGTGCAATTTGTTTATTTGGGAATGTGATCCCAAGGGGGCAAGAGGAAAGAAATTGGGAGGAGGAAATAGCTAACATAAGTTGACCTTATGTTAGTTGACCTTAAAGTTGACCACAATTATAGGAGACTGGGCGCTGGATCCTTTGGGACCATATAAGATGCCTGTGTTGTCCACCAGGGAAGAAAAAATTAAGCATAGCTCCACCAGCTTTTATTTCCCATTGGTTGAGGGTTGTCCCATGGACTGTAACCTCTTGTGCAATTTTGGCATCTGCCTGAGTGACAAGCAATCCTGAAGGAACCCCAACCCACAATGGAGAAGAGGCAGAGGGAAGAACACAGCACAGACCCAATGACTGCACCCGTGAGGCTGGTTGAAACCTGTGCCAACCTGGTCACCACCACCAGTGAGTGGAACAAGAAATAAAGCCAAAGGATATTAAGTTATGAACAGCCATAATCAAAAGACATCCTGAAAAGATCGAGATGAGTTTAAAGTAGACATCCAAGGAACGGACTATTTTCTGAGACACATGCCATTTAACCTACTTAAGCCCATACCATGAAACAACTGGAACTTGATTACTTCTTGGCTCCTGACTCAAAATATCCACCTGAAAGTGCTCTTCCAAAGTCAACAGCATGGTCTTGCCTTCTTTATCTGTCATTCAAAATCAGAGAATCTCAAGTTTGACAATTTCAAGCACCTCCATCAGAAACAGAAGTTATCACCACAATGGCCATGACAGGCAAGCACTTAGTTTATGCTAGGATACTCTCAGTCATGGAAATTTAACTCCTCAGAAGGCATCTGCTCTTTATTCTCATAGCACTACTAGAAAAATAATCTGATTTTTGCCTAAACAAGGCAGACTGATCATACGTTAATCAATATTCTTTTTACCAAACACTCCTCATCTCTTTTGATTATAACAGAGTGGAAGAGTTAACATGGTTCTGGGGTCTGATTGTAAAGGTATACTCTTGTCCATTGTAACTGGATACCAATTGTTTCTCATCATCTTTGAGAAGGATGGAAAAGAATTCATTTGCCAGATGAATGACCTCATATCATATACCCAATATTATGTTAATCTTTTCCAGCAAAAGTACCACAGTAGCCATTGGAACTGCTATGTGGTTGGACTTGGCAATAGTTTACTATCATCCTTTAGGGCTTATCTAGTTTTTTGCAGGGGATAGTCTGGTGAATTAAGCGGGAATATTACAAGAATCATCCTGCATCTTTAGGTCTTGAAGGTAGCACTAATTTCTCTCATTCTTTCCCTCCCTCAAAACACAATGTTTTTTATGTACTATCTTGGCCATGGGTGGGGACAGTTTCAGAGATTTCCATTTGGCTGTCCGCATTGGTAAAGCAGGTTCACTGTGCACTGGTTACCACTTCAAACCATTGCTTTTTGAGCCACACTTTCACCACTTGCCTAAGTCCAGTGAGACATACCACTCACACACACAGCAAATTACATGAAGTGGGTTTATGATAGATAGGCAGTAAGGAATAACAGAAGCCTGGTATTCACTGTGAGCTCATTGCCTGAGGCTTAGAAAAACTGCCTGGAGTGGATACAATCTGATCTGTACTTTCCCCAGTTGCACCGCAGCTAAGAGACCTTGTAAAGCAGCCTACCCTGGGTTTTACACCCTAGGGCACAGGAATTACTGGGCTAAAGTGGTGAAACACATCCTGTTTCTAGGAAGGACTGGAACAGACCCAGGCTGTTGTAGCCAGTTTCTTCTTATCTCAGGATGTTGCCTTTCTATACATTCCACTGTTATCCTTGGGAACTACAAGCTAGAAAGGGGGAACACCTGTGTTGGCCCAAGGCCACCCAGAGAGCTGTCCTTCACCATTATGATAGCTCTTACCCCACAAGTCAAGGATTGATGCAGACATTGTGACAACCACCAAGCATGTATTTTCCAATTATACATTCAGGAAGTGGGGAAGTGACTATCAGTTGCATCTCAATGGACACACTGTGAGATGAATTTGGGCCAGAACCATATTTATGATTTGCCATTTATATGTTCTCACTCTAAGGAGGAAATGAAGGGGAAGAGACAGAGATGTTGGCACTTGGAGTCTCTAGGTATCAATGTCAACTTGGAACAAACATCCGACAGCCCTTGGCATTCCCTCTTCCCCAGTGCACAGCCACTTGATTAAATGAATGGAAGGCACTTTGAAGAAGGACTGAAAGAGTTGTCTCTCATTTGATATTTTCAGTGTCTATCTGCAGTGGTTTTGCTGGGTCCATCCTCTTGAGGACTTGATCCCTCCTTCAAGCAATGGATCCTCATATTAGGAAACTGAGAAAAAATGGTCACTTTTAATGTATGATTGCCCTCAGCACCCTAATCATCCATCTTGATTTATTTAATTTGTACAATTTTCGTAGTACCATTGCTGGCTACCTGTTCTTCCCTGAAGGATGCTAGTTCTATTAAATATCTCCATCATTCTCTTCATGTCAGGCCTTCCAGTCATTAAGATAATTGTATCTACCTGTGTCTAATACTTAAACATTGCCACTTGGCCTCTGTTGTTTCAGAGTCCCGTCATCGTTGTTACTATTAGGTTCATGCAAAAGTAATTGTGGTTTTTGCCACTGAAAAATGTGGTTTTTACCAGTGAGTTCAGTCCTATAATGGCATTTCCTACCTTCAGCTCTGGCCTTACATTGAATTTTTTTCTTTTTCTTCTTTCTTTTTCTTTAGACATGATATCTTCCACGCTGAACTCAAATTCCTGGGCTCAAGCAATCCTCCTGCCTCAGCCTGCCACATATCTGTGACTACAAGCATATACCATGGCACCTGGCCATTGAATTTCTTAGTGATGCTGGTGCCTCTTTCCCTAGTGCTTCTCTTATTGCTTTGGAACATGTGGCATTCTGTGGGCCCTTCCATACAACATAGTCCTCTGGTTGGTTTTTTGGCATTTTATGGTATATGCTCTCTAACATATGCTCTTCTTTGAGCCTTTTAATCCCTGCTTCCAAACTCATCTGCCATAACAATCTTGCATTTCTACCTCACCTAATGTAATTCTAGGAGCCACCCTTATTATTATGTTCAAATCATCTCTCAAGAGTCCTTGCCAGGCAATAAAAGCCTATCTCAGGAGAGCATTACCAAATCAACAAACTCTCCCTTATCCAACTCTGTTTTTCATGTTCTCCTTGATTGAGCACCCTCAGAATTCATTCCCATGAATACTGTCCCAGCTGTTGGTACATGCTGACTAGATCCTGTAGCTCCTCTAGGGCTTAATCCCTTTCCTTTCTCCTCAGGCCCAGCATGTCTTCAGCTTAATTATATTGTGACAGGCTCAGGAGATGGTCTTGGAGAGGGGTGTTATTTTGGGTGGGAAGGCCCTGTGCACTATCTTCAAACCAGAAGGAAGTATTAGCCCTTCAGAAGGTAAAGTGAGACACTCTTTGGTCTCAGAAGTTTTAGAGGAACATGGGGATTCAAGATTTTTGAGTGCATCAACCTAGATGTCTCCATTCCATGTGGCAAGTTTCTTTCCCAACTTTGGCCTACCCAACCTACCTTGGTTGGGAGTTAAATCTTCTTTGGAGTGCAGTCATTTTTATAGTGAAGTCTTGGGCTTCATCCTCGGTTTCCTCTATTGCCTAGGGTAAACAACTTATCTCAATTTGCCTGGGGCTTTCCTGGTTTTGAAACTGAAAGTCTCACATCTTGAGAACCCCTCAGTCCTGAGAAAACTAGGATAGTTGGTCACCCAAGTGCTGCCTCCCTTTACTGCCACCCCACCCCCCAAGATGAGAGCCTCTTTATAAGCTACAAAAAAATGTCTTCTGGATTTTACACTTAACTTTCAGTTGATGATGAAACACTCACTTCTTGCAATCTTTTTCTAGAACATCAATTTTAGCAGTAGCCACCCAGTTCCACCTCTTTGGAGTTAGTATTTCCCTGGAATTTCTCTGTACCTATTGATCATGTCTGCTAAATGCATTCTCTTCCACCAGGATGCAATTCTAATTCACTGTCAGTGGAAATTTTAACTATGGCACTGCTATGCTGTGATTTGTGTCAGACGTTATCTGTGCTCCAACTTCTATCAGGGAGAGGCTCTTCACTGGCAACTGGGCAGCAAGTGATCTAGCTCTAAAATCCCGTCCCATCCCAGCATCTCCTTTCTTGACCACTTGTGGCACTAACTGTTATAAGTTGGGTTCCCTTGGAAGTGGATCCTGAGATAGACAATAGCATGAAGGTGACTTGTTAGGACATAATCTTCAATCAACACCTTTGGAAAGGAAGGGAGGAAAACAGGATTGGGCAGAGAAAAAAGTTGTGCTGCACCATAGTCTCAAAGGAGGTCTCAGGGGAGCCCAGAGTGACGTCTGCATCTAGGATGTCCCTAAAGAGTTGTCCCAAGCTAGAAGAAAGTGCTATTTCTATTCTGTATAGTAAAGAATTTAACCTTGCCCAAAGAGATGTTTGGCTTTAGACCTCAGCTCCTGGGAAGTTATTCCTAAGCCCTTGGAGTATCCTGCCTGATAAAAGTGTCTTTGTTCATCTAAGGGCCTTGGGCCACAGCAGATGGTCTAACTCTGTGATTTTGGTGGGTGCTCTGGATCATGAGGTACCAACTCAACCTCTAGACAGACTGGAAACTAAGGACAGCCATGTGGGCAGTCAATCATGTCTATATGATGGAGCCCCAAATAAAGACTCTGCACACCAAAATACAGGTGAGCTTATCTTCATGTGTTTTCTCACATATTGTTTCTAGGAAAATTCTGTCCATTATTTCATTGGAAAAGGTTAACTGTAAGTTCCATACGTGGAACTTTTTTCTCTCCAGTGAGACTCTGTCTTTAGATTATCGTAATCTGTATCTTTTCACGGTAATAAACTGAACCAGCAGCATAACAGCTTTCAGTGAGTCCTTCTAGTGAATTACTAAACCCAAAGGTGGCCTTGGGAACCCCTCAACCTCAAAACTTGTGTCAGAAGTGAAGACAGTCTTGTGGAACTTTGCATATTCCTACTCTGATCAATTATTGAATGTGATGTGTGTCACTCCTCAAAGGATGATAACTTTATGTGGGATTTTCTTCTGACAAGAGGATGGGCAGCTAGCTTTCTGCTAGTTACACTCCCACAATTGGGGAATGAAGTGCTTTATTTCTGAAAAAGCCTATAGGAAGTCTATCACATACTCTACTACAGTGGGACTGGATTTAATCAATAGAAGTCAAGGAAGGGATTAATATTTCTATGAAAAAAGAAAGAAAATTCACATAGCTACTATAGGGGGCGGGCATCTCAGAGAATGTGGAGAAAGTTCTATTATTCTTTCCTTTTTTGATAATAGAAAATGGCATGATTGTATCATGGAAAGAAATCTCTGTCATTGTGTATGTACCTATGATGTTCTATGACTGTCTTCAGTGGCTCACTGCGTTAGTCTATTTTATGTTGCTATAAAGGAATACCAGAGACTGGGTAATTTTTAAAGAAAAGAGGTTTATTTGGCTCACAATTGTGCACACTCTGCAGGAAGCATGGTGCCAGCATCTGCTTCTGGTGAGGCCTCAGGAAGCTTCCGATCATTGTAGAAGGCAAAGGGGGAACCAGCGCATCACATGGTGAGAGCATGAAAGAGAGGAAGTAGGCCCCAGACTCTTTCTAACAATCAGATCTCATGGTAGCTCATGACTATGGGAGGACACCAAGCCGTTCCTGAGAAATCCACCGCCATGACCCAGATACCTTCTACCAGGCTCCACCTCCAACAGTGGGGATCATATTTCAACATGAGATTTGGAGGGGACAAACATCCAAACCATATCACTTACCCAGTAGTAGATTAGTCATTCAAGGCTAATTTCTAACATTTATGGCCAAAAGCATTATTACAATCAGCATCCATTACCCCTTGCTGGAACTCCTCTCAGCAAGTATCCACATACTGACTTTAAGAATTTTTCTAAAATTTGAGACCTATACATAAAAGTCATAAGCTAAAACCATAGCATTGCTATGTAGCACTTTGCCTATGAGGTTAACAGTCCCATTTGAGATTTATATCATGCTGGACAGGACCAAAGGAATAATTTGAAGCCATAAATAGGTATCAAGATTGCATTAACCTCATCAGAATACAATTCTAACAGTAAGTGCCAATCAGCTGTAATAATGATGGCCAACCAATACACACCCAATTCCAAGCCAATTTTTTTAAGGCATTCTACTATGGGTCTATGGTCACTGATTAAGGTATACAGCAGCTATTAAGGCTCTAGTAGAAATTTCAAAAGGTCATCAAGTTTTCATAGGCCTTCCTTATTACTACCTCTGCTCCACTCCAAAGCTGTAATAACTCTTCTTCTATCTAGAATGCCTTGTTTTTTTGTTTTTTTTTTCAAATTAAGTATCTCTGAAGGAAGCATTTCCATAACTTCCCTTAGTAATCACTTCCCATTGTGTAGTCCTTAAATTTGAGTGGGAAAAAAAAATTGAAGGCATTCCCT
The DNA here is from genome assembly GCF_001604975.1 of Cebus imitator. Lineage (NCBI taxonomy): Eukaryota > Metazoa > Chordata > Mammalia > Primates > Cebidae > Cebus > Cebus imitator. Next base: position 5,650,815 of record NW_016107338.1, on the reverse strand, counting down.
TCTGCTATACTGCCAATGGAAATAGATATGGGTTATTCTGCTCTGGTCTGAATTCTAAGTGTGTTCAGTAAAATGATATTTCTTCTCTTTCTCATGCACCTTAAGATACTTGGCAAGCAGTCACATTAATATTCTACTAGCTCCAGCAAAGTAAATAGCAGCTACTTTCACTAATGGCCTCCTAAATCAAATGATACTCACGGCTACACCAAAGAGCTGGGTTTCAACTCAAGAACCACAAAGTGATAAATCCATACCAAAATCCAAATTCTTTTCCAGCAAAGGCTCTGGCAAAGAAGGGTCTTCCTCCAGAAAAAAAATCATTCATAAGTCCTGAACAGACTGAACAATAAGTCTGCAATTGAAGTACAGCCTCCTTTTCTAAAACTGAGTGTAGGATAGAGCTACTTTCATTTTCTAATTAAACAGGTAACTTCTCATTCATCTTTCTTTATCTTATATTTAAACAGATGAATGTTCAAATATAAGATCTGATATTGTGTGCTTATCTTAAGCTGTACTATTTTATAGCATTAAAAGATATTATAGCCATCACTAAAATTACTGTACATGCAAACTAGATTACAATAATGCAAACCAAATTTGAATTTTGGAAGACAAAAGCAGAAGAAACAAGAATTTTCAAGTATCTTTCAATACTCAAATATAAGCTATAGTATCATCTACCTCTTGATCTACAAACACAAAAACCTAGGCCGGGCACGGTGGCTCAAGCCTGTAATCCCAGCACTTTGGGAGGCCGAGGCGGGTGGATCACGAGGTCAAGAGATCGAGACCATCCTGGTCAACACGGTGAAACCCCGTCTCTACTAAAAATACAAAAAAATTAGCTGGGCATGGTGGCGCGTGCCTGTAATCCCAGCTACTCAGGAGGCTGAGGCAGGAGAATTGCCTGAACCCGGGAGGTGGAGGTTGCGGTGAGCCGAGATCGCGCCATTGCACTCCAGCCTGGGTAACAAGAGCGAAACTCTGTCTCAAAAAAGAAAAAAAAAAAAAAAAAAAAAAAACAAAAAAAAAACTATATTAAGTAGGCAGTAAGGAGGCCTAGTAATGCAACCGAGCGAGGACTGGGGCCTCTAGCACCAGAGAACAGAAGCCCACTGAATGAGGTAGCTGCTACTAAGAAACATGTGACTATTTCGTTATCAGGGGAAGGCCCAGTGTTTTCATATCTTCCGATTTTTCCAGAAAAGCTGGACATTCGCGTTTTGAAAAATTGTATAACCCAAAATTTGGAAGGCCAAACAAAATCTTTCTGAATGTTAGATTTAGCACATCCATCACTAATGCATAACCTTTCAATTTAGACAGATGAGATTCTGCTTATTTGGTAGAAGGTAGATTAGTCAACAAACAAGATCCCTTTCAATTCTACAAAATACTGCTACGTAACAAATCACCCCACATTCAGTGGCACAAAGCAATAAGAATTTTATTATGCTTAGGATTCTGTGGTCAGAAATTAGCATGGGACACAAGGATAGTCTGCCTATGTTTCACAATGTCTGGAGCTTCGGGTGAGAAGAGTCAAATGTCTGGGGGAAATTAAGTGTTGAAGGCTGAAATCACCTGAAGCTTCTACAATTGCATGTTTGGTGCCTAAACTGGGGTGCCTCAAAGTTCGTGTTGAGCTAGATCTGTCAATGGTAGCTACAAGGCTGACACATGTGGCCTGTCCATGTGGCTTGGGCCTCCATGCAGCAAGATGGCATCTGGACAGCCAAGCTTTCTATCTGGTTGTTCAGGGTTCCAAGAGCAAATGTTCCAGCAAACAAGGCGGAGCACACTGTCTTTGTAACCCAGCTTCAAACATCACCATTCAGCTTCGAGGCTATCAAATGCCACTGTCAAAAGCCCACCCAGACTTAGAGGAAGGGAACATAGACCAAACCTCTCAATGTGAAGAGTCAAAGAATTTGTAACCACTTCTTTTAAAACCACGACAGGTTTAAAAAAAAAAGCTTGTGTTTAGGTGCCAGAAAAATCTGGGTTCACTCTTGGCTCTGCTTTTTACAGGGTGGCATTGAGCAAATTATTTAACATCATTGATCCCCAGTTTTCCCATCAGATTAGACATGATGTATGTGAAGCCCCTGACTGTTGTGCTGAACTCCTATTAACCTCAATAGGAAAGGTACCAGGTTCAAGAGACCAAAGAAGAGACCCAGAGCCAGCAAGTGAGAAGTGGAAATTTATTAGTGGCTCACAAACGAGGGAGAGAGTCCAGTGGCAGCAGGCTGGACAGGAGAACTGCTTTACATACAGAGTCCCTTGGTAGTGTGCTGCATGACATATCCACCTTACCTACAGTCCAGTAGCTGCAGGCTGGGCAGGAAAACCGCAACTGCCTGCAACGCCATGTAGTCTTTATAGCATTTCACTTAACATCCTCTCCCTAATGACCTCTACCTGACACCTTCATTTACCCCAAAACTCAGGGCCTCAATCTCCTGCATGGCCCATGTTCCAGCGGGAGAGGCTGGAAGCTTAGATCTTTATCACAGACAAGGAGAAAATCTCTAGGTTGGCCCCTCCCAGATTCCCTAGCTCAGAACACACATTCAGGTGCATCTGCTACATGGGGTCATTCTAAGGGTCTGCTTAAATTATTGTTATCAGGCACGTTTACCTGTAAATACTCATTGAATGGTAATGATTATTTCCTTCTTATCACGTTGTAGAGCAAGATGATAAGGGCTTTCCCAACTGAAGTCTCCTTGTAGCTTTATACAACTTATTACAGGGTTAGTGACTGATCTAAAATGCATTTTACTTACTGTTGTCAGTAAGTAAACACACCCTAAGTGCCTAAGTTTACAGAGAGAAGGTGCTATGGTTTGGATATTGGTCCCCTCCAAACCTCATGTTGAAATTTGATCCCAAATGTTGGAGGAGAGCCTAATGGGTGGTTTGGATCAGGGGTGTGGATTCTCATAAATAGGTTTATGCCTTCATTCAGGGGTGAGCAAGCTTTCACTCTGCTGGTTCCCACTAGAGCTGGCTGTTAGAGAGAGCCTGGCACCTCCAGCCCCTCTCTTGCTTCCTCTTTAGCCATGTGATCTCTGCACATGCCAGCTCCTCTTTGCCTTCTGCCAAGAGTGGAAGCAACCCGAGGCCCTCACCAGATGCCCAATCTTGACCATTCCAGCCAGCAGAATTATGAGCCAAATAAACCTTTTTTCTTTATAAATTACACAACCTCAGGTATTCCCATATAGCAATACAAAATGTACTAAGACAGAAAGTAACCTAAAAACAAATCATGAACTGACCAGAGTAGAGTAAGGAATTTTTATACCGGTCTTGTGATGGTACTGGCTTCAATTTGCTCAAAATATACCAGCTTCATGACAGTGCCAGCTTTGACCTGCTCAAGATATTGAGCAAAGAAACACCACCAAAAATGGCTGCTTGCTCTGGAGACTATAAAAAACACAAATAGAATAAAATAAACAGTCTGTAGATTTCAGTAGGAAAGGGAGAGAGGCAGCAAGAAATCCTGGGTTGGGGAGTAAGGAGGGAAAATGTTACAGTACTTGTCTGCCTCAAGTTGAAGGAGCCTCTTAGTATCTGCACGTGTTATAAATAATATAATCGCCTCTGTGCAATCGGACAGTACTAATGGAGCCAGTGAAGCCTGCTGTATATAATATTTATTTGAAAGATGAAATGATTTCATTTTCATTTTATTTCTGGTACGGCAAAGCATTCGAGTAGCACACGATGAGCCTTTCAATTACATGTTTAATTCATTCCAATGATTTGTGCACAGCAAGGCGATCTTAATCCTGGGGATTCTTAGTGAGAGTGCTGTTAGGTTAATACTGTTCTCAAAGAATTGGATTCTACTTAACAACACTTCACAGATGGAGCCATGGAGGAATAAAGCCCACCAGATATCCAGCAGGTGATAGTAAAACTTTCCTCTGCCACATGAATTCCTCAAAAATGGCTCCATGCACTTCCTAAGCCAGGCAGCTCCCATGTTGAACATATACTCAGGACTCTGTATCTCTCACATTTGTAATTACATAATCATTTATGTAATTATATTTAAATGTCTAGGTCTCACATTAGAATGTAAACTCCACATGGTCAGAGAGCATGTTTTATTTCTCTCCACCACCCAAATAATGCCTAATTCATGGAAAGTGTTCAATACAATTTGGTGAATAGTCTTTAGTACAACACTGTTTATTCTGGCAAAGTAGAAGTATATACATATACACTTAACATATATATAAAATAATATATATATGTTAACTTTTCAAATGCATAATATATCCATATATATACTTAATGTAGATTTGATATATATAATGTGTATTATATCAAAATAATATTTGATATAATTTGATATGATATAAATAGATTTGATATATTATGATATAATATTATGAAGCAATTACTATTTGTGATCAAAATGCATAGTTTTTGACATGAAAAGAAATCCATGGATTTGTTTTCCATTGGATTATAAAATCGTATGCATGGCAGGGTAGTAAAATGTAGTATTTAAGAGTGTCAGATGAAAGTGAGCAAGTTAATTAACCTACATAAGCATAATTTCTCATCTGTAAAAAAGGGACTCATAGCAATTCCAGGTATAAAGTACTATTGAAAGATTTGGATTAAAAAGTGATTACATAAACTAATGTATATATAAAATAAAATCTCAACACTGTGCCTGAGCTATACTAAGTGCATATAAATATTAGCTATATTGAAAATGATTATTCCATTTTATAGGGAAGATAACATTTCTGTGTGTACACAAAAATTCAAACTATTCATATCAAATTGTAATGAATATGATGGTGAAATGTTTAGATTTTTTAAATTTTTCTTTGTATCCATTTCTGCATCTTCTGGATAATTATTTTAGTGGGGGGAAAATAATAACTTGTTTTTCTTCTGAAACTCTGACTCTTTAGTATAAAGCAGAATGTTTTAAAGATGGCTTTTCTGGAAAATTATCTTGGATTTATTTGAGATAAGAAGGTCAAATGAAGGTTTAAGATAGCTGATTGAAGATAAGTGTTCACCTGGTCTCATTCCCTAAGTTCCATTGAAATGACAGAGAAAATGTGCAAACAAAATCCAATTTTAACAGAAATGAAAAACCAAAAGACTTGCCATATCAGAACTTTGAGAATTTTCTAGAAAAAGCAGGTAGAAACAGACCTAAATATTCACATGGAAATAAAGACAAATGAGAAGCCCTGTGATCAGGGGCAATAGGAATGAAAGAAGAACTAGAAGATGGGCCTACACACTGATTTTAAAAGAGTAAAATAACTATATCCATGTTCTGATACAGTGCCTAATGCTGGCTTTTGACCTCCGCTACAGTTCTGCAGTGTGGGAACTTTGACACAGCAGAATCTCAGAGTAGACACTGGAGCTTGAACAAAGTAATTCCCCCAGTAATTTTGGGCTGTCTCAAGGGAAGAAACAAAACTTCCTCTGAAGACAAACGACTGGTCATCCTAAAGGAAGGCACAGCCTACCAGGCTCCATGATAGCTCTATACTCCAGAACACCCCAGCACCTACCATCTGAACTATGCTCATTGCCAAAAGAGAAAGAAATTTTTGTGTGCACTAGGAAAACATTTCTGAGCTGTTAGTTCTGTTCATTTACAGATATTTATCTGAAAATATGAACTGTCATAAAGTATTGTCAAACATTCAACAGAAATCAATGGCCAATAGAATGAAGGGACAGAGGGATGGAGGAATGGAGGGAGAGAAGAGGAAAGAAAGAAAATAGTTTCAGCATGTCTGGAAGAATCTCTGAACTCCAGAGATTAAGAGAAAATTCTAAATAATCAGTAGGGAAGAAAAAAATAGGCTACATTGAATAGAGTAAGAACCCACCCAGCATAAGGTTTCTCAGTTACTGGGAGCTAGAGCGCAATAGCACAATGTCTTCAACATTCTGTGAAATATCATGATGAACCAAAAATTCCAGACTCTACTAGCATTTAAGTATCTAGACAAAATAAAGACACTTTCAGATCTGTGAATACCCTGATGTTTAAAACTCAGGCCAGGCTTCCTTTCCTTTTACAAGAAAATGGCTCACAATTTATATGAGCATATATTAAAATGGAAATTGAATCTAAGAAAGAGAGGGATTTTTTTAAAAATAATGGGTAAAAATAAACCATAAATGTATAGTAATGCTAAAAAAATTTAAATAACCTGACTGTTAACCTTAAATAATTTTTAAAAGAGAAATGGAGAGTCACTCGCCAGGTCTTAAATGCTTGACTTGGAGGTGGCACACATCAGTTCTGCTTACAGCCCACTGTTCAGAACTAGTTCACAGACCCATCCAACTGCAAGGGGCTGGGAAATGTAGGAAAGGACGGGAATATTATATTAGGTGAGTATTAAATATCCTCACTATAGTTCATAATAATATTATCTTCTCAATGGAACACATCTTTCAACAGCATCTTACATCCCCCTTTGACCATATAATGGTTTTTACATTGGAATCAATTTTCTTAGAAATTAAGATTGGCCTATCTACCTTTTGTGGTTATAGGTTTCCTGGAATAACTTTATCCATCCCTTTATTTTCAATCTTTCCATGCCATTTCATTTTGTGCATTCCTTGTAAACATCAAATAACTGGAACTTGTTCTCTAAGTGTTTCTACTTTTTAATAGGTTATTTTAATCTAATCACCTTTATTTTGATAACTGATATTTTATAACTGATGATTATTCTCATTCCTGCTATCTTATTTTTTCATTTTCTTCTTTTTTTTTTTTTTTTNTTGGCATGTTTCTTTTTTCTTCTCTTTTATTTTTACTGATTAAAGAAGTTTTCTGTTTCCTTTTTCGTGCTAGTGGTTTGCAAATCACATATTCTATTTCCACTTTTCTCAAGATTAAACTTATGCTGAATACATGTGCTTAAAATATTCTTATTAAATGTTGAAAAACATTTGTATTAATAAGCTCTTCTTGAAACAAGACACAATGCTTATAACGCTTCAATTCCAGTTTCCCTTTGCTCCCTCCTGTGTTTATTGAAAACATTAGAAATTCTTGTTTCCTGCTTTTATTATTATTATTATTTTAAAATCAGGCCTTTATTTACTAATAAACCATTCTTAAAATTGCCAATTAGGGTTTATTTTATAACTACAACAAAGGTTCAAATTTAGACCTTTTGTTACTGCAACTCACTGTATTAGTAAAAAAAAGTTGTTAACTTGATTAAAAAGAGTTATAGCAAATGTCATACTTTAGGGTAGAACAGTAGAAGCATATGATTAAAATTCAAACCAGAGAAAGATGATACGCAGCCTTATTATTGAGATTCTAATCAATGCAACTTGATAAGGAAAGTGAATAAATTCGTAAGCATCGGAGAAAAAGAGACCAAACAGCCATTACTGTCAAATGATATGCTTATCTATTTTTTTAATCAAAGAAAATAAGTCAAAAAACATAGAGAACCAATAAGAAGTTTCCATAAGATAGCCGATTACAAGATCAACAAATAGAAACTCAATAATTTTCTGCATCAGAAAAACAACTTAATAGTAATCGAAATGTAATTTTTAAATCCCCAGAGCAATAAAAGCTATAAAATACTTAGCAATAACCAAATAAAGACATGCATAAACTTTATGAAAAAAATGATTTTACTAAAAACAAATTTCCAAATGAATGAGAAAACTAAATTTTGTAAAATATCAATTCTCTATCATTAATTTATAAATGCAGCAAAATGCCAATCAGAATTTCAAGAGGCTTTTTTTACAGAACTTGAAAAGCTGAATGTAAAATTCAAATAGGAGGGCAAATACATAAAAAATAACCAAAGTGAAAATGACAGTAATTCCGCAGTGTGATATTGGCATGAGGCTAAATCATGGAATAGAATAGACAGTTTCAGAAACCAAATATAAATTTAGTACATGATAAAGAAAGAAGGAACCAGACAATACCTAATGTTGGGACAAACAGCTATCCGTTTGGAGAAAACACATAAAATTAGAATCTTATCTTGTGCTATATGTAAGAATAAATCCTGTTTGGATTAAAAATCAACATATTAAAAAGTTATCAAAAAAAGTTTAAGATAAGAATTTTATGATATTGGAGAATGCTTTCCTCAGCAAAATACAAAAAATATACATAAATAATAAAATGAAAGGCTACTGGTTTGATGACTCACCAGTTTAAAATATCTCTAAGCCAAACAAAACCATAAACAAATTTGAGAGAAAGGCAACAAACCAAAAAAAAACTATTTGCACCAAAATAAAGTTACTACCCATTCATAAACAGTGCCTAAAATTTGGTAAGAACTATTTTTATAAAAGGACAGGAGGCTGGGCTTCCTTTCCTTCTAAAAGGAAATGGCTCACACCAGTAGTCCCAGCACTTTGGGAGATCAAGGTTGGAGAATTGCTTAAGCCCAGGAGTTTGAGACCAGCCTAGGCAACATGGCTAAACCCTATCTCTATAAAAAATACAAAAATTAGCAGGGCAGAGTGGTATGCACCTGTAATTCAGCTACTTGGGAGGCTGAAGTGGGAGGATCACTTAAGCCTGAGAGGTCAAGGCTGCAGTGAGCCATGATCAAGCCACTGCACTCCAGCCTGGGTGACAGAGTGAGATTCTGTCCCATAAATAAATAAATAAATAAATAAGATACAATTAGGCAATTAAGAAGAAACAAAAATGGCAAATTAATATGAGAAAGAATATGCATGCTAACTGGAAATCAAAGAAATGAATATTAAATATAATATTCATTAATTAAATTAAATATAAAATTAAATATAAATATTAAATATAAAATTCATTAATTAATTAAATATAATGATACCACTCTTTTATCTCTTGGATCAGCAACATTTTAAAAGATTGATAATATTTATTTATGGAAAGAATGTGGCAAAATGAATAAACATACATTCTATTGGGCTATAACTCAATACAGGCTTTTTGGTGGCCAGCTTGACATTGTTTGGTCAAGGGTGCAGATATTGGGCTATTCTACTTCTGAGAATGGATCCTGTGAAATACATACATGGCCCAAGCCAAGCCATATGCATTAACATATTTATTGATCTTTTTTCTTTAGGATGTAGCCTAACGTCCATCAATAGAAAAGTGGTTACAGCAGTTGTCCCACAATGCAGGCACTAAGACAACTGAGGTAGAGCCATATGTAACCAGATGGAAAGATTTCCTTTTTTATTTTATTTTATTTTTTTATTGCATTTTAGGTTTGGGCATACATGTGAAGAACATGCAAGATTGTTACATAGGTATACACATGGCATTGTGATTTGCTGCCTTCCTCCCCATCACCTATATCTGGCATTTCTCCCCATGCTATCTCTCCTCAACTCCCAACCCCCCGCTGTCCCTCCCCTATTTTCCCCCAACAGACCCCAGTGTGTGATGCTCCCCTCCCTGTGTCCATGTGTTCTCATTGTTCAACACCTGCCTATGAGTGAGAACATGTGGTGTTTGATTTCCCGATGGAAAGATTTCTAAGACACAGTTTTAAAAGAAAAAAACAAATCAAGGAATAATAAGTAGCTAGATCCCATTTATCTTCTTAAAGCTACATATATGTATGTTTTATATCTACATATAAATGCACAGAAGAAGGTCTGAAAAGACACAAATCAAATGGTTAGAAATGGTTACCTACAGGAGGTGCTTCAACTTACTATTTGATACAGTATATAACTTGCTTCCTGTAAAAATATATAACTTACATTTTTACAGGAAGCAAGTATTCACATATTACTTCTATAATTTTTTTCTAAGTTAAGATCAGCTATCTTCAGACTTCCCTGTTTCAATGTCAACTCTGAGAAGGAGCCACTGTAAGGAGTCCTCACCTCATTCTCCTTAGAACTCACATTCACACAGCAAAGGCCGCTAAAGGCACATGGCATTGGGAACTGAACTGAAAATATGCTCTGAGAACAACAACTTTAATCCAAACTTTATCCGACTTTCCTGGTTTCTTTTCCCATTAATCCATATTTTGTCTGTATCTGACTATTCTGCATATGTCTCTGTAAGTGCCCTTCAATCCTTATGGAGAATATCAGTAACTTCCACAAGCAGTAAAGGGTCCCAGCCTGGAGCCCTGGGATCTGGTACACACAGGTGCTCTCAGTAGCTGTGAAATCTGGAACAAGTCCCAGCTTCTGTATACCTCATTTTCTTCATCTGTGAAATGCAGTGGCTGGCCCAGTGCTCTCAAAGTCCCTTGCCTATTCTTAGCCTTTAGGTTTTGTGTGCTCTGCTGGGCCCCTGTTCTCTCCACATCCTAAAGGCACTGCAACAGGAAAGTGTGACGACTCAGCCCCGTCCATCAGCTCAGATCTGACTAGCTGAGATTTGACTATCACCCCATGTGGGCTAGGGGCTGGTGAGGAATTAAGGATTCACACAGAAAATCATTTTCATTTCTCCCGCAGCACTATTCATTTGTTAGACACACCTCCAATAGTTTATGCCCAAAGCCTCTTTATGAGAGTCTAGGGTAGTTCTGGCACCAGCAGTCACAGTGACCCACCAATTCAAGCCAGGTGTCCCGTCCCAGGAGCAAACTGTCTCTGGTTGGTTTGCCTTTGTCAATAAAATAACTCCTGTCCACCACCAGCTGCATTTGGTTCATTTTGCTTTCATATTTACATGTTTTTCCCACATAATTTACTTCATATAAATGATCACACACACACACACACACACACACACACACACACACACACACAAGGATATATACAACGTTAAAACTAATGGTACAACAAATGGCAATAGATACCCACTCTTGTCCCTCCCTCCTCCTCCACAGCCCTCAATCCTGCAATGCTACTGTTCTTCCTACCCAACTGTTTTAACTACTATTCAAGCTTTTTTTGTCATTATTAATTTTCTTGTTTTTCTTTATACTTTTTACCAAATATGTAGAACTAATTCTCTTCTAAAGGAGGAAACTTTTTAGAAATAAGAACCTTATTTCTAGAATTGAGACAATACTTAAAGTCCTTAGCACAATGCCTGACATGTGACGTACTCAAAAATGTTATCTATTATCCTCTTTTACTTATTTATTATTATTATTACTATTTTGAGAGGGAATCTCACTCTGTTCCCCAAGCTAGAGTGCAGGGGTGCAATCTCAGCTCACTACAACCTCTGCCTCCCGAGTTCAAGCGATTCTCCTGCCTCAGCCACCCAGGTAGCTGGGATTACAAGCATGTGCCTTCACGCCCAACTAATTTTGTATTTAGTAGGGACAGGTTTTCGCCATGTTGGCCAGGCTGGTCTCAATCTCCTGATCTCAGATGATCCACCCACCTCGGCCTCCCAAAGGGCTGGGACTACAGGCATGAGCCACTGCACCTGGCCTATCATTGCTCTTTTAAACTTCCATTAATACAACGGAAAAGATCTTTTGTTCATTCAGTAATCCATCACATTTATTTTTTTAATTACCTACTATGGGTCATCTCTGCCATGCTAGATGTTATGAAACTATATGATTTGGGTTTTAAAAATTTTTTAATTTTTATTTTTAAGTACTTATAAGCTCACAAGAGAAAATAGTCCAGAGAGGTTATGCATACCTATTATCCATCTTCTCTCTATGGTGACACTTTATACATCTATAGTATCTTATTAAAACCAGAAATCAACATTGGCATCATACAATTAACTAGACTATTAGATCCTACTCGGATTTTATTTTGCAGGGACTCATTTTTGGGGGTGAGGGCATGTAATTATGTGACATTTTACCCCATGAGTAAACTTGTGTTACCACCACCACAATCAAAATGTAGACTTCTTCTGCCATTACAAAGGAATTCTCTTGTGCTACCCTCTAATTTTTTTTTTAATGGGTCTCTCTTTATTGCCTGGGCTAGTTTCAAACTCCTGGGCTCAAACAATCCTCCCACCTTAGCCTCTCAAGTAGCTTGAACTACAGGTGCACGCCACAGGCTCAGCTTGTTACCTTTTCAGAGTCACATCCTGGCTCCCTTACCTAGTCCCTGGCAACCACTGATCTTGTCCCATTTCTATCTTTTTGTCATTTTGAGACATTATATACACAGAATCATACAATATATAACTTTTTGAGATAAGCTAGGCAGTTTTTACACTAATGAAAAATAGCCTTACGTACTAAACTGGATTTCTTGACTGGAAAGAATTTCTTTCTTTTTTTCCATTAATCTATATTTTTAATTTTTGTGGGTACATAATAGCCTTCAGGTTAATAGGTATATTTACGGAGTAGATGAGATGTTTTGATACAGGAATGCAATGTATCATAATCACATCATGAAGAAGGGGTACCCATCCCTTCAATCATTCAACCTTTGTGTTACAAACCATCCAATTATACTCTTTTAGTTATTTTTAAATGTACAATTAAACATTATTGACTATAGTCAGTCACCCTTTTGTGCTATCAAATACTAGGTCTTATTCATTGTTTGGATCTTTTTGTACCCATTAATCATCTGCCCCAACCCTCCACCCCCAACAACCCTTCACAGCCTCTGGTAACCATTGTTGGGAAGAATTTCTTGATTAGATTTGTACTAGGAGAATTAATTTCATCTTCAGATCATGTAGAGTATTTCATTTCTAAGGAAATCTGAGACTCTAATGATACCCTGAAAACAAAGAATTTAACCACTAAAATTCACCAGATCATTGGAAGGTGTCCATGAAGTTCACTAGGTAGATAGCAGGAAGAGGAGCAGGTAATAGCCCTCATGGCCAGGACTAGAACTTCCTCACAACCAGGACTGGACCCAGAGGTAGACTCCAAAACTAATGCAAGAACATGTACTTGCTACCCATCCCAGACATTAATGAGCTTGGAAGAGGTTTGTCTATAAACGTGAGAAAGCAGTTTCAAGTACTTTTATCAATTCCTCCCCCTGCCCCAACAACTGACCAAAAAAGAGATTGTTTGCAAATTGCACAGCAGGCCAGGAAAACAGTCTGAAAACCCTTTCAATCAGATATTTTGGAAGGAGCTTGTCTAAAAACAACCCTTGCCAAGTTTCCAGGCTGCTCCTTTGTAAGTTCATTTTTGAAGATTTGTCACAAAGCAGGAACTGGAAGGAGAAACATGTTTTATTTTGTTAAACAATGAAGTTCTTTGTCCAACAAATAGATGTGATAATATCACTGTGTTGGATACACTCTACCATTCTCCAAAGTGGCTGGGGCTGCTTTTTAAATTTTTGCACCTTCAGTCTGGTTGAGAGCACTGAAAGAATGGTGCTAAAAGCCTCTTCTCAGACACTTCAGGGGCATTCTTTTGTTTGAATTTACTTCCCCTTTCCCACCCAGTTTCTGGCACCAAACACATCCTTACAAATCAGCTCCGACTGGCAGGAGGAATGAAGTCAGCAGGAACTGGTGCCAAGTTCCTCTCGGGCTCCATTCACCCAAGCCTCGCTAACCTTTTCTCCACATAGGAGGAGCATCTCCACTGTTCTCAAAAACACAACTTTGTACACAGGCCAAATTGCTTTTGGGGGCAGTTACAGCAGAGATCCTCCCACTTTCATTTTACCTAGACCGTGTCACACAGAGCCAAGCACTTTGCAATGTACCACCTTCTTCCTCAATTTAATATTAGAAGCTCTATCTGATTCTGAGGCTGTTTTCTGGAAGGGCACTCCAAATGAGGAAAATCTCTGTAAACTAATGACAACAAAAATGACTTTTGCTGACAAACAATTTACTGTCTCCTGCTGGATTTGAGCCCTTGCTCACATGAGTGCTACAGTTTTATAAAACACACAGAAGCATGTGAAAATGTAAAGACATGATCCCTCTTGGTATTTCCCAGCTGCCAGCGCATACATTTTTAGGTACCACAACTTTGAATTCGTGCAGCTGCATGATTTAGAGTCACTGGTTCCTAAGTGGGACAATTTTGCTGCCATCCCCTAACCTGCCCCTCAGGGACATATGGCAATATCTGGAGATGTTTATGATTGAATCAACCGAGTAGGGTTGCTACTGGCATCTAGTGAGTAGAGGCCAGGGTTGCTGCTAAAACTCTGCAATGCACAAGATAGCCCCATAACCAAACAAAGGATGATCTGGCCCCAAATATCCAAGAGCTGAGGTTGAGAAACCCTGATTAAAGGAAAACATAGGGCTTTTGATGTCAGATAATTCAGGATTTGAATCTGATCCTCATCCTAGCCTATTCAAGCTTCAATTTTTCTTCTTTAAACTTAAAATGATCCTATCCTACTTGCCTTACTGAATCATTGGCAGGACCGAATGAGATTAGAACCTATAAAGAATGCAGTGCTTAGAAAGCAATGGGTGCTCAAAAAAAATTAAAAAAAAAAAAAAAAAAAACTTTCCTCTTCACTCCCTGCCTTCTACTATTAATACCTCCTTTGAGACCATGAAGTCTCAGCAGCTGTTTTCTCTCCCTTGTTGCTGGGAATCAGCATTGTAGTAAATATCCACTCTGCTTTCTTGCAAACACAGATCCTCTGGTCTAGTGGGGCTGGCTACCACACAGCCTTGATTCTCCCATCACAGGCGTGATGACAAGACCCAGAGTATCCCAAACCCTAACCACGAAGACGATTTCAAAGGAGAGACCACAACCCAAGCCTGACCAATCATGGCCACCTCAAGGACTATAGTTAGAACCCTCAGGAAATAGATACTCTTTTTTTTTTAGATCTGGAATTAATCAGAAAATGTGAAAACACAACAAGTTCCTAGCTGCCAGTAGCTATCTTTGCCACTGGAAAGAACTGAATAAAGACAGAATCGAAGTGCAGAAATGAGACATGGTGGAGTCGGGGCAGGAGGAGGGGAAATGAGGTTCCCATGATATCTTTCCATGACCTTTTAGCTTACATTAGTTTGAGTCAGGTTTCTGTGACTTGAAAATCAAGGATTTATGACTAATAGAGCTATGTAGATGGGGTTAGAAAACACAGGATGTCAGTACACTAACCAACCTACAGATACCTACTGAGTGCCGTGCAAGGTCCTGATAAGGACAAAAATAACATTCCTGTCCTCAAGATGTTTCTAATCCAGGTGGGTAAACAAATACCTAGCAAAAGGATGCCACTACAAGGTCATGGAAATGCGAAGAGAATCACAGGCCATATTGCTGATAAATTGCATATGGGGAGGTGAGAAAGACATTATTCTGTATTGGAAGAAAGAGGGAACGCTTTGTAAAGGAAGTGACTTAGCTGGCACCTCTCCCTAGCTATCCAAGCCAAGAAGCTTCCCTTTCACTACCCAGGCCCCATAAGCTCGGAACCGAGGAGGATTCTTACCCCTCCAAGGGTCTCAGCTCTTGCTGGGCTGTCACCACCCCAGACCTGGTAAGCCAGGACCTCTGTTCACTGGTTCAGTGGCTACCCTCCTCCTGGGCATTGTCCACTACACTCCTATTGATCTGCTCCCAAAGTACACGGCCCCTCCATGACCACTCCTCTGCATTCCTTCCATCCACACCACGTGTACTGTTTTCTTGCTCCAGACCCAAGCCACTACTCCTAAATTCCCTTCCAAATCCTTCCACTGTTTCCTCTAGAGCTCTTACTCCAATATCAGCAAATACCTGCATCTCTCCTACTCTCCAAATGTTCTTTCACTCCTTTTCTATACTGAGAATCAGCTGTCCATTGAGCACAACAGTTCCTCTGAAACTCTGCTGCATTATTCTCTAACCTCATAGTCAGGAGGCAATGTTATTCCCAGTGCTGCTTCCAGGCAGTTACTGCTCTGCCCTCTGGCCAAGATCCCTGATCCTTTGAGGATCCAGCCTTCTGATCCTGCCACCTCTTCTCCTCTTCACTGCTATCCTCTACAGATCTGGCTCACAGCATTTTTCTTTACCCAGTTCTTGCTATCTTTCCCAGTGGCTTCAACCCCTGCATAGAATTCTTATTCGACACCCTGTGTGTCCATGCCCTGGCATGGTCACCCCACTGCCCAACTCCAGGAGCATAAAGAACATTGTCACTGATGTGAATGGTGCCCACTGGAGTTTCTGCATTGCACACCCCACACAGGTTTATGCAGTGTCCCAGGGTCTTGATCTTGTCTCCAGCCACCTTCTCTTCCCACCAACTGAGCCACTGCCTCTTTAACCACACCTTTAATTCTGCATCACTCCAATATTATTAATTCAAACATCTCCGGTCCCTTCAGGTCACTAGCTCAAGTTCCCTCACAAGAAGTCTTTTCCTATGGAAAATTAGGAAATCCGTGACCTTTTCACCTTCTTATCAGTTCCTTCTGCTTTCACACCTTTCTTAACTCATCTTGGAGTTTATCGTTATCAATTATTCCCTGATAAATACACATAGTCTATTGCTGCCTTCATTCTATTCCACCTGGCTGGTAAAGCCCCAGCCCTGAAAGATCTCAATCACTGCTATCCCCAACTATCTGTATGCTGGAAGCAGTATTTTTAGTGAATATCACAAAACAGGACATACAGGAGTCACCTAAATCT
Source organism: Cebus imitator (assembly GCF_001604975.1). NCBI lineage: Eukaryota > Metazoa > Chordata > Mammalia > Primates > Cebidae > Cebus > Cebus imitator. Next base: position 5,634,256 of record NW_016107338.1, on the reverse strand, counting down.
TGACACTTCCTCTCTATCATCACACGTGTCTCCTAAATCTTTCTTCTTGGTGTCTCCCGGGTACATGCTCTTCTCTCTAACTTAATGTCTCCACTGAGGTCTGTACAGCATCATCAACCACACAGAACACTGAAATAGCATAGAGTAAGTTCTAAAACACTAATATGTCATTCCTTTGTTACTGCCTAAACGTCCTCAATGATGTACACTTGTTATTAGGATAAAAACAGAAATTCCTGTCACAGCATTGCATCACCTGCCCTGCTTATATATCGACTCAGATTCTGTGCTCCCCTCTCTCTGAATAACCCCGTAGAGTAGCCACTTTGACTTTCCTCAAAGTTGCTTTGCTCCTTTTAACCCCCAGAGCCTTCCGGCAAGCTGCTCCTTCTGTCTACAAGGCCTCTCCCCAACCTGGTTTAGCTTATTCCAGCTCATCCTAAGCTCTCAGCATCAACACCTTAAACTCAGAGATACCTTCTCTAACCTTCCTTCCCCCACACAGCATACACAAGGTTAAGCTACATTGACCAATGATCTCTTGATATACCATACTTACCCTTTTAAAACATTTATCATGAATCATCACTTATCACAACACTTATCACTTGTGTTACTAATTGTTTGAAGTCTACTTTCCCAACTAGAAAGTAAGCTCCATGAGGAACAGCAACTGAGTAATTTGTCCACTGCTGTATCCCCAATGCCTTGTACAGAGTAGGTGCTCCATAAATACTTGATAAAGATGAATAAGTCACTGAGTGAATGAGAACATGAGCTTGGCCTTGAAAGATAAGCAGGATTCAAATGAGCAAAAAGGATGAGATTTTCATTAGCAATGTGCAGGGAGTAAAAGTGGATAATAAGCCAACCAATACTTATTGAATGCTATTTATTGAATGTGCAAGTTTCTTGCTAATGCCTAGAAATTTCTATATGCATAACAGACAATAATGAGCTTGGAAGATACCTGTTTCAGAAACACCCAACTCGTATTTGTAGATGCATTTATCATTGTTTTGTCCAGAATGGACCTAGGAATTAGAACTGGGGGTTCAGGGGATTACAATAGAGTCAGTGGAAGAGAACATTTCAGCAGTTTTCAGACAGGGATATCTGCAACATCTCTGCTCAGTTGCATGGCCAGGTAATCCCCAACCAAGAGATGCTGTAAACCACCCCCTTTAGAGGAGAAAGATATAGCCTCTTAGCTGCCCATACATAAAGGCAGAAGATATAAACACATACCACTAAAAATAACATTTATCTTCAACTTGAAGTGACACTAAAGAAAACACACAGTGTATGGCAAAAAAAAAAAAAAAAGGAAAACAGAAGGAGCATTAAAAATAGAAACAGAAAAAAAGATGGCTCTAGAATTGAAAATATGTTACAACACATAGTTCTACAAGATTTCTTTTAAAATGGCAGTCACTACCTTCTTATCCCCCACTCCCCAGAAGCAAACACTTCCAAATCTTGTAGTGGATTATTTTGCCATTTGTTTCTATATTTCTAAATAACAAGTTTGTACTAGGCTACTACTTCTTGATATTTAAGTTCAGAATTCTCTACTGATTTTGAACTACCCAAATGAGGATTCAGCTCTTTTTCATTGCACTCAATCTCTGGCATTTACCCTAACACAATTTCAACCTAACACATTCTTTCAATCTCTTTTCCTCTCAACAGGCTGTTTCATAATTTTGAGTAAATATATATTAAATGTTTATATCACATATTTTTATTACTTTTCTTTGCCTATACTTTTTGCCTTTTTGGAAGTTAATAATGGTCTTTTTTCTATTTATATGGTTTTCTGTGAACTTACCACTAAATCAACCCTTAACTCTTCCCCCATTGTGTAAATCTTCTCTGAATACATTCAAACATATAACTATTCCTTCAGTTTTGTCTTCCTGAAGAAGTGTCTTCCTGAACTTTCTGGTGTGCTCCATTCTGATCAGCCTGCTCTCCTGACCTGCTGCCTTGATGCCATCTTGAAATCACCCACTGCCATCATCCCCTGGGGATTCTTTGGCCTTGCCTCTGTGTTGGATCCCATTTTTAAAGTCTTACATCTTTCTCGTCATTAGTTTACTTCCTCATTTTGTAGCCCATCTGAGAAATGGTACCTGGGAGATAAATTTTTTAAGAAAATGCATATCTGAAAAATGTCTTTTACCTTAACCTTTATTCTATATTTTGGCCACATTTGGAATTTTAGTCTTTTTATCACTTTCCAACAGAATGTTTAATGCCCCACTCCTTTTCATCCGAATTCTGGTATTACTCTTGAAAAGTCTGATGCCCTTCTACTTCTAGTCCTTATTTTTCTCTTTTGTCTTTCTCTGGGAATTTTCAGGATCTTTTCTTCATTTCTAGTGTATTAAAATTTCACTATGATATGCCTTGGTGTGACTTTTTCTTCTGGTTATAGATTATAGTATTTTTCTGTTTCTTCATACATCTAGTAATTTCTTAAGCCCAATATTGTGAATTTTATACTGGTGAGTGCTGGGTTTTGTACTATTCCTTTTAAGAGTATTGGACTTTGCTCTGGAAAGAAGTTACTTACATGTTAGTTTTATCCTGTAGAGGCTTGTTTTTAAGCCATTTTAAAGAAGATCTAGAGTAATACATAGCAATTACATAATAATACCTAGATCTAGTTCTAATACACAGCACTTCTGTTATCACTACTGAATGGTTTGTGTATTCAGCAAGGCCATTCCACTCTGACTGGCAGAACTTTGAATGGGTCTCAGCCCCATGAGACCTCTGAGAATATTTCTGGTTGACAGCTTCCCAATAATTGCTATTTCCACAGCAGTTGTTCTTTCCTAGCCTCTCAGAATTCCACTCTATGCATGTGTCAAAAACTCAAGGAGATCTTTATGGGGATTTCTAAACTCTTCTCTTTTGCTCCCTTCTCTCAGTTCTTTGCCCCACAAATTCCAGCTACCTTTCTACCCACCTGCTCTTCCCCTCACTCCAACTCAACAAGGCTGCCAGTTTCTGTTTGCGTTCTTCTCTGTTCTTCAGTCAAGAGATCATATCTAGACATAAGCCGGAGCAATCACAGGACTCACTTCATTTGTTTTTCTTCTCTCGGGGATCACAGTCCTATTGTTCCTATTGTCCAATATCCGAAAACAGTTGTTTCACATGACTTGTTCCATTTGCTAGTTGTTTTTGTTATGAAGGCAATTGTGGGCTCTATTAGTCCCTCACGGCCAGGATAAGAAGTCTGGTGTGACCTTTTTAAATTCATTGTTTGGGTACTCGTTGGACACATTTAATTTACAAAAATGTGTCTTTCAAATGTGGGAGATTTCTGTGTATTTTCCCTTCTGTTTTTCTGTTTTCATTTTTCTGAAACTTCCAGTAGTTGGCTATTAGACATTCTGAGTATCCTTATAGCTTTCTTGCCTTTGCTCTCCTATTGTCTATTTCCCTATCTTTTTATCTTACCTTTGGAGATTTCCTTAACTTTACCTTTCTAGTGAAATTACTATTTCTATCATACTTTTATGTCTAAAAACATTTTATTATTTTATGAATGTTCCTTTTTATAGTGCTCTGTTCTTATTTATGGCTGAGCAAAAGCATGTTGTTACTTTGGGAAGCTAAGACAGGCAGATCACCTGAGGTCAGGAATTTGAGATCAGCCTGGCCAACATGGTGAAACCCTGTCTCTACTAAAAATACAAAAATTAGCAGGCATGGTGGTGAGCACCTGTAGTCCCAGCTACCTGGGAGGCTGAGGCAGGAGAACTGTTCAAACACGGAAGGCGGAGGTTGCAGAGAGCCAAGATTGCACCATTGCATTGTACTCCAGTCTGGGTGACAGAGCAAGATTCCATCTCAAAAAGAAAAAGAAAAACTAAACAAATAAATTTAAAAAAAGAAAGTTGAATGGCCATTCTGGATTAATCTTTATCACTCTGGGAGGGTCATTATCTTATTAATTTTTTGTGTATGCAATGCCTAGCATAGTATCTGAACAAACGTCAGTGAAATTGTTGAATATCTCGTATATGGTTAGGCAAAAAGAACAGTGTAATATAAAAAGATCTGGGTTGGGGATCAGGCTTAGTTATTCACTAGCCATAAAGATCTTAATCAAGTCAGATTTTTTTCTCTTCAAGCCTTAGTTGCTTCTTCAATGTAACTGAGATACTGTACTCTGCCCTGCCTCCTCCCATGGCTGCTGTGAACATCAAGTGAGGTTCTAAGACCAACACACAACTCAAAGTCTCAAGGGGAAAATTACTCTTGAGAAAATTCTTAAACCACACATCAAGCATCTCACACATGATTTTATTTATATAGCCTTGAACAAATCATTCCTTGTAAACTAAAAGCTGAAAAACACTGAGCTACATTTAAAGAAACAAAAGCAAAGTCTACATGTAGATATAGTAAGTTTCATAAGCATTTATTATATTCTGCTTTTCCAATCCTATCAAATCTCTAGGGCAGGCTTTCTCATTTCTATTGGCATGTGGGACCAGATAATTCTTTGTTGTGGGGCACTCTCCTATGCACCGTCAAATGTTTAGCAGCATCCATGGCCTCTACCCACTAGATGCCCACAGAAACCACCTCCCTTATTCCTCCATCCTCACAGTTGTGACAACCAAAAATGTCTTCAGAGATTGCCAAATGTCTGAAGTGGGGAGCAAAATCATCATAATTGTGAACCACAGCCATAGAATAAGTGAGAACTAGGTTTTCTAAAGCTTTCGTATTTGCCTGCAACATTTACTTCATTCTTCTTTAATGTTTAAAGTCTCTGAAACCTTATGACATGTTAATATATATATGCTTGTTGTTCTGAAGATCACATGATACAATGTGTGCAAAAACACCTAGCACAGGACAAAGCACATTGACAAATATTTGCTGTCTTTAAATCTAAACCTGGCTTGGTCAGACCCACAGGCCCATTGCTTTTTGGAAAGCAGTAGAGAAGAACATGTCCACCTACGTCCAATCTTTCCAACCTGGCATGTCCTATCAGGGACTCCATGGTGCAATGGGGCTACCTCTCATGCCCCAGGCCACTGGTCTCATCCTGTGAGGGTTTAGGTTTTAAGCCCACATGTAAATTAAATGTACTGGTCATGTGACTATAAGCCATATGAAAGTTTTTAAAACTTACTACTATTTGTAGCTTCTAAGCTTTTGCTCACAGCTACCTTCCTATCTTCCTAGAACTCGTACCTTAATGAAGAGTTGCTTCAAGATCCTCAAATTTCCCAGCCCTACCTTTGCTCTACTTCTGTAAGTAATCCCTTTTGTTGTTATTTCACTCTTCTATTGTCATTTTACTTTTCAAGCACTAATATTTGGACTGCATGCTTCCAAATGAGAGTGAGGAGGGCCATAGTTGATGGTGTCTTTTTATTTCTAACAATGCTTGATAGGCGTCTTGCATAGATCCTTAAAAAAACATTTGAGAGATTCATAGTGCTTTTAAAGCATGTCTGCAAAGTATTTGACACCATCAAATGTGATGCTGGCTTAAAGGCTCTAATTTAACAAATAGAATGCAGGGGAAGTGATGCAAGGTGTCTTCCAAGGCTGGGTCATAAAGGTGTGTGACAGCTCCTGCCTGGCTTTCTCTTCGAATATGCACCTTGGGAGCTCTTAGCTAACATGGAAGAAGTCTGGCTACTCTGAATCCGCCACAAAAGGAAGTCATATAAACAGAAAGATGCCCAACAGAATAGAGAACCCAGAAATAAATCCATGCACTTACGTTCAACTGATTTTAAACAAAGGTACCAAGAACACACAATGAGAGAAGGACAGTCTCTTCAATAAACCGTTTTTGGAAAAACTGGGTGTCCATATGCAGAGGAATGAAATTAGACTCTTATCTCACAATATATACAAAAATCAACTCAATATCGATGAAAGACTAAAACAGAAGACCTGAAACTGTGAAACTCCAGGAAGAAACTATAGGGGAAATCTACATTGATATAGGTAATGATTTTTTTATACAACTCCAAGAGCACAGGTAACAAAAGTGAAAATAGACAAATGGGATTAAATCAAACTAAAAAGCTTTGGTGCTGCAAAGAAAACAATTGGCAGAATGAAGAGACAACCTACAAAATAGAAGAAAATATTTGCAAACCAGACATCTAATAAAAGGTTAATATCCAAAATATATAAGGAACTCAATAGCAAGAAAACAAACTAGTTCAAAAATGGGTAAGGGATCTAAATAGGCATTTTTCAAAATATGCACAAGCAGTAAAATGGGTATACAAAAAAATGGTTAATATCACTAATCATCAGGGAAATGCAAATTAAAAACCACAATGAGATATCATCTCACACCTGTTAGAATGACTATGTATCAAAAAGATGGAAAGTAACAAATATTGGAGAGGATGTGGAGAAAAAGGAACACTTGCACAGTGTTGGTAGGAATATAAATTAGTGCAACCACTATAGAAAATAGCATGAAGGCTACTCAAAAAGTTAAAAATGGAAGTACCACATAGTCCAACAATCCCACTACTGGGTATATAACCAAAGCAAATAAAATTAGTGTGTTGAAGAGATATCTGTACTCTTGTGTGCATTGCAGCATTATTCACAATACCCAAGATATGGAATCAACCTAAGTGCCCTTTAATGGGTGAATAAAGACAATATGGTAATATACACAATGAAATACTATTCAGCCTTAAAAAAGAATGAAATTCTGTCATTTGAAACAACATGGATGAACCTGGAGGACAATATGTTAAGTGAAATAAGCCAGGCACAGAAAGACAATTACTAGGTAATCTCAGTTACATGTGGAATATGAAAAAGTTGAACTTTTAGGACCGGAGAGTAGAATAGTGGTTGCCAAGGCCTGGGTGTGAGAAGGGGCCTGGAGTGATGTTGGTTAATGGAGATACAGAGTTTCGGGTAGATAAGAGAAATTAGTTCAAGAGATCTACTGTACATCATGGTGACTATAGCTAATAACAACGTATTGTAGTTTTGAAATTCACTAAGTGTAGATTTTAAGTGTTCCTACCACAAAAAATAAGTTTGTGAGACAATACATATGTTAATTAGCTCAATTTAGCCATATTACAATGTACCCATATGTCAAAACATCATGTTTTACACATTAAACATATATAAATTTTATATGTCAATGAAAAGAAAGAAAACAAACAGAAAGATGCCCAAGAAATGCTAGTGCCAGCTGTTTAAGTCTTCTCGGCATTAATCTCAAGAAATGTAAGTGAGTAAGCCTTCAGATTATTCTAACATGAGTCTTTACCCCAACTGACATCCCAACTATCCCTTCTGAGCCCTTCTCAACTCACATTCATAAGCAAAATAAATGTTGCTTTAAGCCACTAGGGTTTAGGTGGTTTGCCATGCAGCATTTGATAACTGGAAAGCATTGGATCCACCAGCAAGGAGCTATAAAATACCTGACCAAAAATATTAGCCATTTCAAATACTAGAAGCTGAAAGGTGAATGGCTAAGGTCGCTCTAATTGCACCATCTTATGTTGTTGGTTCCTTATCTGAGCTTTAGAAAGAGGTAGTGTTCCCTTGACAACAAAGACCATCTGAAAATCTCTGGGTTGACATAATATTAACCCCCGCATTCCAGCTTCCTGGGGATTTATATCTCACTTTTCCAACCCATTCTTTGTGTGTGTATGCTAGATGTTTCCAGCTATTGGTTTCAATGGCATTAATGATGAAATGTGGCTTTTTGCTAGACAGATGTGGAATGTTTGTGCCTTACTCCTTACGAACTGAACTGCAGAGATGATCTCATTAAGGTCTTCCCAAAAAATTCTGCACAGCAATCAGACTCATTTTTGTTTAAAATTATAGGTGCCCAAATGTAGAGATGGCTGCCAGCTTTCAGTCTTGCTAGGAGGAAAATGGCGTTGTGTGCTGGGGGTGCTGTCGTGTGCTGGGGGTGCTGTCGTGTGCTGGGGGTGCTGTCGTGTACTGGTGTCTTTGGTCCACACTGATGCTCTCAACAGATCCCTTATCCCTCTTCCGGCTGCGTTTTGTTTCTCTAGTTTCGTGTTTAAAATTCAAACTTGTCTGGCCTTCACAAGCAATTTACCAGGAGCTAAACTAAGACAACTTAAAAATGTAAACTGATGTCAGATGTTAGATTCATCTAAAATATCCAGGAAAATCAGAACGTTGCATTTTAATGACTTGGCAGGTGGTCCATGATCATGATGAATTTCTTACTCTGGTTGACACATTTTCAAATGTTAATGTCCTCTCAAGGAATAAACTGTTCTAATGATTGAAATAATGGCTTTGAAGGTGAGCATTCAGCTGATTATGGTTTCAAATCTTGGCACGGTGCATGGAGAGGTGTTAGGTTATGCACTCGACAGAGAAATAATTATGACCACATAATGAAAAGGAAGAGGCTCCAGAGAAGGATTATGAAGGAGTCATGAGGAACAGACTCTTTCTCAGGATTGAACTACCCTGAATCAAGTGCAACACAGTGTAGAAGACACTAGATCAAGTTTCCTCAAAATTGCACAATTCACACTCACCAGGGCTTCAGTTTGTGGACACATTTTTTTTTCCTCTAACACAAAAGGAGGAATCAGAGAGTTTTTTTCCTATCAAAACTCAATACTCTTTAAGCCTAATGCTGAGTCCAGAAAGGCTGAAACCTGACAGTAACAGGATGAGTTCTTATCTTTTTCAACTCTCCAGGAGGAAAGGCGAACAAACAACCTCCTGGTGGCCAAACACACTTCTGTCTGCAGCCTAAGTGATAGAATTTATTTGAAAATAAATAAAGACTAAATGTCAGCACCAGGAGAAAGGAACTGGAAATATTCTCTGGAAAGGAATTATTGGTCTCCTAAGGCATTGCTTCTTTACTTAAAGCCATAGCTGATAAAATGTTTCCCCCTTGGCCTTGCAATTCCTAATTAAACCCATCCTGAGCTACCTTCTTAGGGAAAACATGTATCTCAGTCCACTTAGGTGCTATCACAAAATATATTAGACTAGGTACCTTATATTAATAGACAAGAGAAATTTATTTCTCACAGTTCTAGAGGCTGGGAAGTCCAAGACCAAAGCTTTGGCAGATTTGGTGTCTGGCCAGGATCCACTTCCTGGTTCCTAGACTGTGCCTTCTCCCTCGATCCTCACAAGGTAGAAGGGGTGAGGAGTCTCTCTTGGGACTCTTTAATAAGGGCACTAATGCAATTTCTGAGGACTCCACCCCATAACCTAATCATGTCCCAAGGACCCAACCTCCTAATACCATCATCTTGGTGATTAGGATTTCAACATATGAATTCTGGGGAGCACACATATTCAGACTATAGCAACATGCAAAATGCTTCACCATAGAAACACCATCAGTACACTACTAGCCATGCTTACAATGATTTAGCCTACATAGAGAGTCTCCTTTCTTTTCCTGAGATTAATATAATGTGAATCATATAGATGCAAACATTCAGCTGAGTGGCACTAAGAAGGAAAGTGAGGGAAAACTGATTATCTTACTCCCAAATCTTGTTTTGCACCTGAGCAAAGGCAGACCTCCAACAAGTCCTATGTATTATTTTTCTGTGCTATGTAAAAAATGACCACAGACTTCGTGTCTTATAAGAGCATTCATTTATTATCTTGCAGTTTCCATGGATCAGGAATCTGGGTATCACTGAGCTGAGTTCTTTGTCCAGGGTCTCACCAGGCTGCATTTCCATCTAGATGTTGGGGTTCTCTTCCAAGCTCACTGGTAGTTAGCAGAATTCAGATCCTCAAACTGAGGATCTGATCTGAGGCCCCATTTCCTAAAGACCACCTGTTATTCCTGCCAAATGGACCATTTGACATGAAAAGGAATGTGAAAACCACATGCCTCTTCAAGACTGCATTAGTCAGCTCAGTTTGCCACAGCAAAATACCATAGACTCTGTTGCTTAACCAACAAAAATTTCTTAAGTTCCAGAGGCTGGAAGTCCAAGATCAGGGGGCAAGCAAGGTTGGTTTCTGATGAGGGCTGTCCCCTAGGGTTGCAGGTGGCAGCCATCTTGCTGTGTGTTCATATGACCTCTTCTTTGTGCAAACTTGGGACTGGGGGAGGGGGTGTAGAGAAAGCACAAGAGTGCACAAGTGCTAGCTGTCAGGTGTCTTTTCTTATAAGGGCATTAATTTAATAATGAGGAAGCACCTCATCTAACACTAATTACTTTCCAAAAGCTCCATCTTCCAAGTACTATCACATTTGGAATTAGGACTTCAATATATAAATTTTTGAGGGATTTTTTGGGGACAAGCATATTCAGCCTGTAACAAAGGCCAACGGGAAAATGTCTCTAATTTCTTTCATTTCTGACCTCTGGATTTCCTTACAAAGGGGTCACCTGATTAGATCAGGCCCTCAGAGGCTCCAGGAGAGGGGATTAGACAGGACTCATACACGAGGGAATGGGTATTTTGGGGCCCTCTGAGAACTCTGCCTACCCTACCCTACCATTAACCCTATGGTGTCCTTTTCTCCCATATCCCTTTACCCCTCAGCACTCTCATCTGTCACTCTCACTATCACACACACACATGCATGTGACATGCACACACACACACACACTCGCCACCCTTCACAGACACCTACAAATTAGCTGCAGTCATTTGGCCCATATCCCATGGCCTCCCAGGTCCTCCTCCTGTCCCCATTTCCATCTTGACCTAAAAGGGCTGGCCTGTTGGAGTATAGAAAGAGGCAGAAAGAATATTTTTCTTTCTACCAGTTATTAATAAATCTTAGTCTGAACCTGGTTCTTTCCTCTAAAAACATTCGCCAATCATTAATAGTTACAGTGACTAGTATCTATGAGCTTCTAAAGAGCTTATCAAAAATGTATGACATCTAAAAAGGTAAAAAGCTGTTGTCTTTAAAATGTAAAATTTGATATTATTAAACATTTAGTTACATGCTTATAAAACAGATTATCAGGATAAATAAGTTATATGACAATGTATATATTTTAGTTAATGGGGGATATGAGAATATTTTAATGTGTTTTATATGACGGGGCATGGAGCTCCAAAATAAAGGTATCTAGGAGTAGGATCCATGAAGGTTTCAAACAACTGAGACACATTTACCCCCAGCACTAGAATTTATAAGGTGAGGTTTAAGTGGAGAAATCTCAGAGCAGCACTTACTTTACCATACTTTCTACTTTTAAGGTGTTTTGGTATTTAAGCTTTTACTTTATCGTACTGATCCCCTTGAAAATTAGAAACAGCAAATACCATGCATATTATTTTTTATTTCATACATTGGGAAAGAATAATAAATTAAGGTACTTATCTAAGGCCACAGTAGAATCATAAGGAAGAACATGGTCTACTCTCAAACTACAGAAACACAGATTCTGAGCATGGAACAATTGATACCATCATCTGATGGATGCAGAGAAAATGTGAGGAGTCCAGGACCCCACTAGCCAGCAAGTGAATATTAGAGACAGGAATCAAGGCTGGTTGGCTCCTCACCCAGAGTTCTCTATAATACAACACACTTCTCTTTATTCTCTTAACACTAGACTCACATTCTTTCAGTTCAACCTCTGCATCTTTCAAACCAGACCTTATTGTATGAATCTCTAATTAATTCCTTTCATCACAAATCTCACCTAGAATTTTCTTCATAAACTGTAAGCAGAACCCTAGAATCTTGGTGATAGACTCTCAGAGATCATCTAACTCACCCTCTCCTCTAGGTTGGATATTGCTTCAACAATATCCCTTACATGTGGTCAACTAGCCTCTACTTTATTACCTTCAGTAACAAGGAGCTCACTACCAAAGGCGGGCAACTCCATTCTGTGCAATTTCAGCTGTTGAGATGTTCTGCCTCCCTCTAACTTCACATGTGGTTTTCCGGAGGCACATGAAATAAGTGTAAGTCCTTTCAGAGGCTACTATGTGTCACACTTGAAGATGATTATCTTTCTCCAATCACTGCCCCTCCCAGAGTTTCTTAGTGTCAGTATTATCAGTACTAAGACTTCTTCCTCAGCCAGAACTGTATGATGAATTATAGGATATTTAGCATCACTGGTTCCCTGAGAACCAAACTCCACATGCCCTAGACCCTTACGTTACGACAATCTATTTGTGGTGACAACACAAGATTTCCCTCGGCATTTTCAAAAATCTATGGAAAGGGGAAGAATACTGTCCCTGACTGAGAAGCACTGTGAATTGAGGCCACGACTCTCCCCAACCCCACACATTTACTGTATTAAACATGGCACAGCTGTAGAAAGCTCACTCAGTTCATGGAATTCTCAAAGCCATCCATGATGGAAGCTTTGTGCCACTGTTCCCAGGACACAGGATCACAGAGGGGATGAGGGAATTAATGACAAGAATTTAACAGCGAACAGAAGGAAACCTTCTGCCATGTTCAGGAATCTGCCCTTTCACACCACACGCATGAGCTCCCTACTTGAAAACCACCCTCCTGTCTTCCTGTTGCAATTGGGAAGCATGTGTTGCCAATTAAGTAATTTTTCTGAATTATAAATTCAAATTGCTTTGTTTCCCACCCAAATAGACATCTCTCAATTATTTTTCCAACTGAAGTGCCATGCAATTCTTCCTTCAAATGTCTTTCACCTTTGGCCATTGTTTTCTTTGGATCTTTTGATTTTGATTAAAATTGCTTAAGTCAGAATAATTGTAACAATAGAAAAAAAATGAAACCCAAATTGCCCTTGAAATTGCTTTGAAATTGGAGACAACCCTGGTAAGTGATTACACTTTCATTGAATGTGAGACCACCACACAGGACCTCCAGGCTCGCCCACTCATTCCCAGAATATTCTTGATTGTACACATGATAATGATTGTATTTTGAGAAGCAGTGGGCAGCATGCTGTATGGTGGTAAAAGCATGGGCTTCTTGCTTTGAATCTTGGGTCTTCCACCTACCAGCTGTGTGACCATGGGCAAGTTTGTTAACCTCTCTGTGCCTTAGATTCCCCCTCTGTAAAATGGAGATAAGTTATACCTCCTACGATTGTTGTCAAGATTGGATGAGCTAAGGCACTGTCACAGGTACTGTCAGCACCCCACCAGAAACTCTGGGAGCACTTTTATGGTTTCTATGCACCCATTCCCTGGCTACTATGTATGGAGTAGAAGGGGGGGTGTTTTTCATCTTCTTCTAACATTCTGTAACTCTCATCACAAAACTGTTTGATAGTGGTCTTACATTCAATGATAGCTACTGAAGCTTCTTTGTATTGAGGCACAAAAAAAGCCAGAAATACCTGAAAGTGTATGTCCCCCAACTACCATCAGCCCACTGGATAGCCCTTAGCCAGCAACTGACTGAGGCTGGAATATGAAAGCCCAGTTCCTTTGCCATGAGTGAAGACCAAACCTGGGATGTACTTAACACTCCAGAGCACTCCATTCAACTGCCCTGAGACTGGGACTTACCTGAAATTACACCTTGTTTGACTTCTCCCCCTCTGTTCTTCCTTTTCCAACTCCCTGAGCAAAATTCTACATACATCCCCTGCATACAAATCCTCTTCTCAGTGTCTGTAAATCCAACCTGAGACAGCTACTTTACTGTAATTCTCACCTGGTAAGCACTTAATAAATGTTAGTCTTCATTATGTTTGTTTTTCATAGCCACTGTAAATCCAAGAACACCTTTTTTTTTTTTTGAGTTAGAGTCTCACTCTGTCACCCAGGCTGGAGTGCAGAGGCATGACCCTGGCTCACTGCAACTTCCACCTCCCAAATTCAAGTGATTCTTCTGCCTCAGCCTCCTGAATAGCTTGAATTACAGGTATGCGCCATCACACTCAGCTAATTTTTATATTTTTAGTAGAGACAGCATTTCACCATGTTGGCTAGGCTGGTCTCAAACTCCTGACCTCAAGTGATCTGCCTGTCTCGGCCTCACAAGTGTTGGAATCACAGGCATGAGCCTCCGTGCCCGGCCGCAGTAACACTTTAAAATGAACCTGAATTTTATCAGTCACAGTCACTTCTAAATAGATTTGAAAAATAATTACATATGTGCAAGACACTATGTGCCTGCAGCCAGCTGGACAGACAGCCTGGACCACACTACAATAATCCCCCTGTTCTCCATGACCCACATTTTGGAAGCATGGATTTTAAGCAAGTCCCTCATTTCACTGGAAATCAAACCAAGGATGGCTATGTCTAAGCCTGTGAGATTATAGGACAAGCGAGTGATGAGCAGGATGTAGCACGCAGGTCACCTGCCTAGTTCACTGCCGTTTCTCTTCTTCCCTTTATCCTCTTGCTGGCCACTTTTCAGAGATAACTAAACCGACAAGCCTTAGAAGCCCTTCTCAGACAGCTACAGTAACACTTCATGACTAGTTATCACAGGCCTTGCATGCACAGCACTCGTGTTGGATATTTTTATGAACATCAAAGTATACAGAAACTCCCTGTCTTCTAAAGTTTGTCACTGAGTATGGACAAAAGGCCAAATGCATAAGAAACACATGAAAGTGCCTGGAAAGCATAAGGCAGTTGAGACTATTCAGGTGTGTGGAATAAATTTAGAGATGGAAGGAACCTTAGAAGTTGTCTGTTTGGTGATTTTCTGTGCATCTTTTTAAGCAGTAGAATGTTTGGTTCAAATGAAGTCTGATGCCAAAATTCAGATTATAGAACAGGTAGAAGCAGGTGCACTCCAACTGAAAAGGGTAAAAGGTTGGAGCCCTGGGGCACCATCTCCCCTCCCATCTCCCCTACAACTAACCTAGGCTAAGCCCCAACTCATTTACAGCTGGGTCAGGGGCGGAATTTACAGCAGGTCAGTCCCATGACCAGCTCACCCACCACCTCTCTGAGGCCCTTATTTCCTCTCACTTGGTAATATGGTTTGGCTGTGTCCCCACCCAAATCTCATCTTGAATTGTAGTTCCCATAATCTCCAGGTGTCATAGGAGGGACCCGGTGGGAGGTAATTAAATCATGGGGGTGGATTTTTCCCCTAATGTTCTCATGATAGTGAATAAGTCTCATGAAAAATGATAGTTTTATAAACGCCAGTTCCCCTGCACATGCTCTCTTGCCTGCTGTCATATAAGATGTGTCTTTGATCTTTCTTTGCCTTCCACCATGATTGTGAGGTGTTTCCAGCCTTGTGGAATTGTGAGTTTATTAAACTCTTTTTTTTTTTTTTTTTTTTTTTTTTTTTTGTAAATGTCCCAGTCTCGGGTATGTCTTTATTAGCAACAAAAGAACAGACTAATACACCTGGTCTTGAATAATAGCCTGACTCTCTTCCTGCTTCCTGTGCCTTAAGAAGATTCCTCTGGGAGTTCAGAGTGTATGGGATGGGAGGTATTAATCACGATTGGAGTGAAGTGGGACTGGTAAAAAAGCTTCAAAAATTTAATTTCACAGCAAGACTGTGTCTCCATGTCAAGACCATCCCATTCCATATTTTTCTTCCAGAAAGGGAATTTTCTTATCCAAGAATGGGCAACATAAAATAAATCCATATAAGAATGATCCCCGGGGCCTGCCGCATCTCAGAGACTGACGACGAGAGTGCTGTGGGTTCCCACAGCCAGCCTGTCACAATCTAATGCAGGGTGTGCCCCAGGAATGGTTCCAGGCCAATAAACACAGAGTCTGGAAGAAAAGCCACGGGAAGCATTCAGCATGCCCACCAGGGCAGGTTTTGGTGCCTTTTCTGCCTGGCTCTGTTCTTCAAAATCCACTTGGCAATGTGGAAACTGCAGATTTGCACATCTGCTGGCATTCTCTACAAGAAGTGGACTATGTGAAAAATGGAGTTTTGCAGATCTGCTGGCATTCATTCTCTACAAGAAGTAGCTCCCAGGAATGAGGCAGGAGGACTAGTGCCATGGGCATTCTATTCTGTAGCTCACTCACTGGCCTTGTTGTCAGGAATAATGCCCAGAAAGGAATGAGCTGACAACTCAGGAGTGGCATCAGGGGTCACTCTGAGTGACCAGAAGTCAGTCTCTGGAGGTTCCAAGTTTCTGGCTATTCTCCAGCCCCCCGTGCCACACCGACTTTCCAGCCCATCAAGCCTGCTTTCAGGAGATCCCAAGAGTCATGCTGAGGGCTTAAGGGTCATGGTTTCCTAGAGAGTGTTCACATATATTGAAAAAGGGATGCTCTGCTCAAAATAGGTCTGAGAAATCTAAAGTTAAAGAAGTTTATTTTCTAGAAGACTTCCCAGAGCCTTTCGAACCTAATGATTGCTGGAAAGTTCCAACAATGTAATACCTCTGCGTATATTGCACTCCCCAATATGACTTAGTCATGGGGCCCCTTACGCAGCAGCCTCTTCTTGAGCAAATGGCATTTGATTTAGTTTGTTCCCTTCCTTTTCTCTGCCTCAGCAGTTCTCAAAGTGTGGCCCACAGACCCACTTTCAGGGATCCACAAGGCCAAAACTATTTTCATGAAAATAGTGAGACACCATTTGTCTTCTTTCCTGTGTTGAAATTCACACTGATGCTGTAGAAGTTTGGGGAGTAAAACTTCTGATGCCTTAACAGTATCAAGGTTGAGGCACACTGCTCTAGTGGTCATTCTGTTCTTTACCACCACGTACTTGCAAAAAGAAAAAGCCTGTTTTACTTAAGAATGGCCTAGAGGAGGCAGTAAAAAGTATGAATTTCATTAAGTGGCTATCTTTGAGTGTACATATTTTTAATATGTTGGATGACTAAATGAGAAGTACATATAAGCACTTCTGCTGCATACTGAAGCATGTTAGTGTTCTCCAGGAAATCCTCTGGTGCAATATACTTTGAGCTGTGAGCTGAATAAGCCCCCTTCTTAATGGGACAACATTTTACATGGCTGACATACAGACCATAGTTATTCAAACTTGGGTACTTGGCAGATACTGTCTTGAAAAGTGAAAGAAATAAGTCTATGTGTATACAGAAAACAACTGACAGAATTTGATGCCAATTATAAAATTTGATCTTTCAAGGAAAATTAGAATTTTGGAAAACTTATATGCTCCACCAAGTGTTTGACAGCTTAAAGACTCTTAATGAGCTCTATGGTGATGTTAACATATATGATATTTTGATATGATACAAAATGAAATATGTCAACATTTGGAAGATCTGCGTAACTCAGTGAACTATTACTTTCAAAACAATATGTGATTTTATAAAATATTACATGGGCATACAATTATTCAGAGTGCAAATTAGACCAGCGCATTTTAACATAACAGAGTATAAATTGTCGTTGCTATGGTTGAGGTCCAGATTTTACATGCATCCTCCTAGAAAACACCACTTGTCAAGGCTTATGGTAGTGTCAAAGCAGAATGTCTACAAATATCTGAAAAGACTATTAAAATACTCCCTTTCCTAACTATATACCTGTAAGGGGTTGGATTTTCTTTATTTGCTTAAACCAAAGCAGGAGCATATCACAGCAGGTTGGATGCAGAAGCAGATATGAGAAGTCAACTGCTTCTTTTAAGCTGCACATCAAAGAAATTTACAAAAGTGTAAACCCATGTCACTCCAAGTTTTTTGTGTTTTATTTTAGCAAATAGATACATGTTTCAAACTGAAAAAAGTAATTTTTATCTTGTCATGATGTTATTTTTAGTGAATCAATACATATTTTTAATTTTTTTTAATTTTTATATCAGAAATTGGCAAACTATTCTGCAAAGGACAGGTAATATTTTAGGCTTCACAGACCACACAGACTCTGCTACAACTACCAACTCTGCCATTGTACTGTGAAAGCAGCCATAGACGATATGTAAATGAATGGGGTTGGCTGTGTGCCAATAAAACTTTATTTACAAAACCAAGTGGTGAGCCAGATTTGGCCCATGGGTCATAGTTTTCTGACCCCTATCTTATATGCTAAATATCAATAGATACAGCCAACTTAAAAGCATTTTGGAATCTTCAACAATTTGTAAGTTTAAAGGGGTCCTGTGACTTAAAAGATTGAAAAACCCTGTTCTACCTGAAGTCTGAACATTTTGTCATCTTTATACAAGAATTCAGACATATAGAAAGGTCATGGGAGGTATATTGGGGTGAGAGCCCTTCATCTGGAGAGCATTAGCCTACTCTGGCTCTCCATGGGGCAGATCCCATAGCCGACTAATGGTATGGCAAAGTAAGATCCCAGATACTCAAGGCTCCACCTTCACATGCCCAGCCATCTCTGGAATGCACTTCATCTACAAAAAGGATCAAGCTTTGACTACTGTGCCTACCATGAGTCCCTCCAAATGAATAAATAAATAAAATCAACAAAATCTCCCCTACTCAAAGACAAAAGTCAGGAGATGCCAAAGTATATCTTTAGGATAACCTCCAATCAGCTCCAGGAAAGCAAGAGAGGGTTGTTCTGCCCAGTGGTGAGTGCAGCCTACATGGAGGTGAGGCTAACAGGTCAGATCCT
The DNA here is from genome assembly GCF_001604975.1 of Cebus imitator. Lineage (NCBI taxonomy): Eukaryota > Metazoa > Chordata > Mammalia > Primates > Cebidae > Cebus > Cebus imitator. The sequence continues at coordinate 5,615,767 of NW_016107338.1, read as the reverse complement.
CAAACAAACAGAAGATTTCAGACCTAGTAGCACACGGACTGCTCAGTGCATGTCAGTTACAGACTCATTAGTCTTGGCAAAGGGCTGGCTCCTCAGCCCTGAGCTTTTATTGTACATTTTAATTCAGGAACTGAGCCACACCTGCAAATCCTGTGACAAATAATGTTGTATTAACGTTGAAGAGTACCAGCTCATCTCCTGGGTTCCAAGCCAAACTGACATAATAGAGTCTTTTCAAAAACCCACTAGAAAAAGTTGGTGTGAGGTCCAAAGCATTTCAAGGAACAAGTACTTCTTAATTTGTGAATAAGTTCTGTGTCAATCAGCTATAATGAAATAAAAGCCTTTCATTAGAGTCCCCCAAGGAAACTCAGAGTGGCCACCATCGCCCCATTCTGCAGCACTTTCTATCCTTACCTGTGTTTTTCCTTCTAGCAATGCTCTGGGGGATAAGCAGAATTTTCTGGTACCTTTCACACAGTTGGCTGTCCCGTCTGCCAATCTTCTGGGTGTTTTCATTTCACTCCCTCGATGATTTTACTGGATTAGCACATCGAGCTGTTAGGTTTTACAAACATGAAATGTCAATACAAACACAGATATATCCAAAATAGCAGCACTCTCTGCTATTTTATAACAAACATCACCAACCACCTCCCACCCGACACACATACACACATCCACTTTTCCTCAGTTGACAAAGCTATCCAGTTGGGCCTCTTTCTTCAGGATTCTGCTTTAGACTCACCAAGTAGCAGCACATAGAGATTCCAGTGTTGTTTTTGCTCTTAAAGGAGCTGAGTTTCTCAAAGAAGCAGGGCATAGGGTAAACACACCTGAGAACAATAATTTAAGCATATCCTAAGAATAACCTGGTATGGCAGATGCACCTGAATGTGTGTTCTGAGCTAGAGGATCCAGGAGTAACCAAGTGGGATATTTGTTCCTTATCTATGATAAAGATCTGAGCCCATGGCTTGTCCCGTGGAAGATGGACCATTCAAGGGATTGAGACCCTGAGTTTTGGGTTAAATGAAGGTTGCCAGGTGGAGGTAGTTAGGGGGAGGGTTTTAGGTGAAAATGCTATATAGATTGCACGCTGTTTAAAGGAGGTGTGGTTCTCCTGCCCAGCCCGCTGCCGCTGGAATCTCCTCCCTGTTTGTAAGCCCCTAATAAAGCTCCATGTCTTGTTTGCTGGCTCAGGGTCCCTTCTTCAACCTATTGAACTTGGCCCCTTCCCTACTGGGGTGTATAGGGGTTCACCACAATGCAGGGTGAGCAAAATACACAATGCAAAGCAACGGCAATTGGCATTTAAGTGACAGACCAGGTGGCTTCCATCTGATTAGAGGGAATAAAAGCAGCCTCAAGATGAGACAGAACAGTCTTGAAAGGTGAGGGAGAGCTGCCTCCCTAGAGCAGAGTGTCTGCAACGTGGTGCCTGAGCAATTCCTGGAGAAAGGGTGGGTTCATGGGACTGGCACAAGCTCTAAAGAGAGAAGGAGGAACTTGAGAGCTGTGCAAGAGCTTCAGAGCACCCCTGAACCGAACAAAATAATATGACTCCTTTAAAATTGGACTTTGTGGAGTCAGGAAGTGACATCCAGAAAACTTGAAGCCCGGATCATTGAGGAAGGCTCAAAGGCCAAGTTCCTTGAGTAAGAGATCTACATTACTAAGGTTCCAGGTAAAGGAAGGAATTTAAACCCTCAGCCAACCAGGAAGTCTAGGGCCTGCAGGTTGACAAGGCACCCAGGCCATAACCAAATCTACTCTGATGCTCACTAGTTTGGTGAAGCAGGACAAGTTCTTTGGTCTTTTTGAACCTGTTTTCTCACTGATAAAATGGGATACTAATTGTACTGTATTAGTCAGCTCAGACTGTGTAACAAATACAATAGACTGGGAGGCCTAGGAACTGAGGTCAGTTCCCAGCAAGGCAGGTTCTGGTGAGGGCCCTCTTCCTGGCTTGCAGATGGCTACCTTCTCTATGTCCTCACATGGCAGACAGCTCTCTGCCTCTTCTTATAAAATCATCAATCCCATCATGAGGTGCCACCCTTATGACCTCATCTAAACACTTTCACTTCCCAAAGACCCTACCTCCAAATACCATTATATTGGGGCTTAGAGAAAGCTTTGTAGCACAGTACCTGGCCCATCCTTGAAACACGTTGAAGGTGGCTGTGTTTCTTGTTCTTATTTGTTTTAGGAAGTGTGCAGAGGAAGCATGTCTACAGGTCAGCATCACTGTTCACCCCATCGGAGCCATGTTTGAGCAGGTGGTTTCAATGACATTTCCAGCAAAAGAGTTTGTTGCCTTTTACTTGAAGGTAGCCAGTCCCTGCTCCCTGGTCCCCAGAACCCTTCCTCCCAGTATCTATGTCCTAGGTGCTACAGAGAGGTCTAGTTACAGAGAGGAGCAGTCTTCATTTAGGGACTAGTATCTGGGCCTCCTTGGCAACCAGGAGCCTGTGACTGGAGACAGAAGCATTCTCACTTTGTCTTTTCCACCAGAACATGGATGAGTGGTTCTCAAACTTAAACATAAACCAGAATCACCTGGATGGTTTGTTACACCCGGGGTTGCTGGGCCATATCTCCAGAGTTTCTGATTCAGTAGGTCTGGGCTGGGACTCAAGAATTCACACGTCTAACAAGTTTCCAGGGGATGGTGTTGCCACTGGTTTTGGAACTATGCTTTGAGAACCACTAACATAGACAGTAAAGCAGGGGATGCAGTAGCTCATTTCCTATGACAGTCCAATTGCTTTATAAAACCTGCAAATGGGAAGATCCCATTCTAAAACTGATGCCACTGGGGCCTAGTGTCCCAACCCAGGAGCCACACAGATTCTCAAAATCCTCTCGGCTGGAATCTGCTTAAGCCTACCAGGCTCCTGGGGCAACCACCACCACAGTGTGGCTGCCTGCTGTCTAAGCCATTTGTGCTCCTTGTGGGAGAGGCAGCAGCCAGCACTGGGACTCACAACTGCCTAACACACTAAGCTCCCTGGACAAGAGAAGGACAGCATCCATCTCTACGGCTCCAGGCCACACTTTTCTTCTGCTGGATCCAGGGAGGCTATATGGTTTGGTCCCAAGACATGTCCCCCACAGCCCAACACACCAGCTGTGGCAGACTGCAGCCAGAGTGCCTCTTCAGGCCTAACCCTGACTCATCCTTCCTTACTGAATGGTGCTTCCTTGTAGAAACTCCAGTAACTCCAGCCAGGGGCTCAGGGACAGAACCCAGATCTATCTGGGCTTGAGCCCCTAAGGGGAGGGGTGGTCACACTCTCTATGGAGCAGCAGACTTAGCCTTTCTCCTGGTAGTTATGAGGAATCAGTGGGTTTCCCCTCAGCAAGACATACCCCATCCACCAGGGGACAGTCAAAGTACTTCATTAAATGGGTCCTGTTCCCGGTGCCACCCAATTGGGTGAGACCCTCCAAAAGGAGTTGTCAAACAACCTATACAGGAGTGATCCTACTGGCATCAGGTTGGTGCCCTCGAGGTCAGAGATCCCAGAAGAAGAAGCAGGCACCCATCATTACTGTTCTCCAGCCTCCTTGAGTGACATCTCCAGGCACAGGAGCAAACTAGATGAATAGGGCCTGCAGTGAACCCACAGCAAACTGCAACAGCCCTACAGAAAAGGGATCTGACCATTGAAAGAAAAACAAACAGAAAGCAACAACAACAGCATCGACAACACAACAAAAAAGCCTCCACAAAAACCCCATCCAAGGGTCAGCAGCCTGAAAGATCAAAACTAGACAAACTCACAAAGATGAGAAAAAAAATCAATGAAAAAAAATAGTGAAAGCCCAAAAGGCCAGAGTGCCTCCTCTCCTCCAAATGATCACAATGTCTCTCCAGCAAGAGTGCAGAACTGGACAGAGGATGAGATGGATGAATTGACACAAGTATGCTTCAGCAGATGAGTGAAATAAACTACACCAAGCCAAAGGAGCATGTTCCAACCCAATATAAAAAAGCTAAGTACCTTGATAAAAGGTTAGAGGAGCTGCTAACTAGAATAACCAGTTTAAAGAGGAAAATTAATGACCTGATGGAGCTGAGAAACACAGCACAAGAACTTCGTGAAGCATACACAAGCATCAATAGCCGAACCGATCAAGCAGAAGAAAGGATATCAGAGTTGAAGCCCATCTTGCTGAAATAATGCATGCAGACAACACTAGAGCAAAAAGAATGAAAAGGAGTGAACAAAGTTTCCAAGAAATATGGGACTTCATAAAAAGACCAAGCCTATGATTGATTGGAGTACCTGAAGAAGACAGGGAGAATGGAAACAAGCTGGAAAACACACTTCAGGATATTATCTGGGAGAACTTCCCCAACCTAGCAAGACAGACCAACATGCAAATTCAGGAAACACACAGAACACCACTAAGATACTCCATGAGAAGATCAACCCCAAGACACATAATCATCAGATCCTCTAAGGTCGAAATGAAGGAAACAAAGTTAAGGGCAGCCAGAGAGAAAGGCCAGGTCACCTACAAAGAGAAGCCTTCAGACTAACAGCAGACCTCTCAGCAGAAACTCTATAAACCAGAAGAGAATGGGTGCCAATATTTGACATTCTTAAAGAAAAGAATTTTCAACCCAGAATTTCATATCCAACCAACCTAAGCTTTATAAGCAAAGGAAAAATAAAATCCTTCCCAGATAAGCAAATGCTGAGAGATTTTGTTACCATCAGGCCTGCCTTGCAGGAGGAATTCTTGAAAGAAGCACTAAATATGGAAAGGAAAAACCAGCATCAGCCACTGCAAAAACACACCAAAATATAAAGACCAATGACACTATAAAGAAACTGCATCAACCAGTATGCAAAATAACCAAATAGCATCATGATGACAGGACCAAATTCACACACAACAATACCAACCTTAAATGTAAATGGGTTAAATGCCCCCATTTAAAAGATATAGACTGACACGTTGAATAAAGAATCAAGACCCATGTGTGTGCTGTATTCAGGAGGCTCATCTCACATGCGGAGACATTCATAGGCTCAAAATAAAGGGATGGAGGAAAATTTACCAAGCAAATTGAAAGCAAAAAAAAAAAATTATTATATAAATAGATATTTTTCACAATGTTATTTACAATTACAAAAAAATTAGAGATAAACTGAATGTCCAACAATAGGGAATTGCTTAAGTA
>NW_016107338.1:5599975-5610545 GCF_001604975.1 Cebus imitator | reverse complement strand
CAACAAAGATCAAAAAAGACAAAGAAAGGTACTACATAACGGTAAAGGAATCAATTCAACAAGAAGAGCTAACTATTCTAAATATATATGCACCAAACATAGGAGCACCTAGATTCATAAAACAAGTTCTTAGAGATCAACAAAGAGACTTAGACTCTAACACAATAATAGTGGGAGACTTTAACACCCCACTGTCTATCAACTGACAGATCAATGAGACAGAAAATTAACAAAGATATTCAAGACTTGAACTCAGCTCTGGATCAAGTGGACCTAATAGACATCTATGAAACTCTTCACCACAAATCAATAGAATATACATTCTCAGTGCCATGGCACTTATTCTAAAATTGACCACATGATTGGAAGTAAATACCTTCAGGAAATGCAAAAGAAATGAAATCATAAGAAACAGTCTCTCAGACCACAATGCAATCAAATTAGAACTCAGAATTAAGAAACTCACTCAAAACCCCACAACTACATGGAAATTAAACAACCAGCTCCTGAATGACTCCTGGGTAAGTAATGAAATTAAGGCAGAAATCAAGAAGTTAATGAGAACAAAGAGTCAATGTACCAGAATCTCTGGGACATAGCTAAAGCAGTGTTAAGAGGGAAACTTATAGCACTAAATACCCATATTAGAAAGCTAGAGAGATCTCAAATCAATACTATAATATCACAATTAAAGAGCTAGTGAGACAAGAGGAAACTAATCAAAAAGCTAGCAGAAGACAAGCAATAACTAAGATCAGAGCAGAATTAAAGAAGATAGAGACACAAAAGCCCTCCAAAAAAAATCAATGAATCCAGGAGCTGGTTTTTTGAAAAGATTAACAAAATAGATGGACCACTAGCTAGACTAATAAAGAGGAAAAGAGAGAATAATCAAATAGACACAATAAAAAATGATAAAAAGGTTATCAACACTAACCCCACAGAAATACAAACTACCATCAGAGAATACTAAAAACACCTCTATGCAAATAAACTAGAAAATCTAGAAGAAATCGATAAACTCCTGGACATATACACCCTTCCAAGACTAAACCAGGAAAAAGTTGAATCCCTGAATAGACCAATAAGAAGTTCTAAAATTGAGGCAGTAATTAATAGCCTACCAACCAAAAAAAGCCCAAGACCAGATGAATTCACAGCTGAATCCTATCAGAGATACAAGGAGGAGTTGGTACCATTTCTTCTGAAACTATTCCAAATAATTGAAAAGAAGGGACTCCTCCTTAACTCATTTTATGAAGCCAGCATCATCCTGACACCAAAACTGGGCAGAGACACAACAAAAAAAGAAAACTTCAGGCCAATATCCCTGATGAACATCAGTGTGAAAATCCTCAATTAAATACTGGCAAACTGAATCCAGCAGCACATCAAAAAACTTACCCACCACTATCAAGTCAGCTTCTTTCCTGGCATGCAAGGCTGGTTCAATCTACACAAATCAATAAATGTAATTCATACATAAGCAAAACCAAAGACAAAAATCACATGATTATCTTAATAGATGCAGAAAAGGCCTTTGATAAAATTCAATATCGCTTCCTGTTAAAAACTCTCAATAAACTAGCTATTAATGGAACATATCTCAAAATAACAAGAGCTATTTATGACAAACCCACAGCCAGTATCATATTGAATGGGCAAAAACTGGAAGCATTCCCTTTGAAAACTGGTACAAGACAAGGATGCTCTCTTTCACAACTCCTTTTCAACATTGTATTGGAAGTTCTGGCCAGGGCAATCAGGCAACAGAAAGAAATAAAGGTATTCAAATAGGAAGAGAGGAGGTCAAATTGTCTCTGTTGCAGACAACATGATTTAATATTTAGAAAAACCCATCATCTCAGTCTAAAAACTCCTTAAACTGATAAGCAACTCAGCAAAGTCTCAGGACACAAAATCAATGTGCAAAAATCACAAACATTCCTTTACACCAACAATAGATAAGCAAAGAGCCAAATCATGAATGAAATCCCGTTCACAATCACTACAAAAAGAATAAAATACCTAGAAATACAACTATCAAAGGATGCGAAGGACCTCTTCAAGGAGAACTACCAACCGCTGCTCAAAGAAATAAGAGAGTATACAAACAAATGGAAAAACATTCCATCCTCATGGATAGGAAGAATCAATATTGTGAATATGGCCATACTGCTGAAAGTAATTTACGGATTCAATGCTATTCCCATCAAAGTACCATTGACATTCTTCATACAATTAGAAAAAACACTTTAAACTTTATATGAAATCAAAGAAGACCCCATATAGCCGAGACAATCCCAAGCAAAAAGAACAAAGCCACAGACATCATACTACCTGACTTCAAACTATAAGACTACAATAACCAAAACAGCATGGCACTTGTACTAATACAGATATATAGACCAATGGAACAGAACCGAGACCTCAGAAATAACACCACACATCTACAGCCACCTGATGTTTGACAAACCTGACCAAAACAAGCAATGGTGACAGAATGTCCTCTTCAATAAATGGTGCTAGGATAGCTGGCCAGTTATATGCAGAAAGCTGAAACTGGCCCCTTCCTTTACACCTTATACAAAAATTAACTTGAGATGGAGTAAAGACTTAAATGTAAAACCCAAAACCATTAAATCCTAGAAGAAAACCTAGGCACTACTATTCAGGACATAGGCATGCGCAGAGACTTCATGACAAAAATGCCAAAAGCAATTGCTGTGAAAGTCAAAATTGATAAATGAGATCTAATTAAACTAAAGAGCTTCTGCACACCAGAAGAATCTATCATCAGACTGAACAGGCAACCTATAGAATGGGAGAAAACTTTTGCAATCTGGCCAGCTGACAAAGGTCTAATATCCAGAATTTACAAGGAACTTGAGCAAATTTACAAGAAAAAAGCAAACAACCCCACCAACAAGTGACCAAAAGACATGTACAGACACTTCTGAAAAGAAGACATTTACAAGTCCAACAAACATATGAAAAAAGCTCAACATCACTGATCATTAGAGAAATGCAAATCAAAACCACAATGATGTACTATCTCATGTCAGTCAGAATGGGAATTATTAAAAAGTCAAGAAACAATAGATGCTGGCAAGGTTGTGGAGAAATAGGAACGACTTCACACTGTTGTTGGGAATGTAAAGTAGTTCAATCATTTTGGAAGACAGTATGGCAATTTCTCAAGGATCTAGAACCAGAAATACCATTTGACCCAGTAATCCCAGTACTGGGTATATAACCAAAGGATTATAAGTCATTCTACTATAAAGACATATACACATGTATGTTTATTGTGGCATTATTTACAATAGCAAAGTCATGGAACCAACCCAAATGCCCATCAATGACAGACTGGATAAATAAAATGTGACACATATATACCATGCAATACTACCAGCCATAAAAAGAAATGAGATCATGTCCTTTGCAGGGACATGGATAAAACTGGAAGCCATCATCCTCAGCCAACTATCACAGGAACAGAAAACCGAACATTGCATGTTCTCACTCAGAAGTGAGATTTGAACAATGAGAACACATAGACACAGGGAGGGAAACAACACACACCAGGGCCTGTAGAGGGATGGGGGGTGAAGGAGGGAACTTAGAGAACTGGGTCAATAGATGCAGCAAACTACCACGGCACACATATGCCTATGTAACAAACCTGCACCTTCTGCACGTGTATCCCAAAGAAAAAAAAATTTTTTTTTAAAGAAAGAAACCTCAATGGGAGAGTGTAAAAGTGAGACAAGGAAGGGAAGGAAGGCATTAGAGGGTGTGTTATCAAGAAAGTTAATACTGCAGGCAACTGAAGCTTCATCCTACTAGGGAATGGCAGGAGAGAGTATAGAACATTATCTATCTTCACTTACCCCAAACAAGATGCAAAGAAGCTGAGGTATGTACTCACACATTCTATCAGTCATTCATTGAGGGCTGACCCCAAGGGAATATTAATTCCCCAGCACTTCCAGCTGACCCAAATACAGGTAGGGGGGTGGTCTCCAAGAAAGCCTGCAGGCAAAGCATCTCAGGTGCGGATTGTTGAAATTCAAACTGGTGTGCATGGAACTGATAAGTGTGAGTATCTACAGGTGGGGGTACCAACAGCATCTGTTACAATGGGATTTGGGGGCACATTCATTTGATAAATTGTATTTCTCTCACGTTTGAACATTTACAATTTCATTTATTACATTAGTGTCAAGAATAAAATGTTCATGACTAAAAATACCAGAGGGAAATGTAAAAAGCAAGATTAAAAGATGGGATGAAATGTTACTCTTAATATCAGCTAAGCTGCCTAATACAAAACTAAGAACAAACCAATTCAGAATCATATTTTGCCCAACTTGAAATGGAGGTTTTACCCCCCATGTGGTGTTGGAAGCACGTTCACTGTAGATCTGTCACTCATGTGCCATGAAGCTTCAAACGGTGTGTGGGGACAGTGGGGGAGGAACTCCTCAGTCATATTCCTGGTGGCTGCATGCATGCTTCTGGCAGCAGGATGAGGAAACAAAGGCAGAGGCCCTTCATGCCTGGCTTTGGATCACCTCTCCAGATAATATGAAAAATTTGAAAATGTACTAAAAAGTATTACTGCAAGTTTCAATTTTTAAAAAAACAACCATCAGCAAAGTAACTCAGGCAGAGACAACACTGTTACAGGGAAATTAACTGATTTCACTCAACATTGGAACAATCAAAGCTACCCAGTCCATTTAGTGAGACCTAATTTTTCCAAAGTCTGCTGTTTGTGGATTCATATACAACGTAACAAAGAAGTTTAGCCCTTGTCAGACATCAAATATTTTATTTTTAACCTTTTTTCACATTAATTTTTAATGCCCAATAGTCTAAACCTCCACTCCTATAAAACAAATTTCTCAAGACAGATATGCACACATACACACATACACACCCTCTAAGCAATTTTGAGGATGCCCAAAAAGAGACCAGTCTGTCAACTGCAAACATCATGCAACTTCTTCCACGTTCTTTTCCTTCTCTGAATCTTTATAATAAATTCCTACTTGTTGATGTGATGTCACTGATATTGTTTAACTAACTGCATTTCTGTTACCTGCAACCAAAATACACTAAGGGAAAGGCTGGCCCAGAGATGTTACTTAGCCTACAAGAGGCCATAAGCAACAGTTGGTCTCAGTGGCTTATTACTGCCCAAAGGAGTCATTCAGCACCAATTACAACCACATTACAAATGTGGTTTTCTGGGGGTTTTTTTGGATTTTGTTTTGTTTTGTTTTTTTGGTAGTGGTCATAAAATACTCAGCTTGCCAGATTAATTTATCTGGCCATTTGGAGTTAACTTATTAAGATATAGTTCTCTTGGGGCCTGTCAGGGGGTGGAGTGGGGAGAAGGAGAACATTAGGAAAAAATAGATAATACATGCTGGGCTTAATACCTAGGTGATGGGTTGATAGGTGCAAGAAACTACCATGGCACATGTTTACCTATGTAACAAACCTGCACATCCTGCACATGTACCCCAGAACTTAAAAATAAAACACAGATAGTTCTTAAGAATATATGTTTCTGCAAAATCTCTGCCTAGTGGGCCCATAAAAAAAAAAAGAACCAACTGTACTAGATTTAATTGTAATAACTAACACAAGGCAAATCAATTTAAATTATGATTCTAGTCAGAAAAATTCAGAATATGTCTAGCATTAATTTTAGCATCTATCCTATCAAAAGAAAGTTCTAAGTTATCCTAAACTTAAAAAGAATTTAACTGAGTGATATGCAAGAGACATCTTAAAATAAATTTAAAGATTTAAGACTTTTCAGATTTCAAAAGTACCTCAGAAAATAATATTTATCAATGTCTCTATTTCGTTATTTGCTGCTGTGTAGGGGAAAACTCTTTCAAACCGCGTTTTTCCTCTGCTCTCACACCAGCACAGCAGCAACACAGAACAAGGCTTCTGTGACCAAATGTGTGGGAGTTTTCCCTACACACCAACCAGTGGACACCAGCTGGGTGTCCTGCAATTAAGTTGTGACACCATCTACCTGGAAATAGCATCAGATCCCACGGCTCTGTCACGGGGTAGGTGCCCACCAGAGAGCGCAGGGCGTGGAAGTGTGACAGGCCCTGCAGGTGCTCCTGGCAGAAGGCAGGAAGGCAGGAACGCAGTCCAGCATGGTGCATTAGAGCAGGGGCAGCACGGTGGGTTCTGGCTGCCTGAGGAGCCAGGCGTTGGAGATCTCGCAGCTGTGCAGCTCCAGGTCCTCAGGGCACTGGACAGGCTGATGATGGGCACCATGCTCAGGTCGGCCACATGCAGGCAGAGGCGCTTCAGGTTGGGGCTTTTGGCCCAGGGCTGTCATCAGGACAGCGGACAACGGGGTTGGGGGGCCCTGGAGCCAGAGAACAGGTAGCCGCCCATCCGCGGGGAATGGAACCGGGATACTATGTACCGGCCAAGGAGGTGCCACATCACTAAGTCGCATCGTGCAGAGCGTTAGGTCGACGTGTCGCCAGAGCCACGGTCGTCCACCAGCCTCTTCTAGCGGTGATAGACCCTGAGAAAACGGATCTGCTGTTAGAACAACCCCCGCCCCAGGCGGGATCCGCATCTCCTGGTACCAGGTCCCCCTCCTCCCGGCCTTTCCCTCAAGCCACAGGCAGGCCTATAAATCAAGATTTCTAGTTATTGCATTAGTTATGGAGAATTCTTCTCTCTAATTTATTTAAGTTTTGCTTCCACCCCATCCTCTTTCTCCTCTTTTTATGGAACTATAATTACTCATAAGGTAGAGCTTTTCACTTCATCCTCATGGTTTTCACCCCAATTCTCATTTTCCATCCTTTTTGTATCTCCATATTTCCTTCTGGATATTTTCTTTAACCCATCTGGCTGTTCCTAATTCCCTCACCAGTTGTGTCTATCTGCTTTTAAACCCAACTACTCAGATCTTCCTATTTCTGTCATTAAATTTTCTCTACCAGATTTTCTGTTTGATTTTTTATTCATAGTTTCCACATCTGACAAAATTCTCAATCTCATCCTTTGCTATCTTCACCAAAGTACATTTATTTAAAATTCTATGCTGGACACGGTGGGTCACGCCTATAATCCCAGCACTTTGGGAGACCAAGGCAGGCGGATCATGAGGTCAGGAGTTCGAGACCATCCTGGCCGACGTGGTGAAACTCCGTCTCTACTAAAAATACAAAAAAAATTAGCCAGGCATGGTGGCACTTACCTGTAGTCCCAGCTACTTGGGAGGCTGAGGCAGGGGAATTGCTTGAACCGGGAGGCAGAGGTTGCAGTGAACTGAGATCTTGCCACTGCACTCTAGCCTGCCAACAAAGCAAGACTCCATTTCAAAACAAACAAACAAAAACAAACAAACAAAATATATATATATACACACATCTGATAATGTCAATCTCTGAAGCCCTTGTGAATCTATTTCCATTGTGCTATTTTTGTCAGTTTTCACTCATGCCTCCTATCTGGATTTTTTTTTTTTTTTTTAGTATGCCCTGAATATTGTATTTGCAAAATTCCTTGTAGAAGTAACTAGAGGCCTTAAATGATGATATTATGATTCTCCAGAAGATATTTAATTTTCCTTAGCTGCTGCCTGGGGATACTAGCACTCTGGATCACCTGCAGGGGTCAACTTCTCATTTGCCTTTCCATGCTTCTAGAGTGCAATCCTTCATGGTCCCAACTCAAAGTGGGAAAAGGAACTACTAGAACTCTTTCCCAACCTTGGTGGGCTCTGGACACCAATCCCTGTTGCTTTAGCTTCAAGGGGCATCAGGACCATTACACACTACGTATAATCCCAGCACTTTGGGAGGCTAAGGTGGGTGGATCATTTGAGATCAGGGGTTTGAGACCAGCCTGGCCAACACAGCAAAACCCCATCTCTACTAAAAATAGAAAAATAAGCCGGGCATGGTGGTGCACACCTGTAATCCCATATCCCCACTACTTGGGAGGCTGAGACTCCCTGAACATGAGAGGTGGAGGTTGCAGTGAACCGAGATCACACCACTGTACTCCAACCTGGGCAACAGAATGACTCTGTCTCAAAAAAAAAGAAAAAAAAATTACATGCCCTACTCCAGGATCATCTCTCTAAGCCTTGCCCCATCTCTAGATCCTGGCCTTGGGATTGTTCACTATCTTGTTAGCTCTCTGGGATCTTTAAGCAGAAAGCTTTGCTTAATTTGTTTGTTGGCTCATTTTCAAATTGTACTCAGCAGAAGGATCAGTCAGAGTTACTTTCTCTACAATTATTAAAGGCAAAATGCACTTAAATACAATCATCTTCTTTATATTTAATTTTAAATAAGAGGAGCTAGGAAAACAAAAAGCTTCCTAATTCTCCCTATTCCTAAGTGGTTCCTCATTTATAATTACTTAATCTAGAGGAACTAAATGATCACTTGACCAAATTAATTTCTTTTAGAAAGCATTAATTTAAATAAATGATCATGTCAGAATATTCATATGACTTTCACTTCAATCTTAACACAACTGTGCTTCATAGCCACCAAGTTTATCATCACTGATATAACCATAATACTAGATGTACACCCCATAAGAAAAATTTACCATTGAGTTGTTCATTTATATTATGGTTTTAATAAAACAGATTAAGTATGTTTCAAAGCTTGTATAACTATTTTACTTTTCAAAATCATAAGTATAGTAGCTTAAGCACTATCTAATTCAGAATTGCCATTCCTGTCCAATAATGAGGTTTTCCAATTTTACTCTATTCAAATTTTAACCATTTAAGAAAACCTGATTTAATTAAAAAACATGTTTTATGATCTGAAAACTTAGATCTTCAGAACCTCTTCAAGTTAGCATTTGAGACTGAGAAATTGCTTTGGAACCTTTGAAATTCATTCACCATTTAACAAACATTTGTTGAACACCAACTATATGTATAAGTATATTGCAAAGTTCCTTTAAAAATATATCAGACTCTTGCTCATTTACTTTGCTGATTTATGTGCCATGTTAAACATTACTGCCTGTAACATAATCAGTGAAAAGAATATTTCCCAGTTCTCTGTGTAATGTGTCTTTTTAAGACAGTCTTGAAATTTAATCCAATGTCTGCATTATCTTCCTCATAAAAGGGGACAAATGCAATTGATAGTAAGTGACATCAACATTCTTTTCTACTCAACCAGCAAAAATTATGACCTGTGGTTGGAATATTTCTAAAGCAGGTCTATAGCTAATTGGAGCTTGTCTCTACAGCAGGGTTCATTTGAGAAGTGGATAAGGATTGTAGAAGTAGCAGATCAGATATCTGGCTTGCCAGAGTCATAGATGCAATTTTAAGTGGGAAAATGAAAGTTGAATGACTGTTAAAGAAAGTTTTAAGGTCCCAGCTAGCCATGGCCAACTGAAGTCCAGAATCCATGTCTATCTCCCAGGTGAATCTTTTTTGCAGCACACAATGAAATTGAGCATTTTGATTCTATAACTGATAGCTTCTGAATGTGTTTTCACTGGTGTGCATATACAAATAATTTTATTAAATTTTTTGAATGTTTTGAGGTCTGGGGTTTCTTCGTCTTTTTATCGTTTCAGAGAGAATAGAGAAAACACCAATTTCTGATGACCTATGATCATTAAGAAGACTCATGTTCAAATTGGGAAGACTATTTTTACCATTTTGTGTCTATAAGAAATTCAGCATATCTGAGATGGTTCAGATGAATCTTATGTTCATTTTCATGTTTTTTAAATAGCATAATAAATCGGCTGGAAGGAAAGATCCCTACCTTCACAGTGGTACACAAAAGTTAAGATTGTCCCAGGGAGGACCATGGCTAGCTGACAAGATTTTGAGCACTTCTTTCTTATCGTATTTTTTGTTTGTCTTCAAATTACATATCTCTTTTGGAAAAGTAAGATAATACAAATAAAAACAAAGTAATGGTATTTAAAAACGTTTCTGTTGTGTAAGCATTTTGCCAAGTTATTCTCTACTACAGTCTCTAGATCAATGGTTCTCAACCTCAGAAACACAATAACATATGCTGAGGAGTGCTGATGCCTGAGCCATCCCCAGGAAGGGGATGGTTTCCCTTCCTGGAATCACGATTTAATAGCCATAATCTGATTTGTGGGTCTGGAGTGGGGCCTGGTCATAGGATTTTTTTTAAGCTCCCGGAGTGATGTGGCACTAGAGCTGACAGCCACTGTTCTCTACATTGCTCTAGTCAAGAGGGACAATTTCCATTAGTAGCAAAAATGGGAAACCTGTTCTTTATGGTGTGGGCTTTTTTCTCCAAATGAATTACAGAAGGGCTGACACTTTTTCATATGAGATAAAGTCCTTTTCTTTTCTTAGAAATTTTTCACTACCTGACTCCTTCAAAGATTGGGCCCTAGTCTCAAACTACCTAGCAAAACCTTAGCTGTCCAGGCAGAATTGATAAGAAACCAGGGTCACCTTTCAGCCAAAGAACCTTACAAATGCAAGGTCTGAGAGCTCTAACTTCCCCAAATGACCTCTTTTTTTTTTTTTTTTTTT
>NW_016107338.1:5528385-5599732 GCF_001604975.1 Cebus imitator | reverse complement strand
GCCTCGGCCTCCCACAGTGCTGGGATTACAGGCGTGAGCCACCGCGCCCGACCTGACCTCTTTATCTATTAACTCAGAAATCTTATTCAGGGCAAAACGAAATAGAGGACAAACTAGAAAATAAACTTTCATTCAGTTTGCCCAGTTTTGATGTAAAATATCATCTTAATTCTACCACCACCAATGTAACATTTTAAATAGTATTTTCTTCTAAAAACATGACTCCTTTTCATTTGAGTTTGTATAGGCAATGGAGGAAAATTAGCATGGTTGTACCCACTTTAATGATGGAGAAATGTACTCATAGTTTCTGTCATTTATTCAAAGTCAACAGTGACCAACAGAACCAAAAAATTGAAGCTGTGTTGTAATGTTCTTTCTGATATTCTACAATTCATACTAAAAAATATTCTATAGAGATATTTACCTGAAGATGGATTTTACAAATCATGATTTAAGGCTAGATTACAAAATTCAGTGAAATTTAAAATAGCCATAAAAATAATAAATCTGGAATAAAATAAATCCTGCAGCTTGAGAGGTAGGTCTCTATGGTCTGTAAAGACACATACAAATTATATGTGGTTTTACCCTTTAGTTTTACCATCACTGACTCAAAATGAATTTTGTCTCATTATATTTATAATTTATCTTAATAGCTAGTACAAATAAAATAATGTGACAATATGATAGGTATGGGGGGAATTACAAGTGATTATTACTGAAGAAGGGCAAAGAAATTTCTTTTCTAGAAAATTTTCAAGAGGATTTACAACCCTCTGTCTGCAAACACTCTGAACTAGTAGAAACAGCAAATTCGACTCTTTCAGCATAGTGACTCTACATACGTCTCTGGAGAAGAAACTAAATATGCTTCACACAAATCTATCTTGCTTTAAGACAGTAAAAGTGTTCCTCCTCCTAGTCCTCCCTCAAAAACAACAACAACAACAACAAAAACTCCAAAGAGAAGGAATGGTAAGAATAAGAATGATTTCTCTCTCCTAGTTCTTGGTTTTAGTAGATATTGATGGCTAGAGTCCAAGCCCAGGAAGATGTTTAGCTATAGTTTCAGATTGGGGTTCCAGGTCTCAGTACCTATAAATACTGCTGAAACGTCTTAAGTACTATTAAACAAAAGTGAACATCGAGGCTCTGGGGACCATATACATTGTTGCCTTGGGGGAGGACTTACCTATTTTCCCAAACTTTATTTCCATTAAGAGTCAAATAACATAAAGCTCACTGATCCATATCATACATATATCAAAAAGTAATGATAATATTGCCAACAAGAAATAAATCAAGAATTGTTCAGGCTCCAAGTAACCCAGAAGGCCCCAAGCTCAACAGGGTAGAAGAAACACAAACTCTGCTCTTCCATAACCCTCCGGGAATAAGCCCCAGAATGATAATACCTTGGCTGCATTCAAAATTCAGCTCTCTGGACAAAACAACTTTTTCATTCTGCACTTATTTTTTGTAACCTATTTAGAGATTTTCAGTTAGGCTAAATATATTTTTTCCCCCAAAACTAGAAGATTCTTTTAAAGTAAGCAAATAAGCTTGAAAAATACTTGGGAGAAATAGGAAGCTCTATTCTCACCTAAACAGAGTTCAAATTTCTGTACTGAAATCAAATTTAAAAGTATTTTTTACCTCATTGCTGCTTCATGACTATTTCCCCTTTTGAGACATTTATTATATGTATTGAGATATATACAGTACTCAGTTTGGAACTAAGCCACTGTACATTTATAGAAATGGTATGAAATCTTCAAAGAGGTTCACATTACTTAAAATCTGCTAAGTGATTTTTTAAAAGAAAAACAAAAAGCTCTTGTCTATGAGCAAGGTCTCCAAACTCTGATTTTTCTCTAAGAATGCTCTTTTAAAACAGGCTGTCAAGAAAAGGGACTCTGTTCCATTGTCCTTTGTCATTCAAAATCTCTATTCACAAGTTCTCACTAATAAGTTTTTCTTAGTATGTGACTTGGATTTTTCCTTTACCATCATAAATAGAAAAGTAATTGCATAGAAATCTTGGAAGATATTTTTGTGATTAAAACTGAGAAAGAGCTTTACAGCATGGCTTTGGTAATAATAAAACATAAAGTTAACTTTTCACACTTAGGGTAACATATATTAATATTTAGTCATGAGAACTTCTGGGGTCTCATCTGCTGTAGATACCTGTCAAGTTCTAATCACTGTATCATTTTCCTTCCACCATCCATGAAATACAAAGAGTAGCTTTCATTTCATTTTTGTGTACGCAAAAGCAAGGCAGAAAATCTATGTTCTTTTGCTGCCATCCAGTGGTTCTGATTGATAAATGCGAAGATGATAAATCTAAAATGAGACAGAAAAACACATGCACACCTTCAAGAAAGCCTAAAGCATGAAAATCCAAATTGTTACAAGTGATAAGTGTTAAATGGGAAGGTTGCATTATAAAATGTTCCTCTGTGTTGCGTGAAGATTGAGGGAAAACCTCCCCTGGATTGTAAGTTCAAGCAAGAGAAGGGATAGAGCTTCACTCTCCCATTATCACTGGGCATCAGCACTTAGTGGGCCCTCAAGAAACACTTGCTTACCACAGCTTTTTTTATTAACTGTTTCATTAAAATGGTAATTATAATTATGGGCGGGGGAAGCACAATGCAAAGTTTTTTGCAGTTGAGTGTAATTTGGCCAATTGTCTTCTGATTTCTGTTTTTATTTATTTTTTATTNTTTTTAAGATGGGGTTTCTCCATGATGGCCAGGCTGGTCTTGAACTCCTGACCTCAGGTGATCCACCCACCTCAACCTCCCAAAGTGCTAGGATTACAGGCGTGAGCCACCGCACCCAGCAGATTTCTTACTTTCTATAAAGAACATGTTTTACATAGTGGCAAGCAGGAGCTGGAGGGGCAGGGAGAATCCGTAAGTTTAAGGAAATAATTATTTTTGAGTAATTTAACCAGGTTTATCAATAGTACGCTTCTTAAATAGTTTTAAAATGTCTGAGCTGGAGGAAAACTGTTAAGCATGATCAAACATGGTTATTCAGGGCCAGGCACGGTGGCTCATGCCCGTAATCCCAGCATTTGGGAGGCCAAGTAGGGCAGATTACTTGGGTCCAGGAGTTCAAGACCAGCCTGGCCAACACGGTGAAACCTAATCTCTACTAAAAACACAAAACTTAGCTGGCCGTGGTGGTATGTGCCTGTAATCCTAGCTACTCTGGAGGCTGAGGCATGAGAATTGCTAGAACCCAGGAGGCAGAGGTTGCGGTGAGCCAAGATCGCACCACTGTACTCCAGCCTGGGCGACAGAGTGAGACTCTGTCTCAAAATTTACAAAAACAAACAAAAAAAGCTAGTCAGAATTTTTCTATTGCTGACACTAGCAATAAAGTGCATCATCAAAAATGTGACATGGCTCCAAATTATGCTTGAAAGTCAGTACGCAAGTGTAACACCGACACCACACTAACCCAAACTGAAACCAGCTAGATAAGTGTGTAAAAATTCTGTGCAAGTTTGGCCAGGCAGCAAATAGAATTCATGCCTGACCTAGGTCCTCTCCTCCGGTAAAACCTCCTCCACGTAGCTCCTTGGCCAATAATTGGGCATAAAGGGAAGATAACAGTGGTTAAGGCAGAGCCTCCAGAATGGCCCCACATCCTAGCCTCACTAACTGCTAATCTTGGACAAGGCCTAACCTCTCCGAGCCTTGATAACTTTACCTGTAAACAGAAAATAATACCCACCTCAGTTCGCTTCTTGTGTAGATCACAAATGAGGAACACAACACCTGGAAAAGACTCAGTGTTAGCTGCCATAAATGCATATATACCACATGGACACATGCATGGCATTAACACACAGAACAACTAATATTCAGAGCAAAAGGAATGATTGGAGAATCCACTCAGTTGTAAATCACTTATTAAATTTAATAACCTATACTTTAATTACAGATACTAGTACAAAAAAAGTAAACATTGCGCCTGGGCTCCAGACGCGAAAAAAACAATCCGGCGGGAATTTTAAGATCTCACTTATTCCATTTTATTCACTTCATCATAATAAAAGACAAAAATATTTAAGACAATTGGTAGGAATGGCATCAAAAACAAGACCTCATGCCTGTAATCCTAGCACTTTGGGAGGCCGAGGTGGGTGGATCACCTGAGGCCAGGAGTTCAAGACCAGCCTGGTCATCATGGTGAAACCCCATCTTTAAAAAAAAAAAATACAAAAAAAAAAAAAAAAAAAAAAAAAAAAAAAAAAAAAAAAAAAAAAAAAAAAAAAAAAAACAAGACCTCAATAAATTCAATTATACTTCCCAACTCACATATTAACAAGCATTTCTTATTTATCTCTGACAAAAATATCTATCTATGGAAGAGGATTCTTATGCTTTGCCTTTTAGAAAGTTGGATATATTGAAAATGTCTTCCAATGAGTCAAGGAATTCAAGGAATTTCAAGATGCATTTTAAGTTAAAGCCCAAGTCTTATTTTGAATGAAATGTTCTATTTCCCGGCATCTCAGGAGCCAGACCCTAGCTCCTTTCCAGTTTTCTCATTAAGAAGCTTAAGATTTTTCTACAACTATTTGATCATTTACATCATATTTTTTTAATCTCTACAAATATCTATGGCAGAACCTATAAACAAAAGCTTGAAAAACAAATTGCACCACCACTGAACGCTGGCAAGGAGGAGGTGCAACGCAACTCTCATTCGCTGTTGTTTAGGATGCAAAATGGTATAGCCACTTTGAAGGACAGTTTGGCAGTTACAAAACTGAATATACGCTTAACATAGAATCTAGCAGTTGCACTCCTTAGTTTTTGCCCAAATGAATTGAAAACTTACGTCCACACAAATACCTACACATGCAGCTTTATTCGTATTTGTCAAAACTTAGAAGTAACCAAGGTGTCCTTCAGTAAGTGAAGGATAAATAAACTGGTGGTACACCTAGGCAATGGAATATCTCTTCGTGCTACAAAGAAATGAGCTATCAAGTCATGAAAAGACGTGGAGGAAACTTAAATGCAATTATTAACTAAGAGAAGCCAATCTGAAAAGGTTATATACTATATGATTCCATGTGACGTTCCAGAAAAGAAAAAATTATGGAGACAGTAAAAATATCAGTGGTTGGCAGAGGTGGAAATGGGGAGAGGGATAAATAGGTGGAGCCCAGTGATATGATACTATAACGGTGGGTACATGTCATTATACATTTGTCCAAACCATGGAACGTACAGCACCAAAAGTGAACCCTAATGTAAATGACAAACCTTGGGTAATTATGACATGTCAATAGTTGTAATAAATGTGCCACTATGGTATATGATGTTGTTACTGGAGAAGGTTGTGTCTTTATCGGGTCTTGGGTTTATAGGAACTTTCTGTGAACCTAAAATTGCCCTAAAAATAATTGCCCTAGTTAATTTTTTAACTTATCTAGAAAGGGGAAGAGGAATGCAGGCAAAAACAAACAAAAAAAACTCACACAATTATAGAATGGTTTCTGTAAATTTCAATGCAGTACATAAGAATTAAGCTTAATAAACCAAACTTTAAGATATGTATTAAGCTGTACATATTACCTACCACAAAAAGATTAACACTTACGTTACCACTATTTCCAAAAGGTGCATTTAAAATCTTTTTTCAGTGTTATATATTTTAGGCTGGGTGCAGTGGCTCATGCCTGTAATCCCAGCACTTTGGGAGGCCAAGGTGGGCAGATTATCTGAGGTCAGGAGTTCAAGACCGGCCTGGTCAACATGGTGAAACCCCTTATCTACTAAAAATAGAAAAATTAGCCTGGCTCAGTGCCAGGCACCTGTAATCCCAGCTACCTGGGAGGCTGAGGAAAGAGAATCACTTGAACCTGGGAGGTGGAGGTTGCAGTGAGCCAAGATCGCACCACTGCACTCTAGCCTAGGCAACAGAGTGAGATTCCCATATCAAAAAAAAAAAAAAAAAAAGTATATATTTTAATTGTTTTAAGTTACTGTAAATGCCTAGCTGAAAGAACAAAATTTAATTACAGGTATTTCTAATGTTATATATTTAAACAGCATCATGTAGCTGGGAAACTTCAAATAAAAACTTTTGCTAAAATAAAATTTAAAGTGGTTTCAGTAATTAAGAAATTATTAGGTTAGCCTTAATTCGTGTTGTCTACAAATTTTAAAAGGTGATAGACAAAATCTAGCAATTCCAACTCCTTAACTCCAAATTTCAGTTGTTCTTAGAACAAATTCTAAAATGATGTTCCATTTTGCTACATCTCCGACAATGTATAACGTTAATAATATTCAATTTCCATTATAATCCAGTGAGGTTCCAGTGAGACAACAGATTATAAACACATTTCTAAAAACTAGCATCCCCTGATGAAAATTAGGTACAAGAAAAATCCCTTTCGATTTAGCATTATTAAGACATCCAAGCAAAGATTACACTATCACTTACATATGATAATCCTACTGCTGCAGTATCTACACTTACCTTAATAAGAGTTAGAAGTTTTAAAATACCATAGAAGGCAGATTTGAAAGAGACCTACTTCCAGATAGGAGTTCTTATTCTCTAACTATATCTGGAATGCAACTTGTCAAAAAGTAAATTTAAATTTAGGAAAAATATTAAATGCCTACAGACTATATATATGCATAAATATACATATGATAATAAAATATTTGCTATCACATTTAACTATTCTTATATTATTTCCCCATCACTGAAATGTTTTATGGCCTAAAATTTCAATAACTACGTAACTCACATTCTATGCTCGTATTCAATACTACACAACTCCCAACCACTAGAGCCATGCTTCTTTGAACGAAATTTTGTTGCTAGTCAGTACAACATTTTTTTCTCTTTCGTTTTACCAAAGAAATTATGTTTCTGACAAAAACAAAAACAAACAGAAACAAAACAAAGCAAAACCCTGTGCTTTTACTTCACTTCTACTGGTGTGAGGGACTCTCACTTATAAACCATTTCTGTCTTTTGTTCTGGTGATAACCTTCCTAACACTCACATTTGCTGTATCACTGAATATCATCTACCAGCTCCCTAGCCTGAAAACTTAAGATTTAATTCATACCGCTTTCTCCCAACTCCTTCCAATTTTTGATGGAAGAATTAAAAAGAATAAATCACTATTACCTTTGATACTTAAATAAACGTAAAACCGTATTCACCCGTTTTGTACAGCATCTGTGTTTCCCACCACGTAAGGATGCCCCTCTAATCTATTTCCTATTTCTAACTCACTTCTGCCTAGTCTACCTTTACTTTTATACTGGCAAGGTGGATTTCATTTACATTCTTGTTTTGTCTACCAGTTGATTCTACATGCTGAAAACCAATAAAGCAGCATTTACATTATTTAAACGACTTAAACTAGATCCAAACTATTAAGGGTATGAACCCACTTTGAACCTAAATCATTCAGGGTAAGAACCCACTTCTAAGTTCTAGCTTTTGTTTTTTTTTGTTGTGTGTTTTGTTTTTTGTTTTTTTTTTAACAGAGTCTCACTATGTTGCCCAGTCTGGTCTCAAACTCCTAAACTCAATCCATGCCCAGCCTCTGAGTTCTCTAATACCTAACTTTAAAGAAAGAAAACTGGGTGGGGTGCCATGGTTCACACCTCTAATCCCAGCACTTTGGGAAGCCAAGGGTGGGGGGAGATCATTTGAGGTCAGGAGTTTGAGACCAGCCTAGCCAACATGGTGAAACCCCATCTCTACTAAAAATACAAAAATTAGCCGGGCGCAATGGTGGGCGCCTGTAATCCCAGCTACTCAGGAGGCTGAGGCAGGAGAATCACTTGAACCCGGGAAATAGAGGTTACAGTGAGCTGAGATCGTGCCACTGCACTCCAGCTTGGGTGACAGGGTGAGACTCTGTCGAAAAAAAAAGAAAAAAAGAAAGAAAACTGAATACCACACTATACAGTTAAGAATTTATATACACATACACATTTTTTTAAATCTCTATCTGGGTGAATCCAATATGAGATTTTTTAAGTGATGTGTGCTCATCCAGGAGGTCAAATTATACACAACTCCTGCAGACTCTTTTAAGAATTTTCATGTTTTGAATCTGACTGTTGTATTACATTAGGAAAAGAACACATGGCACATAATAATAGGCTTGGTGAAAATCTCCTCTCCATGGAAACCTGACAGGGTTTTCTTTAAGTATCAATAACTGGGTGGCTTACACAACAGACATGTGCTGTCTCACAGTTCTGAAGGCCAGCAGTCCAAAGTCACAGGATCAGGAAAGTTGGTTCCTTCTGAGGACTATGAGAATCTGCTCCAGGTCTCTCACCTAGCTTCTGATGGTTGCTGGCAATCTTTGATGTTCCTTGGCTTGCAGAAGCATAATCCCAAGCTCTGCCTTAACCTTCACAGGGTGTTCTCCCTGTGTGCATTTTATTTGCGTCCAAATTTCCTTTTTTTATAAAGGTATATGGGATTAAGATCTACCCTAATAACCTCATCTTTACTAATTATATCTACTATGGCCCTGTTTCTAAGTAAGGATACATTAAGGTGTATTGAGGCTTAGGACTTCCATCTATGAATTTTAGGGGAAACAATTCAAGCCATAGAAGCCATTTATCACATGATATGAAGTCCGACAACTTTCAACCACTACAACCATATTTGGATAACTGCTGAATCTCCTGTGCCTAAAACAGAACCTGGTACACAGGAGGAGTTCAATAAATATTTGTCGAATTAATGAGTGAACAAATGAATGAGACTGCAAGTGATGGGGAAATGCTGTGGATGTTAAAAGGTTAGCCAAGCTAAATCATTCGCTAATGCCTTCCTGCATGGAATTTAGCAAGAATTAAGATTGGGTCTTGGCAAAATTACAAAATACTATATACTCCATGAACCTCCTAAAAGTCACTCACAAATAGTAAAAATTACAAGTGTTAAAATTCACAAATGTCAAAACCCACAAAATCCAGCAACTTTTAAATAATTATCTTTCTTAAGGGAAAAATAATAGAGTATCAAAACTAGGGTAGCAAATGATTTCTGTTTAAATTTAAGCCAAGGAATGCCTTATTAGTGAGATTAAAGGCTCCAAATGAAACTATACCAGACACACATTAGAACATGGTCTATAGGCAACCCATTGCTCTAGCACTAAATCAGAGGCAATTCCTTGTTATAATTCTTGTGTTATTTTAATAACTAAAGTTCTTTGAATAAGGTCCAAGACAAATTGTACTCTACAGCAAATTGGGTATAACAAGCTTCTATTCTTTTTACAGTAACATTTTTCAACATAGCATCTCAATAGATAATACCTACATAACAAGAAATTGAAGGTATTCTTCCCTATTCCTCCTAATAATCTCATTCAAATCATATCACTATGAATTGCCTGGGTACTTGGCTTTAAAATATTCTATTACTATAAACTTAAAATTCAAGCTCTGGATAGGTCTACATTCATTTCAGCAGAAGCATCTTGAAATGCTGAATTATCATCTTCAATTTTCTTCATTTATTGCAGCTGCCAAACTGAAATGGTACACCTTAAAGGCAACACTAAACAGAAAAGCAAATAAAAAAAAGAGACTCTCAAATGTTTCATTTATAAAAACCTATTTTTCCCACCATCAAATTTTGTATACGTCTGAAATATATCGCTTTACAAAATTGACATCTTGCATACAGTTATTCTGCTATGATAGATTTGCTAAACTTCAAGGCTTGGGGTGGGAGGAGTAAAACTAGCATCTCGTTTCAACCTTTTAAGAACAGATGACCAGCTCAGAGGTAGTTGGTTTAGGTTTCTAGCTGGGCAGAGAGTGGGGAGATATAAAGTTAAAAATTAAACCTCAATTGCCAATTGCTATCACTACAGCTCTCTCTTTTCAGAACACCTTACTATCTTTCTGGTTGTGTTAAAAATTATGTCATAATCTCAGACTTCTTGAGGGAATAATAAAAAGTTATGCCATAAATAAGCACTTTAAAAAGGCACATCAAGTCAGAGGGTGGCTATTCCAAAGAGTAGTCTATGGCTGTAAGCCCACTTTGATAGGAAAATGAATCTGCAAACTAAATAAACATTCAAACCATCTTCTTGAAAACCCCCTAACAGGTAACATAATAGCAAATTATTCAAGTGAAACAAATCTACAGAATTCCATTATAAAATCCTGTATACTGTCTGTCAACATAATTGTTAATAACAACTATAAAATGCTAATATTTAAACAAAATATGGCTTGTATTTCCAAAACTGGAGAGTTTTGATCAGATTATAAGGAAAGATAAATGTTTATATTTGTAAATTATGTTCACATCACATTGATATAAAATAGGTTGTTACCAAGATCATTCAGGAAAAGCCACTGAATTTATCTGAGGAAGTTTGCTAACTATGCTATGGAAGGAGAAAATGAGACATCAGTGCTTTTCCTTCCCTTTATATACCAAATTTAGCTATTACATGAGGCTCTGAGTCACTGTCCACATCTTTCTCAGTTAATGTAACTTTGCAAAGCCAGAATTTCTGGTAATTTATTAAATAACATTATAATTTAACTGTATGATAAACTCTGTGATTCCTAAAGTATCTTTTTCTCCAGTGACCTACTTAACAAAAAAGTACTTACATTCAATACACTATCCATTTTTGAAGGCTTTCCTACACTTCTGGTCCATTTTAGATACCTTATTTAGAAATAATGCCAATCCATTTCTAATCGCTAAGTAGAAGAATTTTTTAATCTACACGCTATCTTAAAAACTAATCAACCTGACATAACCTCCTAATTCCAGGAATGTAACATAATTCAAGCTTCAATTTTTCACTTAACATATTCTGTTTTACTAAAAGAAATTCCCACCTTACAACTATGAACAAGAAAAAAAAAAAGTAATTAAAATAATATTAAAATACAAGATCTCATTATTTAGTATAAGATTAATAGACTATAATTCTAATCTTAAAAATATCTATAGATGCAACTTCTCCAACTTGTTAATTCCCAAAGAGATTAATAAAAGATGTAATTAACATCTAAACTTAGAGCAGACTATCATTTGGAACAAATTATGTTAACAATAACTGTGCCATAGTCAAATAGATCAACCATACACATCACCCTTTATGGTTCTGAATAAGGTTAATAAGCATAATTTGTCATAAATTTTCCAGTAACTCTGAGAAACTGAATTGAATAAAAAGACTATTTTTTTCTTAACACCTTATATAAATAGGACAAAGGCTGTAGTTATCGTCTTTGGAGGCTTGCACCTAGCACTGTGTCTGGCAGTATAAACAATAAGCAAATAAGCAATCCAAAGCACTACAGCCATTCAGCTCTTTATTATGTGCTAAGTATTTAAAATTATACATAATAAAATGGAATATGCTCAAACTATCTTTTATTTCTACCGTAAACAATGAAAGAATTACTCACTTAAGAATATATAATTTATCTTAAAGCATCTTCGCTTGAAAAAGAAAAATATATATAATTTAATAGAATGTAGAGTTGGACTTTTATAAACAAATAATTTAGCTAAAACCAATAATAATTTTCTACAATTGTATAACATTTTTCATTTGAGCTATTTTTCTTTTATGAAATTAGAAAATATACAGAAACCCAAAAACATTTATTTCCAATAAATAACACAAAGACATGTACACTAGACTTGATCTTAACAGTAACACATTTATCTCAAAAAGAGGTTATTTTTAAAAATAGCTAGAAATTTGGGGATAAAGGTGAAAAAAGGAGTGAAATAAGTATAAATGTTCATGTTCTTCCACTTCAAAAATTGTCTGACATCAGAGCCAGAAAAGACTTTCTGCGTCTATCAGTGACTTCCTTTTCATGTGTCATAGAAAGAGTTCAACATGCTTTACAAAATCCATTACATTTTAAGACCATTTCCAATATCTGCTATCATAAATCAAGAAATCCATTTATTCAAGGTTACTTATGGAGAATTAATCACACAGAAAATTTTAACAACTGCTTTTTCAAAAACTAAAGTACTTTACTATACTTGGCATTCCTACACATAATGATACAGATTCAAACACTGAAAGCATTAAGAGCATGTAATTAAA
Organism: Cebus imitator; assembly: GCF_001604975.1. Classification (NCBI taxonomy): domain Eukaryota; kingdom Metazoa; phylum Chordata; class Mammalia; order Primates; family Cebidae; genus Cebus; species Cebus imitator. Next base: position 5,587,587 of record NW_016107338.1, on the reverse strand, counting down.
ATTCACGGGCTTAGACATTTTTAAAAAGGTTTACTATGTAGGATTCTCTGTAACTAATATTCCAGAAAAATAAATCACAATATAAACACAATGTAATCTCCTTCGGACATCTCCTCTGCTTAAGTGGCATTATGTAACATAAGAAGTTGTTCCAAAACACTTGTATGTACTTGATACAGCCTCAAAAACATGAAATGAAAAAAAATGAGATGAAAAGAACCATGGACACCATGCATCAGGAACAAAAACCCATAAATTTCTCTATTTGCGATGCTTCTAAAACCTATCTTCCTAATTTGAAAGGCAAATTTACCCAAAAGATAAAAATACACAGGTCAGTTATACAACATTTTCAGCCTTTACTGAGAGAGTATAGTCATCATGCCAAAATTTATCCATCAACATACAACTTTATTTCCCATCTAAAGTTAATGAGAATGTATTTTATTTTAAATGGGACATAGAGGCAACATTCCAAGAATTAAAGTACAACTATAAACTTTTAGTTTCTTTTTTTTTTTTTTATTGCATTTTCAGTTTGGGGGTACATGTGAAGAACATGCAAGATTGTTGCATAGGTACACACATGGCAGCGTGATTTGCTGCCTTCCTCCCCTTCACCTATATCTGGCAATAAAGCAGTAATTCCTAAAATCATGAAAACATGATAAAGTAACTATATAGAAAAAAATGAACATTTAGATCATCTCATGCTTTCTTTAATGTCATATAGTGAAAACAGATATACCTATAATTTCAGTCTACAGAAAGCATACTTCATAAGGTCATTAATTCATTTAAAATAGTACAAATGTTTACAAAGAACATTTTACTTAAATTTCACAGTTGCTTATAAAATGGTACTTGCAAGATTGACCTATATAAAGAAATAAGAGTCTCATCAAAAGAGATGGTAAATTATAAATATAAAATATATCACAATGTTTAAATCCTCATAGTGCAAATCAAGAAAGACAACAATCTTTGGAGAGGAAAGTATTCAGCTTTACAAATTTACTGTAAATATATATATTAATTCAATAAGAAACACATTTAAACTTTGCACTGCCACAGAATTATTTTGTGGAAAAAAATGATGTACTTTTCGAATATGCATACATCAAAATCAAAAAGTTAACTTTTACTTTTTCCTTTATTGGCAACTTTTGATGCATTTTTCGGTTTTGGTTCCCAGAGAGCATTTTTTACAAATCTTGAAGCGGCACCTCTATCCAGCTTGCCAGCCTTTTTCTTGTCTGTTATTTCCTTGACTCTGTTCATATATACTCTGATTCTTTCCTTAAAGATAAAAAAGAAAGGCAATAGATTTACTAAGCTGTTCACCACCACTAAGTTGTATTATACTGTACCTCAGTTAAATTCAACATATTGCCTATTGAGTGCATGGTGCTAGGAGTGCAAATGAATAGGATAAACATGTTCCCTGCTTGCCTGAAGTCCATAGTCGGAGGGTGGGGAAAGACAGATGTTAAAAAGTCATTTCAGAATTCTGTTTCCAAAGAGGAAGAATCATACTGACATCACTCCAGAAACAAACATTGAATTGAAACTTTCTAGGTGGTTATATATTTTGTAATCACCATTAACATAAATCTACATATTAACTGTTTTGTATCTAAAGTAAAAAACCTGAGCGCTCATATACTTGCAAAATGCAAACTAAATTATCCTGAAATTTTTCTAAACAGGAAATACATGGTTTTTCACATTACCATCTAGTTTAACAATTAAAATAGGAAGAATGAAAATACACATTACTCGGTTTTACATGTTTGATTGGTAAGTACGTGAAATTTTCTTTAAAAATACAGTTCTAATCAGACTTTACAAGGTGAGAAACATAATACGTTGCCGTACCACCTTGAATCTTCTGAGACCATGAATCAGCATAAATGGCTATCTTATACTTCAAATGGAGAAGTTGATAAGAGCCATAAAATAGCAGAGTAAAAGACTGATCATTGTTTAAAAATAAGCTTTACACAGAAAAATGTACATTCTTGTAATGTTTTCATTGTGAAAAACTAGCAACTCTGCTCCACAGTCTCTAGTGGCGCCCCATTTTTGTCTGAGTAAAAGCACAGTGCTTACAATGGTGGATACTAGCTGCAGCACACACACACCAACCCTGCCTTGGGGTCTCTGCCCTCCTTATTCCTCTGCCTAGAAGGATATTTCCTCAGTTACCCATACAGCCACTCCCTCTCTTCCTTCTAGTCTTCTCAAATGTTAACCTTGTCAATGAGGCTCTGACTTCAGCATTTAAAACCGCAGTCCTTCCCGTCTCTCCTCTTTCCTCTCTCAAAAAAGAAAAAAAAAAAAAAATTAAAAAAAAAAATCACTGCCGGGCGCGGTGGCTCAAGCCTGTAATCCCAGCACTGTGGGAGGCCGAGGCGGGTGGATCACGAGGTCAAGAGATCGAGACCATCCTGGTCAACATGGTGAAACCCCGTCTCTACTAAAAATACAAAAAAACTAGCTGGGCATGGTGGCACATGCCTGTAATCCCAGCTACTCAGGAGGCTGAGGCAGGAGAATTGCCTGAACCCAGGAGGCGGAGGTTGCGGTGAGCCGAGATCGCGCCATTGCACTCCAGCCTGGGTAACATGAGTGAAACTCCTCAAGAAAAAAAAAAAAATCACTGCAGTCCTACCCAAGCACTCCAATCCCCCTTACCCTGCTCTTTTTCTTTCTTCCCATAACTTTCCAACATACTACATATTCATATATATCTCTTATTTGTTCACTTTATGTTTATTGTTTGTCTCCCTCCATTAGGTACAGTCTGGTGTCTGCCACAAGGGCAGGGATCAGCTTTATTCACAGAGGAGTCACCTCACTTGGAAATAATGCCTAGTTCCCAGTAAGCACTCAAATATTTGTTGAATAAGTAAACTGACTTTTCCCATTTGTGATATGTACAGCAAACAGGTTTCCTATCACACACTAACCCTGTGATCAATCAGTAACATCTATACAAGGTCAGAAAAGGGGAACAGGTTTATGCATGCTTTTTATTTACCAACCCTTATCTGGAATATTAATGTACTACTTCATAAAGTGGGTTCTGAGGTAGAAAGAAAACAAATGGCCTTGTCCTTTCACCAAAACAGTATCAAGTACTCCAAATAACTTAATGTTAATGGAAAAAAGACAAACTGCATCTGAAGTCCAAATTTGGAAGCTGAAAACAGACAATACAACTCATCATTTTTAAGGTTTAAAGCCATATCATTGGTCAAACCAAGATCTGCGTATCATATTGCTTTATACTTTTGCTTTAAGTATCTTTCACAGTTGTTTTATTTAAAAATAAATTTATTTCCCCCCCAACCAAGAACTTCAAAAGAAGGAAATGCCTTAGACTACATGTTTAAAAAATGAAGACAACAGATCTGGCTTACTGATTTTTAAAAAATAAATGACAAGTGCTTTACTAAGTTGTAAATAACACACATCAACTACCCTAAGACTTGAGAACAAGAATACAATGTCAAGTGTATTTCATATCTATATTTGCCTTATATTTTATAAACACAAAGAATCAATTTATTAATATTCTTATTCATAAAGCCAAGTCAAGAAGTTAACCCTAAGTTTGATTTCTAATTTTTCCCTTCAAATTGAATGATTTAATTTTTGAAGTCAGCAAAAACTCCAAGATACCAGACCTTATATACTGTACTTATATATCTAAATGGAATACAAAGACAAACCTAGAAGATTTATTACAGGTTGTAAATATGTCACTAATGCAGAATTACTGGACAGTACACATATAACTGGTGCCAAAAAAGCTTTTAGCTTTGTTGCTGAACTGGATTCTTTACTGCTGAGAAAATGAATTAATGGAGGAATTGAAAAGGTGGGGGGAGAAACTTTCCCGTCTTTGCTAGTAAATCAACTAGAATATACTTTTAAGAACTGCATAGAAGTTTAAAAAAAAAAAAGTAGTTCTAGAGATAAACAGGATTTCAAGAATGTATAGGAAGAATAATATATGTTATAAATAATTACTAGACTCATAACATTTTCCCATTCAGAGATTTATATAATATATGGGATACCAATCATCTGAAAAAGGTAAGAAAAAAAAAACAAAGATGATAAGGTCTGGCTCACTTACATAATTTCAACTCAAATGCTGTTCTCCCTATTTGTGTGACAAAGGTAGTGTGACAAACTTCAGGAATAAAACAAACACATAAAATAAAAAGAAATTAAAATCTTACCAATTCCTGCTTTACTGGATGTTCCTTAGGATTAACTCCTTGAGTTGCCAAATAAACTAGAAGAGAAAGATTTCATGGAATAAAATGGTGTATGTATTAATTTAAAACATTCCAATTAAATAAACTAGTTATTCACAAATAAGGAAAGTCCTACAAACAATTAAACTTTAAATTATTTAATCTCCATGTAATACTAAATCTATGTGTGGCTCACTGGCATCCATTCAGATTTTAAAAATAAATATCTGACTATTAAAAATGTTATGAAATATAATTGCATATAAATTGTTAGCATTTTTAAAAATAAATCCCCTTTCACACAATAAGTAATTTGCTTTCTAATTAATTCCAAAGTAACACACATACCCCAAAACATTGAATTTAATGTGTATGCAGAAACCAAATCCACTTTTGCTTGTTCAAGTGGGTCCAACTGTTAAAAGAGACAGAAAAAAAAAATACATGAACTTTGAACACCATCTGATAACATTTTAAACTTTTACCAAGTACAACGTAACAAAAATTTTTTTCACTTCACATAATCCAATAACCAAATGATCTGAAAATAATTTATAAAAAGAAGTTGTTCTGTTAATGAGTGACTTTTGTCCACAAATCTTCTCTTGAGGGTATAATCTTTAGTTAGACAAAGAAAGTGTATAACCCAAGAAAAATTCTTTTGAATTATTTTAATTTCAGGAGTTATGATCTGGGCTTTGTATGTCAAAAGTAATTTATCAATATAAACACTGTACATGATACATTTATGTATAAGAAGCAGGCTAAAATGCTTAGGCAATACCAAAGACAGGAGAAACATAATGAGATTTGTTTTACATTGTCAAAGTCAATTTACTGTTTTTGTCCTACAGGGTTTCCAGAAACCCTGATAACATCATTGTAATGCTTCAAAGGTCAAAGATAGAGTCTGTCAAAAAGAATACTGTGAGTGCTTCTTTTTTTTCCAAAACCAAGTTAAAAACATGGTTAGGAAGTATTTCTTAAGTCTGGAGTTTTGTTTTTTTCACCCATAAAAATACCCAAACACTAATAAAACTGAGATAAAAGGGAAAAGGAACATATGTCATTAATGTGTTTCTTCCACGTTTCACAAAATAGCATTTTGTTTTATGAAATTCATTTTTAGGAAATTATATTTTTAAAATACCTTCTGCAACAACTCATTTCTAGAAACAGACATCATGGTCTTCAGCATCTCATCCACAGCACCAATGGAATTCTCAAACGCTGACAAATACTCATGAATTTCTACTGGATAGTCTTCATTAATTTCTTCACCTGCCATTATGACTGACTGGAAAAAATTAAATTATTTGAATTCATATTAGAGACAGAGCTTGTTCTTTAGTTTACAAAACAATCTAGTTAAAACCTGAAGATAAACAAATCTTTTTAGAATTTAATTCTATATTAACTACATTCCAATTTGTCTCCTTCTTAAGTTTCTTGGTGGGCTGTGGAAGAAGAACCAGCCAAAGTCCACTAACGCCATGCACACCAAACCCTCAAAATTTTTGTTCTGTTTTGTTTTGAAATGAGGTCTCCCTCTGTTGCCCAAGATGGTGCAACCACCACTCACTGCAACTTCCGCCTCCTGGGCCCAAGAGATCCTTCCCGCTCAGCCTGCCAGATAGCTTCGATTACAGGCCCATGTCACTACACTCAGCTAATTTTTTTGTTTTTGTTTTTTGTATTTTTAAAAAACTTTTAAAGAAATAAAGACATGATTACCAAACATGTGATAGCAATAATTAGCAAAGCAATGAAAGTTTGATAAATCTATCCCCTAATGATTGCTGAAGAAATGGTAAGCAAAGCACTTATATATAAATATAAACATATATATACACACACACACACACACACACACACATATATTTTAGCCCTTCTAAATATAGGTGTTGATCTAGGAGCATGTTATATTAAACTAAAAAAGTAAAAATCTTACGTCTAAGATATTTATATTCCTTAAGCTTCTTTAAAATATTAATAAGAAATCCAAAGAGTCCATAAATCATATAAAGCCCATAAGCAGAAAAGAGGAATTATGGGGGAAATAAACAATACGGTTTTCATTTGTGCTAGTGCATACTCTGACAGCCCATACTTTAAAACTTCATATCTGTATCACAATAATTAATACCTACGTGAGAAAAAGCAAATCTATATCAATGTATTATTAAAGTATCTAAGACCAAATTTTACAAGCAATTCCAAGCCACAGGTAACATCTTTAAATTTAAAAAAAATTTTGTATTAACAGAAATACCTCCTTTATCACACAGGTAAGGAGAACAGCATGAATGTGTATGACAGCAAATAGCATAGCCAAATGGAAGTAAAGAGACTTAGGCTGTCTTGATCACTGACTTTGCCACCTGAGATAAATCACTGAATCTCTCTGGGACTCAAATTCCTCATCCATAAAATAAGGCAGTTGGTCTAATGATCTGTAAAGTCCCTTACAGTTCTAAGTGTTAGGATTATGTTTTTTAAGTTTGAAAAGTACTATTTGAATGTTTAGTGACAACATATCAACATTTCTTCTGATTGAGTATATTCCACTGAGACATCTGGTTTCATTAAAAAAAAAACACAGTCACACCTATCTGACTATTACTACTTGAGCTGTGAAGTTACTAGCCAACTACAGTACAACCAGCAATGAAACAAGATCATAATAAAAGAAAACTACACAGAAAAGAACTGACTTCCAATTTCAAAAGGTTAACTAAAACTATGCATTTGCCCCATATCCCTCCCAAAAAATCCCTATAATATGACAGAAGAAATATGAAAATAAAAATGCTGGAAACCAAGAAAAGCACAGATGTGCCAGCAGGTTTCAATAGGAGAAATTGTGTAAGCTAAAAAGCAAATTGGGCCAGGCACAATGGCTCACGCCTATAATCCCAGCACTTTGGGAAGCTGAGGCAGGCGGATCCGGAATTCGAGGCCAGCATGGCCAACAAGGTGGAAACACCGTCTCTACTAAAAATACAAAACTTAGCCACGTGTGGTAGTGCACACCTGTAATCCCAGCTACTTGGGAGGCTGAGGCAGGAGAATTGCTTGAACGTGGGAGGCAGAGGTTGCAGTAGGCTGAGATTGTGCCACTGCACTCCAGCCTGGTCAACAGAGTTAGACTGTGTCTCAAAAAAAAAAAAAAAAGAGCAAATGGGATCAGACTGGAAACAGGAAACAAAGCCAAGAAACCTTACAAACAAAAGAGAATGAGAATTTAAGAATAACCCCAAGAACACGATCCGTAAGGGCTGAAAACAGCTAACCTCATCTCCAGATCAGTGAAAGGAGAGCTCCAGTATTTACTACCTAGATTAAGGTTTAAGTATAGGGATATACTGCAAAGAAGACTTGGTATTTCCTCACTTTATGTAGAATTTTGAACCAATAAATTTGAATATGTAAATGAAAAAAATGACTTTCTTGGGAAGATATCAATTACCAAAACTAAAAAGAAGTACATAAACCATACAGATTATTAACCACAGGAAAAGAATTACACAGTAGTCAAAGACCTACCCTCCAAAGTGGCTCTAGTCCTAGAAGATTTTGTAGGTAATTTCTTTCAAACCTTCAAGAAACAGTTAACTCCTATGGTATTTAGCTGTTTAAGAATATAGAAAAAGATGGAAAACTTTGATATCTATTTCATAAAATACAGAAAAATAAACTATGTCAAATATTTATATTATCTAAATGAAACCCAAATGCTATAAAAGGAAATGGCTGACAAACTTAACTACCTAAAAACTTTTTTGAAAAGTCCTGCATGGTAAAAGGATACCCTAAGCAAAGTTAAAAGGAAAGAGACAGCCAGGAGAAAATATTTGACAAAATATCATAAAGAATTGGAAAGATTAAATAAACAGTTCCTAGAAAGCAATAAAACAAATTAAAATAATGAAGATATCATCACCTATCAGATTGACAATAATTGTAAAGATTAAGAATGTTCAATGTTAGAAGGGGCATACAGTGAAAGTGGAATATAAATTGGTACAGGTTTTTAAAATGCACATACCCTTTGACTCAGGAAATCCTTTTAAGAATCCAGCCTATAAAAATCCCTGCACATATGCATATAAATTAAAATGTCCTCAAACTTGTATCTGAACTTCCTCCAGTTTATCTTGTATCAAACTGTCCCTCTGCTGGACAATTACCCATAAATTTAAATGTTTTATTTCTCCATCTAAGAATGAATCCCCCCCTCAAAAAAAAAAAAAAAAAAATCTTGACTTCCTATCACCCATCAGCTAAGGCCCTCTCTTTCCATTCTTTCTCAAATCTCCTACAATCAGATGACCTTACTTTCTTTCAAAATTGCACTTGGCAGGGTCACCCACACTGTCACATGGTTAAATTCAATGGTCAATTCTAAGTTCTCCTTGAGTGACACTGTTAACTCTCTCCTCTTGGTTTTCTTGGTTTCCTTTCTATCTCAATGGCACCTTTTCTTGATCTCTTCAATGCTTCCTTCTCAGATCCTTAGCCCCTTAACCTTGACGTGCCCAAGGGCTGTCCCTCTCTTCTCTATCCAATTTACTCCTAGGTAAGTTGAGGGTTTTAAATTGCATTAGTAAACTGAAGACTCCAACGTTTGCTTCTCCAGCCCTGTCCTCTTCAGTGAACTTCGTATCTACATTTCCAGCTGCATACTCAATATCTCTGGTTGGATGTCTAAGAAATTCTCAAACAGTACCTGCCCAAAGCCAAATTTCTAATCCTGTCTACTACAATTTTCATCATTTTATTTCATGGCAACTCCAACTTTCCAATTGTTCAGTCCCCAAATTTCAGAGTGATCCTTGACTACTCTCTCACACTTCATCTTTAATATGCATTAAGAATCTAACTATGTCCTACCACCTATACTGCTAACTACCCTGGTCCAAACCACCATCAAACCATGCCTGATACCTCCTATATAGCCTTCTTGCTTCTGGCCAAAGTCTATTATCAAGAATACAGAGAGATCATTCAAAATGTAAATCAGATTATGCCACGCTTCTGCTCAGAAACTTCCAAAGGCCTGCCACCTCATTCTAAATAAGGCAAAAATCCTTCCAGTGGGCCTGGTATGGTGGCTCATGTGTATAAACCCAGCACTTTGGGAAGCCAAGGCAGGAGGATTGCTTGAGTCCAGGAGTTTGAGATCAACCTAAGCAACATGGCAAGACCCCCTATCTATAATTAAATATCTATTTGTAGGCTAGGCGTGGTGGCTTGTGCCTGTAATCCCAGCACTTTGGGAGGTCAACGTGGAAGGATTGAGCGGAGGAGTTCAAGACCAGCTTGGACAAAACAGAAAGACCCTACCTCTATTTTTTAAATAAAATTAAATTAATATTTATCTTTTAAAAATCCTTACACTGGGTTCAAAAAGCTCAACGCAATTTACCCTGACTCTCCATCACCTTCTGTGACTTCATCTCCCACCCTCCCTTGCTCATTTCACTTCAGCCACAACAGTCTCATTCTTCTTCCCCTATGACATCAGGCACAGGCCTACCTCCCTTTGGACTTCTCTCCTTCCCAAAATGCTCTATGCCACTCTTCCTCCCCTACCAACACCTTCAGAGCTCATTATGCTACCTTCGCCAGATCTCCACTCAAATGTTACCTGTTGGTAACTCTCACCTAACCACCCCATTTTAAAATGCACACCTCTCCCCCTCACTCCCTATCTCCTTCCCCACTTTACATTCCTCAATATCGGCATATATTTATTTGGTACCGGTCTACCTCCAAAAGGCAACCATATGAGAGCAGGAATTTTTGTGATTTGTTCACAAGCACTGCCTGACAGTCAATAAACATTTGTTGAAATAACCTATAACAAACTATTGGAAATAATCTAAATATTCATCAACAGGGAAACAGTTAAATGAATTACAGCATATCTATCCTTGAGAATATTACATGTCTCTTAAAAATAAAGAAGTAAATCTACAGTGACACACAATGAGAATGAAAAAGTCAGAGAACAGAGAACATTGTAAATAACACATTATGTGCCTAACATATGCCATTTGGTTAAAAAAAAAAAAAACTGTATATAAATACATGGAGAAAACAGTCGGGAAGAGGCATACAAAAAATAGACATCTTCTGTGAAAAGAGACGAGGATAGGGGAATAGGTTCAAAGCAAACTCATTTTTTTTAAACTCTTCATTCTTCATTATTTACATTTTATTTCCAAAAGCACATATTACATTTTTAATAAAAAACAAACATATTTAAATAAAGGCACTAACTAAAGTATTTTGGCTTTTAACAAATAAATACTGTATGTATTTTTTAAAAACACAAAAAGGTCTTTAGTTAAATGTGAATTTTTTCATCAAATTTTCCTATTAGAAAATATTTCCTTTCTTCAGAAGAACATAAAGATTTTTCCTGCAATTATTCCCTATCCCTAAGCCCCAATAAACAAGCAGTTATTTATTGTTAGAATGGGTTAGGGTGAACACTGAAAGCAAGGGAGTAAGAAAGAATAACTGCCCTAATTAAATCTTAACTAAGCCACTTGCCTTTTTCCTAACAAAAAATAAAGGCAAGGGAGACTAAAAAATAAAGTCTCCTCTATTATGAGAAATTCCTCCTAATTCAAGTGATTTCTACTAATATTTTACATAGGCAGTTGCTGAGTATTTATTCCTTCCACAGAAAAAGCGAAAAAATTTCCCTCTGTCCCCTTTGCTACTCTGACCCCAGGATCAAGGAGTGACTCTATGGCATCAGCAGCAAACACTTGAATAGCACTGATTATGTGCCAGGCACTATTCTAAACATTCCACATGCACTCGTTCATCTAAACCTCACAGATGAGGAAACTGAGCCATAATGAGGTTAAAGAACATGTTCAAATTTCCAAAGAAGGAAAGAACTCACCCAGCTCTGCTCTTCACCCCTCCTCCTCCTGGGTTCTATAGGTACTCCTTCTAAAACACTGGCTGCAGAGATAGAGACAGACGGAGAGGGCTTGAGAAAACTTGCTTCTCTTCACCACTCAGATGTGGCTGAGACTAAGCACCTGGGTAGGGGGATGCTGCCCAGTATCCCTAACAGATGTTGCTGCCACTCAATCTCTCCTCTCACTGGTTATACAGAAGCCAAAGTTCTGAAAGGAGAAAAGAATAGTGTACAGCATCACATACAGAACTGAAGTCATCAGCTACCTCTTCCCTTCAATTATCTACTTCAGGATAACCGGTCCAGCCAGAAACCTGGGAGTCACCCCAAATCCAATCAGTCCTGTCAACAGGGCTTCCTTAATCTCCTTACACCACAAGCTTTCCTCTATTCTCACTAACTAGATTATTTCAACAGCCTTTGAGTAGTGTCCCTATAATCAATTTTTCTCTACCCCCAGTTTTAGAATATTACAAAATATGCTTTTAACAGTCTGGTCATGGTACTCCTGTTTAAAATTCTGCAACAGTTCCCTACCACATGGAAGACAATTCCAAACCCCTCAGCATAGATCCAAGGCCCATTATGATGTCTTGTCTGCCTAACCTCATCTTTCATGGCTCTCCTCTTCCAATCCTACAGCTGTGGTCATGATGGCAGTTTTCCAAATGTGCCATGCTCTCTCAGTTTCAACTTCTACCTGTGTGGTTCTCTAAGCCTGAAATGCCCTTCTCCTTTGTTCAAACGCTGCTTATCTTTGGAGGTAAAAAACATATTTCGGTTCAACCAATGAAGACTTATCTGCTCTCTTTCTATGCTCTGTCTGCATAAATGTAACAACTATATAATCTGTCATGTCACTTAAAACACTATCTCTTGGCCGGGAGAGGTGGCTCACATATGTAACCCCAGCACTTTGGGAAGCTGAGGTGGGCGGATCATGAGGTCAGGAGATCGAGACCATCCTGGCCAACATGATGAAATCCCATCTCTACTAAAAATACAAAAATTAGCTGGATGTGATGGTGGACACCTGTAATCCCAGATACTCAGGAGGCTGAGGCAGAAGAATTGCTTGAACCCCAGAGCCAGAGGTTGCAGTGAGCTAAGATCGAGGCATTGCATTCCAGTACAGTGACAGAGCAAGACTCTGTCTCAAAAACAAAAAACAACAACAAAAAACCACTATATCTTAATGTATTTTTATTTACTTGACTTCCCCTTTGACTATAAGCTCCTTGAGGGGCTGTGTCATGTGCATGTTGTATCCCCAGTGGCTGACACACAGGTGACTAGACCTCTCAATCTGGCCAAGACAGTTCCACCTTAATGCCTGTTGTTTCAGCTTGCCATCGGCTCAGCGCCTTTCTTTCTCAGAAGTCCCAGTTTGAACAAAAAATTATAAGGTTACCCTAAACAATGTAGATTCTCTGACCCTTATTACCCCTTCCCACCCCATTTAGTTGGAGAACAGGACATCAGAGGAGTTACCCTTTGCACAAGTCAGGTTGCAACTAGAGAAGCAGAACCAGTAGGAGACATATATTAAGAGACTTACAGCAAGACACTGGTGTACATAGGGCAGGCTATCAAGGAAGGAACTCATGCTGCAACTCTTGGCTACTAGCTGAAACTGCTGTCTACAAGTAGAATTTCTTCTTTTTTTGTAGTGGAAACCACAGCTCTGCTTCTAAAGCCTTTCAACTGATTGAATCAGGCCCACCCAGATTATCTAGAATAATCTCCCTTACTTAACTGATTACGGATTTTAATCATAGCTTCAAAATACTTTCACAGCAACACCTAGATTCATGAATGTAGAAAATGTATCCCTTTAAAAAAAAAAGAAAAAAAAAGACCATTACACTCCTTTAAGCCTTCAGAACCAGAGCAAGGAAAGAAACATTCCTGGTATCACAAATATTATTGTTCTGACAGTATTTTCCCACAACAAGCTTGTTATTCTTGATTGCCAGGTTCTCAAGTAATAAAACTAGACTTCGAATTCTAGCTAACAAATGTAGAATAAATGACAACTTAAAAAAGAATCATGATTTTGCAACACCTAATGCAACTGCTCTTGGTGTGATAAAGGGGGAGCAGGCATGTGACAGGAGAAGCGGCAAGAGAGAGAAGAGGAGCTTTCATGCTCTTTTAAACAACTGGCTCTAGGAGTGAACTAACAGAGTGAGAACTCACTCATTACCTCCAGGACAACACCAAGGTATTCACTCTGCCCCCATGACCCAAATATCTCCCACTAGGCCCACCTCCAACACGAAGTCACATTTCAACAAGAGATTTGGAGGAAACACACACCCAAATCATATCAACCTCTTCTTCATAACTGTCTCCATTTTCTTGGCCTAGTGAAACTCATCAATCCTTTAAAACCCATATCAAATGCCCCCTCCTCTATAAAGGCATCCATACCTCCCAAACAAAGGTAGTCTTTTCTTCCTTTTTGCTCCCAAGGTTTTCTGACTAGAACTGTAATACGATTATCACACTGGTGTGCAACTATCTGCTTGACTTAAAGTTATCACATATCTATCAATAACACTTCGCAAATTCTTGATAAATCCAAAGGTATCAATCCTCATTTCACCTGATCCATCAGCTGCACCTGACAAAACTGAACTTACTACTCTACTCTAAATTCTACAACTCAAAATTGTCCTTGTCCCTCATTGGCTGCTCAGTCTGTCTCATTTGGTGGTTCTTCCTCATCTTCCTAACTTGTAAATGTTAAAATGTTAAAACCTTCCTAACTTGTAAAATGCCTACAGACTCAGGCTTCCTGCCCCTTCTCTTTTCTGTCTACATTTAATCCTTTAATGACTGTCTCCAGTCTGATGACTTTAAATACTATCTATTCACTGACAACTCCCAAATGTATGTTTCCAGCAATGACCCCTCTGAAGTCCAGAATGAACATACTCAACTGCCCACTCAACATCTCCACTTAGATGACTGACATCTCAAACGTATCATGTCCTTAACTGAACTCCCAATCTTCCTCACAAACCTACCCCTCCCATAGTTTTCTACTTCTCAGTTAATGGCAATTCCATTCTTCTAGTTCTCAAGCCCAAACTTTTACAATAACCTTATTCTCACAATTCACTTTCAATCCATAAGCAATTCTGTTGGCTTTACCTACAAAATACATCCAAAATTAAACTGTTTTTCCACCTTCACTTCTTTCTAGCCAATTAAGATGTTATCATCTCTTCTGAACTACAGCGCTTCCGTGACTAGTCTCCTGGCTTTCACCTACCCCACCTCCCAACAAACTATTCTTAACACAAAGCCAGGGAAGATTCTATTAAAACCTAAGTCAGCCTGGGCACAGTGGCTCATGCCTGTAATCCCAGCATGTTAGGAGGCCAAGACAGGCAGATCACCTGAGGTCGGGAGTTCAAGACCAGCCCAGCCAACATGGTGAAATCCCATCTCTACAAAACTACAAAAAAATTTGCCGGGGATGGTGGTGTACACCTGTAATCCCAGCTACTTGGGAGGCTGAGGCAGGAGAATCGCTGAAACCCAGGAAGCGGAGGTTGCAGTGAGCTGAGATTGTGCCACTGCACTCCAGCCTGGGCAACAAAGTGAGACTCCATTTAAAAATAAAATGAGTAAAACCTAAGTCAGATCATATCACTCCACTGCTCTTATCTTTCCATTGGTTATTTACTCACTGGGCTATTCCTCAAGGCAAGATTCATGTCGCTGCACATTTTGATCTCCACATCACAAATATAATGTGTTATCATGCATTAGGTACTTAGCAACTATTTGTTAACTGACTAAAATCAATCACAGTAAACTGAGACCAAATTTTGGAAACTCTTGATATCAGATTACAGTTTGAGTTTACAAATACTATAAAGTCACCACATGAATCCAAACAAATATATGATAATGTACATTCTGGAGCTCTTCCCATCTCTACACCAAACAATTATACACAGTTATGAACTAAGCCAGAGAACAAATTCAACATAATTGTTTTTTGGAACTTGAGAGCCATCTGCTGTTGTTGCCCCAAATTCTATGACTGCAATGAATTACTATAATTACATTTTTTGCACTGCATTATCTTAGGAGAAAATAATAATGAAATTTACACACAAGTTCTCAATAAACGTTGCTGTCTTGGGCAAACAGTGAGTCTGTGTTAGTGTTGTCTGCAACTCTCCTTCAGTCTCACAGTACAATTCCTGAGTAAATATATACTTCTTCCTTTTCTAAAAAAGATATTAACATCTAAAGATAAATTTATCCCAAGGTCTAATAATACGAGAGTATATAAATTATGAGGAGATTGCTCAAGATTGAGATAAGTAATTACATTAGAGTCAATTTACTTCTATTCAATGTTTAATTCAAAGCATTTCCAAAATTATAGCAATCAAGCAGCAAAATTACCTTCCAAAACATATAGAAGTTGCTTATTACAATTATCTCATTTATGAAATAATGGTAACAGTATACAGGGTTGTTGCATAGATTAAAATTAATAGACAAAAGCCATTAGAATAGTGCCTGGCTCAGTTAGCACTGAATATATTAGCTAACATTTTACTAAAAATAAAAATGATCAAATATCCCAATCCAATGTAGACTATTTAGAGCCATGGTTGAAGGGTTAACTGTTTGGAAACAGTAGCTGAGATAATACATACGAAGAGCTACTTGAAAAGGTAAAAGCAGTTAAGAAAAGAATTATATTACTTCTGAACTCTGATATCTCATACAAGACAGCTAACTGAAGGCAGCTGTAACATCTTTTGACTCTGCGAATTTTGATTATTTTGAAAAACCATTATTCACATTTGTCATTATCTTTCAACAAAACAGTGAGTTATATCATTTCCACCAATCACAAACATTTCTCTTTACTTCAATAGGGCTCATCTGTTATTTTTGAGTCAAAAATACAGGGTTAAGTAACTAAAAGAGTGTAATTGGATTGTTTGTAACAGAAAGGATAAATGCCTGAGGGGATACTCCATTTTACATGTGATTATTACACACTGCATGTCTGTATCAAAACATCTCGTGTACCACATAAATATATACACCTACAATGTACCCACAAGATTTTTAATTAAAAAAAAAAAATCATAGTGAGGCAGGACGGTGGCTCACAACTGTAATCCCAGCACTTTGGGAGGCTGAGGTGGGCGGATCACGAGGTCAGGAGTTGAAGGCCAGCCTGACCAATATGGTGAAACCCCATCTCTACTAAAAATACAAAAATTAGCCGGGCATGGTGGCACGCGCCTGTAGTCCCAGCTACTCGGGAGGCTGAGGCGGAGAATCGCTTGCACCCAGGAGGCAGAGGTTGCAGTGAGCCAAGATCACGCCACTGCACTCCAGGCTGGGGGACAGAGCGAGACTCCATCTCAAAAAAAAAAAAAAAAAAAAAAAAAAAATCACAGTTAAGTCTTGGTTTAGTCTACCACCAGACAATCCTAATAGGTTAATAAGTGGATAGCAAACATCTCACTGCGACAAATACATCTTTATCAAGCCAAAACTGAATTGCAGTCAGCAAACATGAAGACATTAAAGCTATTTTCAAACAAATTTGAGTCACAGGTCATCAAGAAAAACTGCTCTCTTGGATTACCCACTACAGATTTTAACTAAAGGTCGAAATTAGCCCACTATCTCAGAGGGGCTAATACTGCAGCGGCAGGCGGTCTGTGATCGTGAATGTGAATGATAAACGGAGTCAACACATAAAGTTACTCCCCTAGACATTCCACTTTAGCCTCTCTCCCAAAGCAAGATTTGACGACAGCTGAAAATTGTGAAGTCGAGTTTTCTGGTGTTTGTCTTTAATTTCTCGTCTTCTAAGATTTGAGAAGCAGGTAGTTAACAAACGGAGAGAAAAAGACCAGAGCCAGAGAAAGAAATGAGGGGCCGAGGTAAGCCAAAGCCTGCAAGCACCCACAAGACGAGCGGAAGTCGGGGACCTGTAACAATGCTGTCCCAACGATCAGCTGTGAGAGATCCCATCCCTGGAAGGCTACTCAGCCCGACCCCGCTGCACTCAGTCTTCCCAGAGGATGACAGGGGAATCCCAAAACAGGAAAAGCGGACTTAAACAGGAGCACGATAAAAACTGAACCACAACTTTGAAAAATACCTCACAGACTTCGACTCCAGACTCCCGGAAAGCTGTCGGGCAACGATGACGTCAATGACGCGCCGTCTCTGCCCGTGGCGCAAGCGGCGCTTTCCGATGATCTCACGCTGCTCGCCACGCCCTCAGCTCCGCCTCCCTTTTCTCTATAGGCAGTCTTCTCTTTAGTGCCTCAGACCCAAGTTGTGGGAGAAGTTTGACTCTGGGAACCTTGTCTACATTTGTACCCGGCCAACACCCACCCCAAATACAGGTTGAGTGTATTTAACCAGGAAAAAAATGTTAGTTACTGAAATTTGTTTCGAGTTTTTACTTTCGCGGAAGCTTTTTCCAGGGCCCTCGTTCTTGCTATGCTTTTATTGTCTGCCTGAAGATAGCCTCCTAGAGCAGCTTCCCAGATTATCCGTGGGAAAGGACAGGTTATTTATTTTCCAATCTGTCAGTAAAAGATAATTCTATAAAATACAGTAAAAATGAATTAGTAGAAAAATATATGCAAAATACAAGCCCAAATTTTTCATTATTAGTTTCAATAAATGTAAAATTGCATTTCAATATATGCAATCAGAACAAACATAATAGAAAATAAAAGCATTACAGAAACTGTACTTATTGTTCATTGAAAGTGTAGTATAAGCGATTAAGCATTGTCTTACATCTGTAGCTTGTCATTCCGCGGTCGTAATTTGATAAAAAGTTATGCATAAAACAGTTGTCCATATGTTAAAGGCATGTGAAAGCACTTTGAATAAGCACCATGTATATAATATTTAAAGTTTTTAAAGTGGCAAATAATCGTCTCTATTGTTGTATTGTTAAATTAAAGACAGTGCTTCTTGCAGAGCTTGCGGAGGATAGCACATATTTTCAATGTCTCCTGTTTTAACACTGTAGTAGGTACCAGCCTCCCATCACTACATGGATAGGAATTAAAAGAGAACATTTTCATATAAGACTTCTTCTGGCCTTGTTTGTTGACCTTGTGGACCTGGGATGAAAAAAGTACCACAGGTTACAGCCTGTGTACTCAAAATATTACACTGCAGAATATTTTCCATGGCCACTCTCCATAATCCTCCCCCAGTTTTAAAAAGAAAAGCACAGGCCACACTAATGTTAAGAATTCCAATATCAAATTGTTTCTATATAACATGAATTAAAAGGTAACTCTGAATTGGTCCACGTGACCCTGTTGGAAGCATGTACTCGTTAATTAGTTTCATTTATTAATTGTGACCCAAAAGTGGCTGAATCACTCTCCCCCATCCTTCTCTGGTTCGGTATTAAGAGTAAATAGGTCGGTCACATGTGGTGGCTCATGCATGTAATCCCAGCACTTTGGGAGGCCTAGGTGGGCAGATCATGAGGTCAAGAGCTCAAGACCATCCTGGCCAACATAGTAAAACCCCACAGGCTGTAACCTGTGGTACTTTTTTCATCCCAGGTTCTCAAGGTCAAAGACTTCATATTATAGAGTTCCACTGACTATACAGAAATCAAACTCACTTATTTTTTCATCCATAGAGCCTCATAACATGTTGTTTTACATATTTTAAGAAGGCCCTTCTAACAATTAACAATTTTTGTAGTTGTCCAAGAAGAGCTATTATGATGGAAACCAATTAAAGTTACTTTTTTATAAATGGGAAGCAAAACCGGGCACAGTGGCTCCCACCTGTAATCCTAGCATTTTGGGAGGCCGAGGCAGGCAGATCACTTGAGGTCGGGAGTTCAAGACCAGCCTGACCAACATGGAGAAACACTGTCTCTACCAAAAATACAAAATTAGCCAGGTGTGGTGGCACATGCCTGTAATCCCAGCTGCTTGGGAAGCTGAGGCAGAAGAATCCCTTGAACCTGGGGAGTGGAGGTTGCAGTGAGCCAAGATCACCCCATTGTCCTCCAGCCTGGGCAACAAGAGCAAAACTCTATCAAAGAAAGAAGAGAGGGAGGGAGAGAGGGAGGAAGGGAAGGAAGGAAGGAAGGGAGGGAGGGAGGGAGATAGGGAGGGAAGGAAGGAGGGAGAGGGAAGCAAAATTTGATAGTAGCTTGTATAAGAAATGATCTGATTTGTACTCCAATTTGAAAATTGAAATTTAAAATGTGACTAAAAATTTATTATTATTTAACAAAATTCTGGTTACAAATGCAACTCACTAACTCTTAAAATAAATAAAGACTGAATCAAATGTTGATTGGGACTTTTGTTATATAAAATTTTTATGACAAAATTGTTAGGTGCTAACTACAATGCCATGTCCTGGATTCAATCCTGGAAGAGAAAAAGGGCATTCATGGAGAAAAATCAGTGAAATCTGAATAAAATCGTGAGTGTAATTAAGAGTAATATACCAATATAAGTTTCTCAGTTTTGACAAATATACCATGGTAATTTAAGATGTTAACATTAGAGAAAACTAGGCGAGGGATAGGCAGGAGCTCTGTATTATCTTTGCACTATAAATCTAAAATTATTCCAAAATAAAATTTATTAAAAATTGTTAGATGACCTGATGTGATATTTTTCATTTAGTTTAGCAGCATAGCCGTAAAGAGATTCATCTTTGCAAAAATTTGTGTAGGCTGTACCAATTTCCCAAGAGCCTCGCTTAATCCCTTGAAACACAAATCTTCCTTTCTTGAAGCTCATAATCATTGTCATAATCCTTGTAGATTTTCTCTTTTTTGAGACAAAGTCTCGCTCTGTCACCAGGCTGGAGTGCAGTGGCACATTCTCAGGTCACTGCAACCTCTGCCTCCCAGTTCAAGTGATTCCCCTGCCTCAGCCTCCCAAGTAGCTGGGGCTACAGGTGCACACCACCATTCCCAGCTAATTTTTGTATTTTTACTACAGATGGGGTTTCACCATATTAGCCAGGATGGTCTCTATGTCTTGACCTCATGATCCACCCACCTCAGCCTCCCAAAGTGCTGGGATTACAGGCGTGAGCCACCTCGCCAGGCTCTAGATTTTCTCTTTTTTAACAGTAACTGCTCTTGAGTCTGCCATATCCTCATTGTCTATGATTTTCCATTTTATCAATCACTTTCCTCAATTAAATGAAGTCTAACATTTTTTGCAATATTTGTGATTGCAGTTGGTAGTCAATATGTGCTCCCCACCCCTTCTCATAGCACTTGGAAGGAAAAAGCCTGTTGAAAGGTGATAAGACTCTTGAGTGCAGAGTGGAGAGAATTTGGAGGGGAGACTAATTTTCTAAGTGGTCAGGTTTTTTTTAACAAAATGGCCTATATAACCTCATAACTATAGGAATGCAGATAATATTTGGAAGGCAGGGAACTTTATGTTTCTACTTACATAAAGAATTGAAGAAATAAAGCAGCTAATGAGAATTGGCAGCCAATTAAAAAAGAAAAAAAAGACTCAAGAAAGATGCAAACAAGAGGCACAAACTATGTACAGAGATTTTCTTCCTCCTGTGGAGCACTGTGTCATAAGAAAGACTCCCAGAAGCAGATGGCAAAAATGAACAACTTCCAATCTTCCCATAGCTATGGTTCCATAGAAGGTAAGGATGTGCATAGACTCACACTCAAACCTGTGGGAAGTCCAACACAGGCCTACACCCAGTTATAATGTGATCATCCTGATACAATTATGTTGGTTTTTCAGGCTGTTGCAAAAGGGAAGAACACAAAATCCCAGGCTAAAGTGCTGGAATTACAGGCATGAACCATTATGCTTGGCCCTGAAAATCTTTAAGTGGAGATATTCATAGTAATGTGTACAGTGTACTGTGCTATGATGTAGTCTATGCTATGATCTTTACTAACTGGAAAACAAATAGCTATTCACGAAGAGGGCCCCATTCTTTGGTAGGTCTTCTATAAAGCCCCTATCCCTAAGGTAAAATATTTGCATCTGGATACAAGAAATAATGGTTTGGAAAATCTAAATTACCAAAATTGGCTTAATTTCATTGACAACATAGTTAATTCTCTGCACTCAGAAAAAAAGGTATTTGATGTAAAAGAAAAGTAGGTGTTCTATGGTTTTATTTGCTTATTTTGCTTTGTTTTATAAGGTTGGTAGTGGAAACTTATTTTTATTAGCAACCATCATTGATGAGTGTTGAGAAAAAATGAGGGAGAAACTCTGTTTATGTCTTATGTCAATAGCATGTTTTATTTCCTTCATGTCAGGTAATAAATGATAACTCACTACCTTATTAGTATTGGGTTCACTTCATTCTTCAAGTACCTATTAGCCCTACAGGCAAAAGTCTTGAAAGGACCAAGTCACACTGAATCTCTCCCATAGTGGCCAACATGCAACTGCCCTGGGGGACCTTCCCCAGGTTGATTTCTCTATTACTCACTTTCACTCTCACTTTCTTCAGTGTCCTTGGCCAGAGCTGCAGTCATCTAATAGCAATGCAAAGGAGGTGGCATAAAACAATAATGTACAGATAAATGCAGCAGGGAATCCAATCTGAGTCCAGATCTGGCACTTCTTTTGTAAACTTCTCAACTAGATTTTGAAGTTCTTAAGGACAGTGACCTCTTTTCTGCCTCTCTTGTGTCTTTTTCTGTGCCTGGAATGTTTCTATAATTCTATCTAATTTAGACTGGTTATGATTGATCAGATTCATCTTTTTGGCTATTATACAAAAAGAGTCTAGAAAATGTATATAAACTAGTTAGTACAAAGAATTCTGACATTTTTTCAGCATGAACAAAAATAGAGTAGAAATGTTGTTGTAACACAATTGTTGGCCAGAAGAAATATATCTGTATTTTGAAGGAAAAAGAATATGTTCTGTTCAATCAGTACAATCAAATGTAATGTGTAGAGAAACTCAGAAAAAAATAAGTTAAATAAGGTAATGACATCTGAGTGATTCTTTAAAATTCTATTTCTCAAATATTCTGTGAAAAATTTATATTATGTTAAATGTAAGAAATACAAAGGAAGAATCATGGCAGACACAATTTTGTTGATTAAAAATGTTTCTGTTCTTTCATTAGAAAATTTTAGAATGAATAAATATTTCATTTAAAAATAGGTAGAAGGAGGCCAGGTGTGGTGGCTCACGCCTATAATCCCATCACTTTGGGAGGCTGAGGTAGGCGGATTGCCTGAGGTCAGGGGTTCATAACCAGCCTGGCCTGTGTAGTGAAACCCCGTCTCTACTAAAAATACAAAAATTAGGTGGGTGTGGTGCTGTGTGCCTGTAATCCCAGCTACTCCGGAGACTGAGGCAGGAGAGTCACTTAAACCTAGGAGGCAGAGGTTGCAATGAGCCAAGATCAGGCCACTGCACTCCAGCCTGGGCGACAGAGGAGGACTCCATCTCAAAAAAAAAATAAAAGGGGGGGGGGTACACAAAAAAATTAGCCTTGAGAAATTTTCCATTGTGAAAGAGAAAGTAAAATTATATTGATTTTTTAAATTGTCATAAGTTTATTGGTAGAGCTATGGCTATTATAACTTTGGAAGTCTTAAAAATAAACTTTGCAAAAGGAACTACACCCGCCATAGTATTTCAGATAAACGATCCTTTCTAAATTGGTGGGATTTACTTTACGCCCTTAATTGTAAACCAATCAATGAATAAAGAGTATAGCTGAACATTGAGTACATATGTTTGTCTTTATCTAAACATTTGTCTTAAACCCTAATCAATTTATTAATTATGCTTACATAATAAACCTTGGCCTAGATCAAAATAACATAGTAGACAGGAAAGACAGGAGAGAATTCCAAAGACCTGTGGCTTAAAAGACAGTGGAACTTGTTGAGATGACCACATTTGTAAGTCCAAATCCCATATCCCTACATTAATTTGTAAACAACTCCTAGAATTGTCTCCCCACAAAAGATGTTGAAGTCCTAACATCCAGTACCTGTGCATATGACCTTATTTGGAAATAGGGTCTTCTCAGAGGTAATCAAGTCAAACGAGGTCATTAGGATAGACTCTAACCCAATTTGACTAATGTCCTTATTAAAAGAGCAAATTTGGACACAGAGACAGACATGAACACAGAGAGAATGCCACTGAATGTGAAGGCAGAGATTGGGGTGATGATTCTGCAAGTGAAAGAACACCACAGAGTGCCAGCAAATCACAAGCTATGAGAAAGGCATGCACAGAGTCTCCTTCACAGCCCTCAGAAAGAACCAACCCTACCAACACCTTAATATTAGATGTTGGGCCTCCAGAACTGTGAGATCACAAATTTCTGTTGCTTAAGCCAGGGGTCCCCAACTCTTGGAACTGGTCGGTGGCCTGTAAGGAACTGAGCTGCACAGCAGGAGGTGAGCAGCAGTTGAGCAAGTGAAGTTTCTTCTGTATTTACAGCTGCTTCTCATCACTCTTATTACCACCTGAGCTCCACCTCCTTCAGATCAGCAGCAGCATTAGATTCTTATATGAGTGTGGACCCTATTGTGAACTGCGCATGCAAGGCATCTAGGTTGCATGCTCCTTTTGATAATCTAATGCCTGATGGTCTGTCAGTGTTTCCCATCACCTTCTGATGGAACCATCTAGTTACAGAAAAACAAATTCAGGGCTCTCACTGATTCTACATTATGGTGAGCTGTGTAATGATTTCATTATATATTACAATATAATAATGATAGAAATAAAGAACACAATAAATGTAATGTACTTGAATCATCCTGAAACCATCCCCAACCAACCCACTCCATGGAAAAATTGTCTTCCACATAACCAGTCCCTGGTGCCAAAAAGGTTGGGGACTGCTGTTATAGACTACACAGGTGACTGAAAGAGGAAGTTTAGGCTAAAAGCCAGTACAGTATGTATACACACAAAATGTATTGAAAACTGAGAATACATCATGAGGAACCAAGGAGGAAAGTACTTTAGGCCATAAGATTTTTCAAAAATAGTTTTATCATGATTAATTTACATACAATAAAATGCATATATTTCAACTGTGCAATTCAATGAGTTTGACAAACATGTAGACCATCCCAATCAAGCTATAAAACCTTTCCCAGAAAGTTCATTTATGCCCTTTGCAGCCAATCCCCTCTACCGCTATGGCTGCCAGCCACTGCTCTTCTATTACTATAGATTGATACTGCCAGTTCTAGAACTTCATGTAAATAGATTTACACAATATACACTATTTTGCCTGCCTTCTTTCACACAGCATGATGGGGTTTTGTTTGTTTGTTTGTTTTCTTTCTTTTCCAAGACTATTTCTTAGTGTGAACAGCGTGATTTTTTTTTTTTTTTTGTATGGATAGACCATATTTTGTTAATTAATTCATCAATTGATAGACACTTGGATTGTTTCCACTTTTTGGTTATTATGAATCAAAAAGCTATGAACATTCAGGTACAAGTCTTTTTGTGGACATACGTTTTCCTTTCTCTTTGGTAAATACCTAGGAGTAGAATAGCTGGGCCATATGGTAAGTGTATGTTTTTTTTTTTATATAAGAAACTGTCAAACTTTTTCTAAAGTGGCCACGCCATTTTATACTACTATTTTTCCTACATCAAGGGTCAGCAAACTTTTCCTGTAAAAGGCCAAAGAGTAAACCTTTTAGGCTTTGTGGGCCACGTATTGGGTCTGTTACATATCCTTCTTTATTTTACAACCCTTTAAAATTGTGAGAATAATTCTTAACTCAAGCACCATACAAAAGCAGGCTGTGGATTAGATTTGGCTCCAAGGAAAATTCTGTATCAGCCAGGATTCAAACAGAAAAACAGGACCACCGAAAATATATACAGAATTAAGAATTTGTTACAAGAGTTTGGCATCATATAATTGTTGGAAGCTGGTTAAAAGTTCTGCTATTTTGCAAGGTTGTTGTCTCAATATCTTGACCTGGAGCTTGAAATTCACTGGGCAGACCATCAGGAGGGAGGATGGATGTAGAGTGGGGGAGGTTAGGGACAGACTGGACTTCACACAGCAATTGAAGACCATGAGGAGAGAATGCACCTTGCCCCATGCTGCCTCTGATGGGCTGTGGACACCTGAAACTTGCAGAATATTTCTATGATACAGGTCATATTTTCCATCATTATTTAATCCTTGATTACTAAGGATGAATTTCCTTAAGATAAATTTGAACAAATGTATTTCTTGAGATGGTAGATCCACTTAAAAGAGTGTAAATGACAGTGCCAACAATAATTAAAAGTACTGGCTTCACCTAAATGAAACGTGGTTTCCTGAAGCTGAAGAAGTCATTTTAAAGGATGGAAAATATGACCTGTATCTTAGAAATATTCTGCAGGTTTCAAGTGTCCACTGCCCATCAGAGGTAGCATGGGGCAAGCATGCAGCATAGATTAACTTCTTAGAATACAGCTGACCTGATGTGTACACCTTATCCATGCAGTGATCATCAGAATTTAACAGACCTAAGTTCTTTTTAGTTTCAGGATGTAGGTAAGTTCTCTCCCTGATATCGATCACTACTAAAAATGATGGAGGAAATGTTTCAGTAAGAAAAATCATTGCCTATCTAGAAAATTGTTTGAAATCGGTTATTAAGGCTTGAAGATCAACTTACTATTTGGGGATTTACATAGTAAAAACAATTGTAATGAGAATGACACATCAAGCTAATGTCGAATAAGCTACTATAAAATATGTCTTTAAAATGAGACTCTAAGCCAAGTGCAGTGGCTCATGCCTGTAATCTCAGCACTTCAGGAGGCCAAGGCAGGCAAATTACTTGAACCCAGTTCAAGACCAGCCTGGGCAACATGGTAAAACCTTTTCTCTATAAAAAGAAAAAAAGAATAGCCAGAAGTGGTGACTCATGCCTGTAGTCCTGTAGTCCTAGCTACTGGGGAGGCTGAGGTGGGAGGATCACTTGGCCCAGGAGGTTGGAAGGTTGCAATGAGCCAAGATCTGCCACTGTACTCCAGCCTGGGCAACTGTCTCAAAAAAAAAAAAAAAAAAAGAGAGAGAGAGAGAGACCATATAAACAAGTCAATCTTTCTCACTTATCCTTGTTTGGAATGAATATTCTGGGCTATAGCAGAACCTCAGGCCTGAAGTAGATTAAAAATATAAATTAACAAATTTAAACACAATTTTTTTATTTTCTCATATTTTTTGTCCCTGTCTTTACCTTTCTTATCATAGTGCACCTTTTGCTTTATGCTCTTTCTCTTTTGGCTCCACTTTCCTAAATACTTCCAAATATTTTTATTCTTTTTGTAGGGTTTGATATGTAGTACTACATACCAAATAAACAAACAGGATAGATTCCTTAAAGGAATCTGTTCCAAATAGCCAGACTTACTGAGTTTGAATGAAGTCCATGTGTCCTCTGCATGGATCTGGATAACTTTTCCAATCTAATGCTATTATGATGTCAAGTGGAAATGGCTTCCCCACCTCACCCCATCTTAATGAGATCCTGACCCTATGCTCTGATCTAATAGTGTGTATCAGACAAAGTTAAGTTGTATGTGTTTATCCTAGACATTCATCCAAAGGGGAATAGTGAAGTCATAGGAGCAGGGCTGAGCTATGAAAAGGAAGATCAATTCCTTGTGTTTAAAGGAGCACAGAGATTACATTGATTTGCCGGCTCAAGCTCTGGCAATTGCATTTTACCACTGTCAAAGCAAACTTATGGAAGCCCAGTCTATGCTTTAGGAGAAGAGTCATTGTAAACACACCTTACTTCCTTTACATACTTGATATCTATCCAGTGAGTTGATCTATTTCATGAAACTCTCATCAATATGGTTTGTCAGATCCAAACAACTAACTTTTACAGAAACGTATTTGAACCCAGCCATCTCAATTTGCAGGGACTGGGGGATTCCTGGGATGCGGGTTATTCTAATAAGTCTATCACATGTGGGTGATAAGGCAACGCTTCTGATGGTAAAGATCTATTTCTACAGGGCTCTTAGCCCCCACCAAAGGACATGCCATTTGTGTGAAACCCAGAGCTCTTGAATAACAAAATCAGCTTCCACCCCTGGGTGGGCCACACTGAACACTCCAGGGTCACAAGCATTCGTTCAGAGCAGGTGACTCCTATCATCCTGTCACCTGTCATAGGTATACTGCTCTCTATCTCCTCACAAAGCTTTTAACCAGAACTTCAGCTTTAAGGCAGAACTTCAGATGCCTCACTTCTCTCTTGTAAGGTAGGGCTGATAACACCAACCATTCCAGGTTGCTGTGTAAAGAGCTAATGAATGAGAGCACCTAGAACTATGCCCCATCCGTGGCTCCATAGCTGTTTTGCAAACATGAGTACCACTCCCCTCTTTGATTTTCTATCGATACCTATAAAGAAGAAAAAAGTGAGTTCATTGTAACAAGCAACGTCTAACTCATTTCCTTTTTTTGAAACAGAGTCTCTCTCTGTCACCCAGGCTGGAGTGCAGTGGCGCAATCTAGCTCACTGCAACCTCTGCCTCCCGGGTTCAAGTGATTCCCCTGCCTCAGCCTCCTGAGTAGCTGGGACTACAGGTGCACGCCACCACACCTGGCTAATTTTTGTGTTTTTAATAGAGACAGCATTTCACCATGTAGGTCAGGCTGGTCTTGAACTCATGATCTCATGATCTGCCTGCCTTGGCATCCCAAAGTGCTGGGATTACAGGTGTGAAGCCACCATGCCCAGCCCTAACTCATTTCTTAGGGCCTAATATTTTTTTGTGAGCTGCTTGAAATAGCTGCCCCCACTCCCTGAAAAAAATGCTTTTCATGGAAGCATTCTATGAGAACACTGCAACTGAAATTGTCTGTTCAGAAGGCGGTGACTTACTACATATGTTAGTGAATTGTTTTCCATCCTATATACATAATCTGAATCAGAGATCTGAACAGAAGATGTAACTTCAGGTGCAGACCTCTGAGAGCCCTGAGATGGTCCAGATTCTGTTTAAAGGGTTTGTCTTAAAGAGTTAGAGGTAAAAGATAAGAATGTCTCCCATTTCTTTACATTAAAAAATAGGACATTTGGATAAGAGGTTTTTAAAACATTTTTATTATTAAAAATTTCAAATGCATACAAGAACAAACAAAATAGTACAATGGAGGAGGTTGTTTTTAAATAGCTGAAGTTATATTGCAATGCAGGGAATAAAATGATAGAAAGAAAATGTTTAAACACTATGTGTACGCCTTCCATGATAAATAGCTTATTTAAGTAATTATGTGTTTCCATTCAAATTGTTATATGACACTCTCTTATTAGCAGTGACTAGCACAAACCACAGTAACATATACATGTGGCCTACACTTTATATATGAGTAAGAACAAAGTTTTATGAAATTATTCTTAATATTTGCAACGCTCTTTTGACTTATTCACTGACTTCTTCATTTATTTGGTATATATTTGTAAGATTAAATAAAATAGGTATTATAACATTTATTTAGAGAACATGAATATAGAAAAGAGAATACATGCCCCATTTAGTTCCAATTTTCCAAGCCTTCTTTCTGAAGATCTAACTAAAATTCTCCAGGGGACATAATTTCTTTTCTGCCTTAGAACAAAAGGTAGCCCACAAATCTAATATTCACAGGGACAGTTTATTGCAAAGGAACGTCTAAGCATTTTTATGATCATTTTGTGAATAGGAAAACCTAGGAACCTATATTCTGTGACCTGTCCTTGGTCAAAATTCATAATTCCAAAGGAGGGGCAGGACTTCTACCGCAGGCCAATACTCTTTCCAGTTCATACTCAACACGGGCCTCTCTTGGTGGATTTGAATTTTATGCCACAAGGTAATTATGGCCTTGTACATCCAAGCAGCTCAGAAAAGTCCTAAATCTTAAACAATCAAATGTACCTTTTACTTAGCATTAGGTAGACTCCCATTCACCTCTGTACCAAAAGGAGAGAGAGAGAAAAAAAAAAAAAAAAAGAAAGAAAAACATTTGGATATGTCTAGCTTTGGTAATATAAATTAAATAAGAATTATTCTTTATCTACCCATCTAACACTTTTTTCCTTCCTCTTTTTTCTTAAGAAATAAACACAAACTAGCTCATAACAATAGCAATGACCATGTGGTTTGAAAGAAGCAGCCCGTGTTTGATGCTGCTTTGTTTCTAATGGAATTTTTTAAAATGCTAAACTCAAACCCTATAATTCAACCCAACTTTTTACTATTCTTTGATGAAAGCGTTTTTAAAAATAACAGATAGGAAGCTGAGATTTGCACTGAGATAAAGATGGTTAGCAGAGATCAAAAGCAATCGTACACATGTCAGTTAGATTCAGTGATAATATGTGGTTAAGTGGTAGGTCCCATATCTAGTTACTTCACACACAACCACATTTGCTGAATGCAGGCACTCTAATAGGCTAGACACTCATAGATGGGAATTAATGGAAGGCAATCTATAATGGTTAGACTGTTTGTTCTGGTATGGATCCAAGACTACGTTTCTACTAATTAGTAATATTACTATAATTTTTTATAACGGTCTATGTTGCCCTGCCCAGAATAGTAAATTATCTTTGAAAATTTTATCTGGCATTTCTGAGGGCGTCAGCATTATGTTGCAAGCACTCTATATCCCACATACATAAACTAAAAACTTAGATATAGACAATTTCCCCAAGCCTATTAGAAGGAAAAATATTTAAAATCTTCCCCTTTAAAAATCCATCTAAGGCATTTTGGCGAGGGGAAAGGATGCAAATAATATAAAATGCCAATATCAATCAGGCCTAGAAAAGAATGCTAAGTTGGTTTTGAGGTGAAGTGGGATTGTGAAGAGGAGAGGCTGAGAAGTAACGGTTTACTTGGTAAGTAAAATGGAAGAGTCATACAGTGGTTATTTTTCTGGAAGGCTGAATTGCAACAGAAACATGTTGATAAAGACCACGGTTCATGCCACATGTTTCTTTGGGATGTCAGCCATACATTACCACTCATAATGAAGATGATCTTGGATAATCCAAGCCAGGCTATAAATCACAGAGATTAAAAACCCATTAGGGAATTTCTATGCAGCTCAACATGCTTCCTTACTTAACATATTCACTAAAGTCTAAAATTCTAGAGCTGAATCTTCTCATTTACTTTCACCAGGCTTGACCACCCCTCGTTTGTAATAATCAAGCCAAATTACCTATAACTAAAATGATGTTCTACCCTTGATGATCCAACAGGCCAGGGCCAGTGTGAAGCAGCTGAGGCACTTACCTTGAGCACAAAATTTAAGCCCACAGCTTCAGTAATCAAGGTAAACAATATTTTAACTTCCCTACCATAATCCTATCTCTGTTGAATCCTGTCTTTATTTAAAATTTTGATAGATTGTCCACCATGGATATTTTTTGCATTGAATTTGAGTTTTTCATATTTTTTTTCTTGATTACTGAGGTATGGGGCACTCTTTCAAATTTTGTTCCCTGAAGCAGATGCTTCACGTGGTCCCTAGTAGTCCTGAGCTTATAAACTTATTCCTACCTCAACATCGCTTCAGATTCAACAAGTTCTCTCTTACTTCTAGCCCAGAGTTTCCCAGCCTCAGCACTTTTGACATTTGGGGCCAGATAATTCTTTAGTTACAGGGGTGTCCTGCATATGGCAGGATGTTTAGCAGCAACCCTGGCATCTCCCCACTTAACACCAGTAGCCATACCAGATGCCTCCTCACCCCCTGGGTATAATAACCAAAAATGTCTCCACATATTGCCAAATCGTACCCAGTTGAGAACCACCGATCAAACCAATATCCCAATGCTGCAACCACCCCATTTCTTCCTGTTGCATCCTCAAGAGAGATGGGAAGCAGCTTGTCTTCATCTTCTAAATAGCAATCCCTTAGGATTCTTTGCTTTGTAAAGCCTGTGTTTACTTTATAATCTAATTAGAGTGTTGATAATCACATTAGCATGTCTAGACTTACTAAGGTCAAACCCTTGGCCTCTGTAAAGTTTATTCCTGTCTAGAATCTGACATCTCAGTAGACCACTTGACCATCTGAAGCAGTAGCCTCTCCCGCAATTCAGAAATGCCTTATAATCATAACCCCCTGTCAAACTGTAAACTCAACTCCTTCATTGCATTATGCCACCGGGATTAGTTACCCGTAACAACACTTTACTCCCTTCAAAGTGAATTTCATCGTGGAATTTATCAGTAACCTTTATGTAAACTAGAATATTTTCTTCCATCTCAGAAGCTAAGGCTCTAATGAGTCAGCTTATATTAAATAATTCAGCAATTCAACTTCCACTGTGATCTTAGTTTTTTAACTACTACAATTTCAGGAAGCCATTTTGCCTATAATGAGCCAGAAAGATATTTAGTATTTTTCCTTCTGAACATTCAAAGAAAAAATTTATTATTAAATTTGTAAAGCCCAGAGTCAGATTACACTGGGAGGTAAAAGTCCATTTTGGGACATGACTTTTGTAAGAACATACTACAAAGTCCCATAACCATCCATGCAAATTACCACATGAATCATAAGTAAGCAGTCAGATGGATTAACTAGAAATTGTTCCCAGTGATACACAATCTGTCACATTCACCCTCTGCTCTATTGAACATTCAAAAAATTCTGGTTACTTATGTGTTTTTTCTTCCAGGTAAGAATGATGTATGTGAGTGTCTCATATTCAAGATAATGAGTTTGGATATTATACCAGTCAGAGTTGTTTACTGCAAGCAACAGAAAATAACTCTAGCTGATTTAAGCAGAGAAAAGCATCTGTTGCTGTGTTGTTGAATAGCTCAAGGCATTTCAACAGTGCTGAAACCAGGCTTAGAAAAGGAGACCAGACAAGGGAAGCTAGGCAGCAGGTGGACAACCAAAATCACAACACCTAACCCATCTAATGTGGAGACCACCATCACTCCCCTCACACTGAACAGTAGCTATCACAGGTTGACTAGCAGCCACAGACACAGGACTTTGAATGGTGCTGCTCCACCTCAGTGACTCTGGATTTGCTGCATCTTTGTCTCCATGTGTCACCAGCTCCCAGTTCAAAGGCAATAGCAGATGCATCCATTTAGTCAAGCCTGGGTCACATACCTGCATCCTAGCTGCAAGGGAGGCTAAAAAATGGAGTTTTTAGCTCCCAAAGTGGGAGTCGAGCAGCTAAAAAACGAAAGACAGTTTCCACCGAGATGTGATAAAGGGAGGTAATTAGTAATAACAGATGAAGTCTTGGGCTCTGGAGTTAGACTGTCTGAATTTGAATTGATGCTATGTGACCTATGCGACCTTGGATAAATCACTTAAACCCTTACTTGTTTCTATTTCCTCACTTCTAAAACAGAGACAATCCCATTATCGGTCTTAGAGACCCTTGTGGGGATTAAATACAAACATCCATGTAAAATTTCTTAGCATAGTACATGGCACATGGTGTTAATACTTCTATATTTCTGTGTGTGTGTGTATGTTTAAATGAACACATGTTTATACCAATATGCAACATCAATACCAGAGACAGAGCTTCTCTCATTCTCTTTCACTTTTATAAAGACCTACCAAATACTGAGAGACTACTGCATATCTCAGACATTCATTTAGTTTAATGTAAGGCAAGGCAACTCAGTTTAACTCTGGTCTCCTCCCTTAAAGCATACATGATCTAGCAGAGAGACACCAATGATGAAATAATTATAATTCTACATATGTTATAATAGAATAAAAACAAAAATTCAGAGAAGGATAAGATTAATTTTATCTAGAGAGCTAGAAAAATCATATAAAAGAAACTTGACAGGGAATGTGAAGAATAGATAATATAAATTTTCCGGCCAGGTACAGTTGATCACACTTGTAATCCCAGCACTTTGGGAGGCCGAGGCAGGCAGATCACGAGGTCAGGAGTTTGAGTCCAGCCTGGCCAACATGGTGAAACCCCGTCTCTACTAAAAATAGAAAAATTAGCTGGACGTGGTGGCGCGCACCTGTAATCCCAGCTGCTCAGGTGGCTGAGGCAGGAGAATTACTTGAACCCAAGAGGCAGATGTTATAGTGAGCTGAGATCAGGCCACTGCACTCCAGCCTGGGCAACAGAGCTAAACGTCATCTCAAAAGAAAAAAAAAAAAAAAAAGAATTTTCCAAAGAATAGGGAGAGATGGTCGTCCACTAAGCAGTGAGAATACTGCCAGCACAGTGGTATAAATTTAGAGTGTCTGGGAATGGGGAAGAATTCAGAAAGACAAGAGCATGGGTTGATGGGAAAGTAAACAAAGATGAATTGTGAAAGAGACCAGGGCCAGATTGTCAAAACCCTCTGGAGTCACAGTAGTTATCCTGTCACCTGCTAATATGCATGCTAGCAAAACTGCTAGGAACTGACCCAAGACCCTAGCAATGTGCACATCACTGACATCAATATCTTCACATATTATTTGTTCTTTTTTGGGATTTTTTGTTTTTGTTTTTGAGACAGAGTCTTGCTCTGTCTGTCACCCAGGCTAGAGTGCAGTGGTGTGACCTCGGCTCACTGCAACGTCCACCTCCTGGATTCAAGCAATTCTCCTGCCTCAGCCTCCCAAGTAGCTGGAATTACAGGTGACTGCCACCGTGCCCAGCTACTTTTTGTATTTTTAGTAGAGATGGGGTCTTACCATCTTGGCCAGGCTGGTCTCTAACTCCTAACCTCATGATCCACCCACCTTAGCCTCCCAAAGTGCTGGGATTATAGGCATGAGCCACTGTGCCCATCCTGTTTGTTCTTTTTTATTTCATTATTCAGAAGTTAAATCCCAGGGATTAAGGTTGGCCTAAACGAAACAGTGGAATAGGCAAAGTTTATCCTACTCCTTCCCTTTGTTGAGTCTACATTTCCCCCTTAACCTCCAATCCCAGCTCCCCAATGCCATCTGAAAGCCTCTGGCTGTGCATCACACCCATCGCAATGCTGCCAAAGCGTTAGACCCTCGTGTGTATTCCCAGCTCCAGATCCTCCCATTCTTCTTCCTCCACCAACACACCAGAGCCCCGATGTCTGTTTAGCTGACAAGACTGAGAATGAGCGAAACAGATAAGCCAGGCTCAACCGCTGTTCCTATAAGTGGCCCTCTTAATAACATAATATTCTGATAGTGACAATGGCCTCCCCAGAACAGTTCCCCCGCATCAGTTTCTGTCAGTTGCTACACCTACATCTTCCCAAGCTCTCCACCTCCCCATGCCCACCCTGTCGCAGTTAGAACACATGCTATAATATGGACAAAAGGATTTTTGTAGACCACAAAAATGCTTAAAAGCAGGATTGCTCCAGAAAATCTGAGGCCAGCCATTGCTTCCTGGTTTCTTCGCAAGAAACTGAATCTGCTCTTCCCTCTGGACCAGAATCTGATCTCAAGTTCTGTAAGACCATCAACCCTGGGCTAGAAGCCCAACAGCTCCAGCCAGCACCCATGTGCCCAGAAGTGGGATGATGTGGCTCCTTGCTGGAGGTGTTTCAGCACAATGATTGCAAAGCCCAGTGAGTTTCTTTCAGGTTTTGTTTCAGCTTCCAAGAGCCCAGGGTCTCAAGCCTTGTGCGCATCTCCAGGGATCTCAGGGAATCAGGAGGAGA
Source organism: Cebus imitator (assembly GCF_001604975.1). Lineage (NCBI taxonomy): Eukaryota > Metazoa > Chordata > Mammalia > Primates > Cebidae > Cebus > Cebus imitator. Next base: position 5,552,703 of record NW_016107338.1, on the reverse strand, counting down.
CCCAGGACGTTGGCACTGGCAAAGACGTTGCTAGCATGGCCGGATGTAGCGCAGAAGTGGCCTGAAGGGTGCGTCCATTCAGAAGAGCTAGGGCTGGAAGGAGTTTGTACACAAGGGACAGATAAAAATGAGCAATTATATTTGAGACAGATCCATTCCTTCAGTGGCCATATATTTTTCTTCACATGCTTTTATTTTCACAGCAAGCAAATGCACGGGAAGCCAGTGACTATGAAGTCAGTCAGATTGAATTGACTCCGTTTTTCTCGTCTTCAAGTGTGAAGCGTTGCAAACCTTCAAGTGTACACTGGGGAAAGAAAGGAAGGAAAAATAAAAGGACTCCACGGCAAAACCTAAGGAAAAGCCTGTGAAAAGAAAACAGCAAGATAAAGCAACACAATTTCAAATCTTAATCTCCTGAAATGGTGCTTCTAAAGCTGCACTTTCCACATTTCTAAGTGAGACTCTACAAAACTCCATGTCAAATTGTGTTATAACCTTGCTTCTTATCTGTCTGCAATGGCTTTCAAGGGCCAGTAATTCCCCTCATGCGGCAGGAAAGTTCACAGCAGAGATTTGCGCACTTGGCTAAGCTTCCCGCCTTGCTTTTTGTGGAGCGCTGGTGAAGGAGAGAGATTTGTTTTCCCTTTCAGAACTAAATCATGCAACTGCCAAGGACACAGGCTAGAAGCAAACCGAATCACTCACTTGGTCACATAATCCACAGAACAACAACTTAATATTAGACTCTCTGCTTTTGTCCAGTAAAACCCATAGCCAGGTAGAATGCCCCTGCAATGTTTAAAATTTAAAAACTAAGAGACAAGACCGCATGTAGGGGAGACTTTTTTGCTGCCCTCTTGCCAGACACCCTCCCTTGGCACCCATGCCCCATCACCAGAGAAGACCTGGAGTCCTGGGCACTGGCTGCTGTGGTGACAGCAGTGCTGGGGCTGAGGAAAGAAGAGTCATGAAAACCTTAATAAACTGCAGAGAGAGAACGTCATCTGCCATAGGACGGGTGGAGGCCAACTCACCGTCTCTTCTTCTGCCCGCCTACGGGCACTTGGACTGGCATGAGGGTTTGCACAGGTAGAGGCAAGTGTGAAGAGCTCTGAACAGCATTCCCTGCATCAGGGGCCATAAATGCAAGTGTAAGCCAGGGTCTGGCAGGCAACATAAGCAAGTAAAATGGGCGCAGTCTAAGAAATGAAAAGGAAAGAAGACATTATCTACTATGTTATTTGTTTTCATTTTTTAATAAAGACAGTTTTATTTCTTTCAAAAAACATTAGGATGGCCAGGTGAGGTGGATCATGCCTATAATCCCAGCACATTGGGAGGCCAAGGTGGGTGGATCACTTGAGGTCAGGAGTTTGAGACCAGCCTGAGCAACACAGTGAAACCCCTTCTCTACTAAAAATGCAAAAATTAGCCAGGCGTAGTGGTGGGTGCCTGTAATCCCAGCTACTCGGGAGACTGAAGCAGGAGAATTGCTTGAATGCAGGAGGCAGAGGTTGCAATGAGCTGAGACTGCACCATTGCACTCCAGCCTAGGAGACAGAGCAAGACTCCATCTCAAAAAATAAAAACAATAAAAATTAAAATAAAGATGACATTCCACAACAAAACAAAATCAATTCCTCTTGGCAAGCTGATATACTTTCTTATATTAGGCGTGCGATCTATTGTTCCCCTTTTCCCTTGACTTCCAAGAGGCTCAAAGCTTTATTTTGTGCTTCCCTTTGATTTTTTGGACACAGCTGTCTTTCTCTCATTGCCACCTGTCTCCTCTCCCAATGTGCACACACTTTATACACACGTACATCATACACACATATCCCTATGCCACATACACATATACGAGCATCATAGGCTCTTCTATTTTTACCTCTGGCACTTTCCCCTTTATTGTAAGTTTTATCACAAACCTTTATGATAGTATGCAGTGTAAAGTAATAAATTAATAAAACAAATGCTTTCTACACTCAGGAGACTGATATTTCCAGTTCTTTAACCAGAATACCACACCATTAGGAGCCAAGGAATTCAGACAACCTAGAAACACAGGCCAGATTCCACCCTTGGTTCCTAGAGTGGTACAAAGGACAAGACCTACAGGGTTCTGCCCACTCTTAGGTGAAACAGACCCAAAATAGCAGAATCCAGAGCCCTATTTTTTAACCACCTTGAAGCACCCTCTCCTATCCCTCTCTCTCTCTCTCTCCCTTTCTCTCTCTCTCTCTCTCTCTCACACACACACACACACACACACACACACACACACACGGTAGTCTACACAGATGTGGCATAGATAACAGAAGTATAATCTAGTTTAAACATTCCAGAGTTCCTAATTCCTTATTATCAAGATCTGTATTAATATGTGCCAAATTGGCCAGGCATGGCAGCTTGCACTTGTAATCCCGGTGCTTTGAAAGGCTGAGTCAGGAGGATCATTTGAACCCAGGAGTTTGAGATCAGCCTAGGCAACATAGTAAGACCACCATTTGTACAAAAAAAAATTGTTTTAAATTAGTCAGTGATGGTGATGCATGCCTGTAATACTCGCTTCTTGGGAGGCTGAAGAAGGAGGAGCGCTTGAGCCCAGGAGTTCAAGGCTATAGTGAGCTGTGATCGTGCCATTGCACTCCAGCCTAGGCAACAGAGAAAAATATTGTCTCTAAAATACACACACACACACACAAACACACACATACACATTTATATGTAGATATAGCTGAGATTACAGATGCCTGCCACCGCAACTGGCTAATTTTTGTATTTTTAGAAAAGACAGATTTTCACCATGTTGGCCGGGCTGGTTCGAACTCCTGTCCTCAAATAATCTGCCTGCCTCGGCCTCACAAAGTGCTGGGATTACAGGTGTGAGCCACCGCTCCCAGTATTTCCAGATAAAACTCTGTACCAAATGTCCAAACTCAATGGAAAGGACCATTAAATTAATTCCAAATTCTAACTGCACCAGTGAAGACATCTTGTTATTTTCAAGACACCATTTTTAAGACATCTTGTTATTTTCATTTTAAGGATTTAAAGAATTTCTCTTTGGAACTTTTTTGCTTTTGTTTCTGTTTTTACTCACTATTGTCTTCTCTACAAGCCAAAATTATGAATAGAGATGATATACATTAGGAAGGAGCTATAGATTCAAAATTAATCTCCGCCAAAGTTAATTCCTGCATAAATTAAGCTGAATGTGTTTTTTCAACACCATGAATCAAGTTTAATAGCTATAAATAAAACATGAACTTGAGTTTCCTCATTTGTAACTTCAAATCTATGATACTTTAGCGTAGGAAGAGCAACATTATTTTCTTTTTTCTTCGTTTTTAGAGCTCTGAGGCTAGTCATCTCTGAGACTGTAGTAAATATTGTTGATTCAGATAAATTCCTCTCTATGGCTGAAAAAGCTAATATTCAGAAGCCCACAGAAAAAAAATCTCTCTGCATTCCGTTGTATGCTTATGCAAAACATCATGACACTCCTCTTGGGACCAGCAAACCATTAGAAAATTTGCCAGAGATTTGAGCTTTGAGGATTGGGAAGGCCGTTCTGCTGTATGACGTGCATGGCTAGTTGTTGGCCTAAGGTTTCTCTATGGATATAATTAGTTCTTGGAGAATCCGTGAACTGAGATTAAAATATGATGTCAGGATGACCGTGTTGAGACCTAGCCTGTAGTGCATCCCCATCCCCTTTGCTTGGCCCAGTGCACCCACCCCAGCTGTGTGAATGTCTGGTGCTAACACAGTTACCAGGGAAATTACGCCCCACCCCATTCTCCCACCAAGGCCAAGACAGCCTGCAGCCAATGAGAGCACAAGAGGCAAACCCCCTTGCCTCAATTCTGTCTTGAGGTTTATACTCCATAACGATATTGTTTGATATGGTCGCCATTAGCCATATTAACTATTTAAATTTACGTTTAATTTAATTAAACACTTAGTTCCTCAGTTATACTGGCCACACTGCAAGTGCTCAGTCAGCCAGCAGCAGCTCTATTGGACGGTGCAGATTCTGTAGAACATTTCCATCATCACAGTAAGTCCTACTGGCCAGCACTGTCTTAGAGTCTACCCCTATGGGTCAGACCAACGTGAGGCTTCTCCTGAGGCAACGACCTTGCTCAGCTCTTTCCCTCTCCCTATCCTGCTTTCTTGTCACCCCTTTAAGTTTTTTAATTCTGTTTCTGAAGAACACTCCCTCAATAATTCTTCTGCATCTAAATCCCTGTTTTGGACTCTGCTTCTAGGGAATTCTATCCAAGACACCATCTCTATTGCTTTAACTCATTGTAAACCAAGGGGTAAGCATTTATGTATGGAAGCCTTGGATTTCCTTACTCTAGAGCTGACATGTAATTAGGTTTTCTAAAGTATAGGCTCGAAGCCTCAGTTGGTGTAAATTTCATAAAAGGAAAGGGGTTCTGAGAACACAGTGAAGTAGTTTCACTTCCCACCTGAGGGGAAGTGACTGAGGGGTGTAAGTCTCTGCAAGAGGCAGGGCCCTGTGCTGCACTTGCATGCAAAGGCCGCATGGGGGCATTAGCTGAGGCGTGCTGGGAGAGCGGACGGTAAGAGCCACCCATGTGAAAGCAGAATACGTGGTCTGTGGTGGGAGACAAGCTGTTGATGGGACAACGAAGCAGAGGAAGGGGCAATGGTAATGATGTGGCCAACAAGGACTAAGCAGTAGGCCCCCGCCTTATGTCTAGATCTAGAAAGTAAGAAGTATCTAGAAGTAAGGTATGCTCTAATGACTGAGGGAAGGGAGCCCCAGCACTAATACTGAATAAACAGCCTGGTGAGTGGATTTTCAGAACTGGATAAAATGTATTGTAAGAACACAAGTGTAGCCATCAGGGAAATGCACAGCAAAACCACAGCGAGATACCATTTTACACCCATGAAGATGGCTATGCTCAAAAGGAAAAAAACAAACGTTGGAGAACATGTGGAGAAATCGGAACCCTCAAGCATTGCTTGTAGGAATGTAAAATGGTGCAGCCACTTTGAAAAACAGGCCAGCAGTTCTTAACACACAATACATAGAGTTGCCATATGACCCAGTGATTCCACTGCTAGGCATGTACCCAAAAGAAATGAAACATGTCAAATGATACAAAAAAGTGTGTAGGTGAATATTCATAGCAGCGTTGCTCGTAATAGCCACACAGCAGAAACAACTCAGAAGTCCATCAACTGGTGAATGAATAAATAAAATGTGGCATACCCACAAATATTATGCAACAACGAGAAAGAATGGAGTACTGACATGTGCTACAAAGTGGATGGACCTTGAAAGCACACATGAATGGATCTTGAAATGTCAAGAACAGATAAATCTATGGGGACATAAAATAGATTAGTGGTTGCCAGAGGCTGGGGGGTTGGGAGGAAGTATGGAGTGACTGATAATGAGATAAGAAGTTTCTTTTTGTGGTGATGACAATGTTCTAAAGGTGGTTGTAGTGATGGTTGTACAACTCTGTGGAAAAAAAAAAAACTTTAAGTGGGTGAATTGTATGGGATGTGAATTACACCTCAATAAAGCTGCTAGGAACACATGCATACACAAACAATACTGAGTGACAAAATCATTTATGTTGCAACGTTTGTTTATCTTTAAATTTGTACCTGGGGACCCCTCCTGTACTTTTTGAGATGAGCCTTGTGACTCAGGCTGAATGACTGGCAAAGGCACAGCAACCTCTCAATTTCTTGAACATGCTCTACTTTATGTCTCTCTTCTGAAGTAACTGGTCAGATTAGCATTAAATCAGAAGTGTTGTCTGATGAAACAGTCACAACAGCTGCATGCAAGGAATGTAAAAGCTAGTGTGAAAATAAGGGCATGCCACGTTCATCCTCAAACAGGAACACATACTGGGAAGATTATGAAATTCAATAGTCTCAATATAAACTTTCTCATCCCAAACAGGAAATGATGTTAAACAGAGAAAATCAATTTCTTCCCTGTTCTGACCTAACTGAGTCTTCAAAAAAGTAGGATTCCCCTTCCCAAATAGTCCAACCCAGAGCTGTCCAACAGAAATAAAATGCAAGCCACATATGTAATTTTAAATTTTTTGAACGTTACATTTAAAAAAAAATCAAAATAAAGGTGCGAAATTAATTTTGAGAATGTATTTTTTAACCAAATAGATCCAAAATATTAACAATTCAACATGCAACCAATATAAAAATTATTGAGACAATACTTTTTTTAGTATTAAGTCTTCCAAATCCTGTTGGTAGTTTATACTTATAATAGATCTCAGTTTAAACTATATTTTAAGTGCTTGTGGTTGCTGTATTGGACAATGCAGTTCCAACTACTACCTTAAACTTAAATCTATCCATCAGTCAGTAGACCAGTAATTATTTTCTGTGATCAAGCACAGATAAGTTTGTCATTTAGGACCTCATCTAAAACCACCTGAACCTTAAGATCTCTTCAAACTCTAACATTCAGAGGTTCTGGGATTTCATTTCTCATTCTAAAATCTCCTCCAGCGTATCTAACCAGTCTGATTTTTAGTCATGCCTCCTACCAATCGACCTAGATTTGAGATACTTTTGTATGTGTTTGGGCCCGTGCAAAAACTGACCCATTTTCAGATGATGTGGTCCATCTGCTAATTGAGGAATGAGACAGGCCGAGAAAAAGAGTATATTTTTATTCATGGCATAAGGATTAAATTAATTTTCAAATAATTTTTTATTTCATTTAAAAGCAATGAGCTTTGCCTACATGTGTGTGAAATGTAATAATGTATCCACACAATATTAAGTAAATACAAACATACAGGCCAGGAGCAGTGGCTCACGCCTGTAATCCCAGCACTTTGGGGGGCCAAGGTGGGTGGATCACTTGAGGTCAGGAGTTTGAGACCAGCCTGGCCAACATGGTGAAACCCCGTCTCTACTGAAAATACAAAGATTATCTGGGCATGGTGACAGGCACCTGTAATCCCAGCTACCTGGGAGGCTGAGGCAGGAAAATTGCTTGACCCCGGGAGGTGAAGTTTGCAGTGAGCCAAGATTGTGCCACTGGACTCCTGCATGAGAGACAGAGTGAGACTCCATCTCAAAACAAAACAAAAACATACACACAAGGATAGGTATTGCTGTGCTTTTTATGATAGCAAAATATTATAACTTAATTAAATGTTCACCCAAAGACAGGTTTTTTTTAAATGAGTGAGGCAGTTCTGGACTAAGGTTGAAAGCTCCCCAAGATATTTAGCATTTTGGTTCTTTTATTATTATTATTATTACATTTAGTATTTTGTAAAGTGAAATAAAGCTAGATCCAGGACAATGCATATATTCATGTGCATGAAGAACAGAATATACACATATATGTTGTAAATGCCTGAGACACTTGTAGAAGACAAGAAAAAAAACATAGTGCACAGCGGATGCCTCTGGAGAGGAGAACTGAATGCACGAGGGGTGGATAGAAGAGAGAGAGGGGTTTACCCTTACTATATACTTTTTTATACCTTTAAATTTTGTGCATGTATTATCTATACAGAAATAAAATTTAAGTGATTTTTTTAAGTGAGGTTAAGAACAAAAACATTCAGAAAAAAATGCTTTCGGGTCATAGCAGTTTTCACACAATTAAACCTGTCTGTTTTGCAGGTTAGTTGTAAGGATCAGACGAACTGTTAGTGTGGACAACCCACACAGACTGACAAATGGTAAGCATGAAATAAATCATAGATGGGCTTGAATTTAAAAAATAAGCATTACAGCTACCCTGACAGAATTTTAATAGCTAAGCAGTTTGAAATGATTTTCCAACTGTGATGGCACTATGCCTTTGGAAGGATCAGGACGGGGCAGAAGAGAAGCCGGTGGTGAGGGAAGGCTGGGCTGGAGTCCCACTTGGCCACTTCTTAGATGGGTTACTTTACACGAGATATCTTCCTTTCCTTTAAGCTCTACTCCACATTCAGGCTGGGAAAATCTGCCAATTTGCAGATTCATCAGTTCTGTGTATGAGCTTAAAATGACAGAGCTGCACATGGAAAATCTCAACCATACTGTAGCAGGAGTGGCCGAGAGAAACAGAGCTCTCGAACACCGAACGGGGAAGGGAGGAGTTTATTACGGCCGGGAGCCAGGAGATGAGTTGTCCAAACCCAGCTCGTCTAACAAAGGAAGGTTCTGCCTTTATATAGGCTTACAATCTAGATATTACATGTGGAAGAATCTTAGGTTTACAGCCTTAGAAATCACGAGTGAAAAGGTTTTGGATTTACAGTTTTAGAAATCACATATGAAAGGGTTTCTGGGTTTACAGCTTTAAGAATCACATGTGAAAAGGCTCTGGTCTCCGGATGGAGGAGTGAGGTGGGGGTTTGATCTTGTTTTAAGTAAAAACAGTGTCTTCTGGAGAGTTTCCCCAATACCAAGCATGTTATTTACAGAAAGGTGATTCAGGAGGCACCAGTTGGCCTGCTTTTTCTTCTATTGAAATGCATTGTGGAAGTCGAGGGGGAGGTGGTCCCAGATGCCTGGGTCTCCTTCCTCAATACCTAGGAAAACTGTGGGTCTCCTTTGTCATCACCCAGACATCCAATCTGAGGACTTGTCAGAACTGCACGATACATCTGTATGACAAGGTTAGGTTCAGTGGCAGCAAGAAGGAAGAAACAAGTAAATCGAGTAGGGTCAGACAATCAAAGACAACAGTGTAGAACCACCAGCTACCTGGATAAAGAAAGCTATTCCTCACCCAACAAAAATGAAATCTAGACAGGACAGTCATTAAACCTCCTCCTGCATAAAGAGTAATTGAGAGGCTCTTGATTCTGTTTTGCAACATAGTCAGTCACATTTTCTTCTCTTATTCCAGGATATCATCATCAGGATCCTCTCCTATTCACTGTCACAATGGCCCTAGGTGTGGGGCAAGCTCACTCAGATACTCCACTTGCTGACTGGGTCATAGGGATTGTAAATAAATGCAACATTTCTCAAAGGGTGTGTCTGAGACTGCATGAAATGAAGAGTGTTCACAAACTGGAAATAACAGGTTAAGCTTTTAAACCAGGGGTCCCAAACCACCAGGCCACAGACCAGTAGGAGTCTGTTGACTGTTAGGAAGCAGGCTGCACAGCAGGAGGTGAGCGGTGGGCGAGGAAGTGAAGCTTCATCTGTATTTACAGCCATACCCCATCACTCGAATTACAACCTGAGCTCTACCTCCTGTCAGATCAGCAGCAGCATTAGATTCTCATAGGAGTGTGAATACTATTATCAGTTTCCTGCAAGGGCTCTAGGTAAAGTGCTCCTTATGAGAATTTAATGTCTTTGGAAAAATTGTCCGCCATGGAACAAGTCCCTGGTGCCAAAAAGGTTGAAGACAGCTTTTTTAAACAATATGTTAGTGGCCAGATACGGTGGTTCACGCCTGTAATTCTAGCACTTTGGGAGACCCAGGTGGGTGGATCACCTGAGGTCAAGAGTTTGAGACCAGCCTGCCCAACATGGTGAAACCCCATCTCTACTAAAAATACAAAAATTAGCTGGTCATGGTAGCAGGCACCTGTAATCCCAGCTACCCAGGAGGCTAAGGCAAGAGGATTGCTTCAACCCAAGAGGCAGAGGTTGAGACGAGATGGCACCACTGAACTCCAGCCTGGGCGATGAAAGTAAAACTCGGTCTCAACAACAACAACAACAACAACAACAACAACAACAACAAAAAGTTAGTTACTTTTTCAAAGAATAGGCTCAGCATGTTTTTAAGTGAAAAATCTTGGGCTCGGTGCAGTGGCTCACGCCTGTAATTCCAGCACTTTGGGAGGATGAGATGGGCAGATCACAAGACCAGGAGTTCGAGACTAGCCTGAGCAACATGGTGAAACCCCATCTCTACTAAGAATAAAAAAAATTAGCAGGTCATGTTGGCACACGCCTATAATCCCAGCTACTTGGGAAGCTGAGGTAAGATAATTGCTTGAACCTGGGAGGTGAAGGTTGCGGTGAGCTGAGATTGTGCCATTACACTCCAGATTGGGTGAAAAAAAAAAACTCTGTCTCAAAAAAAAAAAAAAAAAAAAAAAAAAGAATGGGTCCAGTTTTTAATTTGAGAAAGGTACAGTAAGTCTACTTTTTTTCTATGTCTTCCCCAGACCTTTGAAGTCTTTTCAGATTTTCTGGAATGCATTTATTTATTTATTTTATTTTAAAAATTGGATCCTTTGTTTTTCTTTTTAAATTGGCACATATACATTTGGAAATATCAGTTGTACCCCATAATGCATAATATGTATTATGGGGTACAACTGATATTTTATATAGTGTATTTTATATAGTGATCAAAGTAGAGTAATTAGCATATTCATCACTAACAGCATGTAAATATACCCTTTTCTCTGCCAACACGTTTTCTTTTGTTTCACTCTCATTGGAATGAGGTGGTATATCTTTGTGGTTTTGACTTGCATTTCCTTGATGACTAGTGATGATGAGCATTTTTGCATATATCCACTGGCCATTTGTATGTCGTCTTTTGAGAAATGTCTATTAAGATCTTTTGCCCATTTTTTAATGGGGCTATTTCTTTGTATATTTGTTGCTCTTGAATTGTTTCTTATATATTTTAGATATTAATCCCTTGCCAGATGTGCAATTTGAAAATATTTTCACCCATTCTCTGGGTTGTCACTTCACTTCAGTAATTGTTTCCTGTGTGGTGCAATTTTTTGTTGTTGTTTGTTTCATATAATCTCATTTGTCTATCTTTTGCTCCTGTTTCCTGAGCTTTTGAGATTTTATATTTAAAAAATCTTTGGCCAACCCAATGTTGCAAAGCATTTTCCTTATATTTTCTTCTAGTAGTTTCATAGTTTCAGATTTTACACTTAAGTCTAGTCAATTTTGGGTTGATTATTGTATATGGTGAGAGATATTTTCCTATCAAGTTTCATGACCCTATTTCCAAGCAGTTTCCACATTCTGAGCTAACTATGGGTTTGAACTTCAACATCTGTTTAGGGGGACACAAATCAATCTATTACATGATCCAATGACAGCATCCAGGGAAAAGAAAAACCTGAGAAAAGGTTGGGAGCCAGCAGCCATAGACAGAAGAACTGCATTAGTCATCATGCTGTACACTGCATTTCATTAGGTTTGGCGGAGAATGGAGGCAGCTAGATATGAGCATCCTTGTTTCCAGCCAAGGAAATCAACTGCAACTCTGAAGAACACAAAGGGAAGCACTCCGAAACATACTGCAAAATGCCATTCCCTAAGCCCAATGCGGTTGGCCTGTGCTGTACTGAAACTAAAATGAAAAGAAAAAGTAGGAGAAAATGCAACTTTGTACTTATTTTTCTCCAGTCCCAAGGGTAAAATAAAAACAAACACTTTCGGCTCAAGATTTTGCTGCCAGGATTTTAGCCGGATTTGTCACAACGCCCTAACCAACTATACATTCATTATTTACTAGGAATCCCAGTTCCAAAGGAGGCATTTTTACAACCCATTCATATCCCATCAGCATCCAAATCTTCCTAGAGGGATATTTTTTTATTTTATTTCATCAAATTGAGTATCCTGGTTGCAGCCTTTAAGGATCCATCACTTAGATATTACTCACTCAGAGTTTCATTAAGGACCAAAGAAAGCCAGCCAAACACATTCTAAAGCAATAGCCAGATCTGCTGAGCCCTAAAGCAAGGAAAATTCTGGCCTTTCATGCTTAGGATCCTCTTTTTGCCAACCATATATGTATTTTTAAATGCTCTGTCAGACAAGCCCTAGATGTTGTCCATGTTTATGTTTGTGAGATTACTTGTGAGGTGGGAGTGGAGGGAAGAAGGTAAATATGAAGGCAGAAAAAGGTGAGATGCACTAGGGAGGTGAAGCTGGAGATGAGTGGATTGACACCCTGACAGATGATGATCAATGACCTTGATTACACACAATGACCACTGTGAGGGTAAATTCAGAAGTAAAAGTACTAATAATAATTTCTCCTTACATTTTGCTGAACACTTACTGAGTGCTCTGAGTATTATCTTATACAAGCCTCATAATAACTATGAAATGCGAACTATTATTGCTCCGATTTTAAGGATGAGAATATTGAGACTTAAAAAGATTAAATGGTTTACCCAAGGTTGCACAACCACTTAAGTAGCAGTGCCAGAACTTCCAAGACACTCTGACTTGGAAGCCAGCCTCGCAACTCCCACTATTTATTATTTTTTATGTAATACTTGATATACACACATATGTTATTGTCTTAGTCTGCTTTATGTTGCTATAAAATACCTAAGGCTGGGTAATTTATAAAGAAAAAAGGCTTATTTAGCTCACAGTTCTGCAGGCTGTACAAGAAGTGTGGCACTGGCACCTACTTGGCTTCCAGTGAAAGCCTTGGACTGCCTCCACTTATGGCAGAAGGTAAAAGGGATTCAGCATGTGCAGAGATCACATGGAAAAAGAGGAGGAAGCAGTGGCAGGCCAAAGGGAGTGGCAGGGAGGAGAGGTGCCAGGCTCTTTTTAACAAAAAGTGCTCTTGAAAACTAATGGAATGAGAGCTCACTCACTCTCAAGGGAGAGCATTAACCTTTTCATGAGAGATCCACCCCCAGGACCCAAACACTGCCCATTAGGCCCCACCTCTCAACAGTACTACACTGGGCATGAGGTTTGGTGAGGACAAACAAATTATATCTAAACCATAGCAGTTATAAAGCATAGTAATAACATAAACACTCATGAACCTATTGCGCAACTTAAGAACTGTCACTCTTTGATACCTTTGAAGTGATCTATGTGCCTCTACTCATCCCCTCTTCCCTCTACCCTTAGCAGGATCCATCATTTTAGATTTTGTGTTTATCATTCACTTGGTTTTATAAAATAGCTTTTACCACATAGGTAAATATTCTTAAAATTTTAGTTTTAGCTTGTTTTTTGAGCTTCCATAAAGTGGGGTCAATCTTCTATACACAATCTCTGTGACTTATCTTTTTTTTTAACTCTATGTTATTTACCTAAAATTTGTCAATATTGTATCAGTTAGCTGTACTTTGATCATTTTCACTGTTAGGGACTACTTGTACAAATAGATCGCAGTTTATTTATACGTTCTCCCATTGAGAAGCATTTGAGTTATTTCCAGGTTTTGCTGTTACAAGCAATGATGCTATAAACATTCTTGAACTTGCTAAAGTGTGCACATGTGCAAGAATTTCCCTGGGGTATTGCATGGTGGTAAAGCATGCATAATTTTATGAGATAATGTCAAGTTATTTTCCAAAGTGGTTATACTCATTTACACTCTTCAGTCATGTTGTAAGAGTCCTTATTGTTCCACGTACTCACCAACAATAGATACTGTCAGGCTTCTTAGTGTTTGCTAAGTTAGTGGGAGTAAAATGATATCTCATTTGGTTTCAATTTGTATTTGTACATTCTTATTGTTATTATAAGTCATATCCAGACAGTATTTTTTTTTTGCATTTACCTCAGTTTAACCCTCATGTTTACTGGGTTTCTCTGAAACTGGACCAATATCCCCATATAACTAATGCTTATGGTCTTTGGATAGACATAGAAGTTGACCCTCCTGATCTTAAAGCTTGAAATTTACATTTGTCTTCTGAGTTCCTTTCTCAGGAAACTGACCCTCAGGGCCCCTTGACAGTATCAGGAAATGAAACTTACCAGATCACCATGTTCAGACAATAAGACACCAGATCCCTTATCTGTCATGACTGCTTCCTTACTTCTCCCTAATTCCTGTTTTCCCACATGTAGTTACATTTCTTCCCTGCTATATAAATCCCTAATTTTAGTCAGCTGAGAAGACAGTTTTCAGACTTACCTCCCCTTTTCCTTGCTGCAGCAACTTAATTAAGTTTTCTTCCCTGGCAGTGATTGTTGTCTCAGTGATTGACCTTCTCTGCAATGAGCAACAGGACCCAGACTGAACACCTAGCATTTCTGCTCCTCATTTTTGCTTGAATTTCTGAACTTCCTACTGGAATATTTTTTCTTCCTCCTGAATTACATCCTCTAGAAGTTCATTTAATTAAGAACAATTGATTTTAAATTATCTAATTCTTTGCTACTCTGAAGATGTCTTTATTTAGCCCTTTTCCTGGGAAAGTACCTTTCCTGGAACACAGTATGCTGATCAGTTTGAAGATAATATTCTATTGTTGTCTAGTTTCGCTTGTCAAGAAGTCTGCTGTCACAAAAAAAAAAATAGATTTCTGCTGTCAGCCAACTTGTTTTTATTTTTTAAGTGATCCTTTTCTCTGGTTGTTTTTAAGATCTTCTTTTAGCCTTTGATATTTTGTTCTATTGTACAAAAATGTGTCTAGGTGTGGAATTTTAGTCTGCTTAGTATATATTGGTCTTCTTATAGCTGTGAATTCATGGCTGTCATCATATTTGGAAAATCATAATCCATGATATGTCAAATATTGTCTCTCCTCTGTTTGTCCACTCTGTCTTTCGTATCACTTAACTTCTCTGTCATACTTTTTATATCCCTATGTCCCTATCCAGTACTAACAATAATTTCTCCTACTTTTTCTGATAGCTCACCAATGTTCTTGTTAGCTATTTCAAATTTGTTGTTTAACCAATCCATTGTGTTATTAATATCTAAGTTATCTCTGGGTGTGGTGGCTCATACCTTTAATCCCAGCACTTTGGGAGGCCAAGGGAGGAGGATCGCTTGAGCCCAGGAGTTTGAATCTAGCCTGGGCAAGAGAGCAAAACCTCGTCTCTACAATAAAAAAATTAGCCAGATGTGGTAGTATGTGCCTGTAGTCTCAACTACTTGGGAGGCTAAGGTAGGAGGATCCCTTGAGCCCAAGAGTTCAAGGCAGCAGAGAGCGATAATCTGTGATCACACCACTGCTCTCCAGCCTGGGTGACAAAGTGAGACCTCATCTCTATTTTTTTATTATAAAATTTATATGTACATATATATGTTATAATTTTTCATTTCTTCATGTCATTTCAAACCAGAAAATGAATGTCATTTCTGATTTTCCACATCACTTTATCATCTCTTCCATTCACATTTTCTAAGTAGATTTTTTTTATCTTTAAATTTTCCTTAAAATACTAGGTGTCTAATAATTACAATGTCTAAAACCTGTGGCTTCTGGGTCTATATCTGTTTTTGGTTTCAGCTGACACTCAATATATATTCGTTTCCTAGTGACTTCTATAACAAATTACCACCAAATTGGTGACTTAAGACAACACAAACTTATTCTCAGTTTGGGGCCAGATGTCCAAAAGCACTGAGCTAAAGTCAAGGTTGATTCTTCTGGAGGCTGTAGGAATGATGTTTCCTTGCCTTTTCCAGCTTCTAGGGGCTTCCGTAATTCCATGGCCCATGGCCTCTTCCTTGCATCATTTCATACTTCAACCTCTTGCATCTTCTACTTCTTTTATTTATTGTTATTATTTTGTAAAATGAGATGAAGGCTTGCTATGTTGCCTAGGCCAGTCTTGAACTCCTGAGCTCATGTGATCCTCCCACCTCAACCTCCCAAAGTGTTGGGATTACAGGCATGAGCCACCACATCTGGTCAACATCCTCTACTTCTATAGTCACACTTGCCTCTGCCTCCCTCTTGTAAGGACCCTTGTGATTACATCTAGGGCCTCTTTGGATAATACAGAATAATCTCTTTACTGCAAGATCATTAACTTAATCACATCTCCAAAGTCTTTTTTGCCATGTAAGGTGATACTAACAGTGCAGAGTGACCGGTTCCCCCACCAGGTTAATTAAAAGTATATGCCTGCTGCCTAAACCCTGAAGGCCAGATAGTAAGGCATGGCCATGCTACCCAGCTGTGGAGCAGGTGACCCTGAGAGCCTAAACATCCCAGGGAGTATGTGAGAACCTGCCAAAGAAAACAGTATCATCACACAAACACAGTAGCAAAGAGCCAGAAAATTAGCTTAAAGGCAGCTTAGAGAAGGAAGCTGGCACAGATCTCTAGAGCTATCCTGCTGCCACTCAGGAGTGCTCTGTATATCTTAATAAACTCATCTACCTTCCAAGCAGGACTTCTCTAAATCATTCTTTGGTATCTCGGCACCTTCCCAACTTGGGAGGGAAGGGGATGTTACAGTTTCAAGTTTTTCTTGTAATACACAGGATCCAGGGATTAGGACCTAGATATTTGGGGGTGCCATTATTTAGCTCATTACACACGCACTGTGTCAGAGACTCTCAATTGCCAACAAATACCCATTCTCCAACTTCCTTGCTAGTCGTGAAAATACTAACTTTTAGTCAGGCTTATTTGCTGGCCAGTTAACACTCCATAGTTTTTGTTCACATCAAGATGTGATCATTGTGATTAAATTTTTTCTTTCTTTTTTTTTTTTTTTTTTTAGATGTGTTTTTTTTTTTTTTTTTTTTTTTTTTCATGGCATGATCTCTGCTCACTGCAACCTCCACCTCCTGAGTTCAAGTGATTCTCCTGCCTCAGTCTCCTGAGTAGCTGGGATTACAGGCATGTGCCACCACGCTTAGCTAATTTTGTATTTTTAGTAGAGATGGGATTTCTCCATGTTGGTCAGGCTGGTCTTGAACTCTCGACCTCAAGTGATCCACTCGCCTTGGCCTCCCAAAGTGCTGGGATTACTGGGGTGAGCCACCGTGCCCAGCCTATTGCGGTTAAATTTTTGACAATAAATTTTAAGTGGCAGTACTGTGTGAAACCTTCAAAAAAATTTTTTTTCTTTAAATAGGCATGCCCTTCATCCCTTTCTTTCCACAAGTGGCCTAGAATGTGAGTATCTGGAGCTCTAGCTTCCATCGTGGGTCACAAGAACAAGGAGCATAACAGATTTGGGAGGATTCATGAACTGTAAAGAAACAGGTCCTTGATGAATTTTTGAGGAATCTGTTCTGGACACCTACCTCATGACGTCCTTTAGATGAAAACAAATAAAACTATGTGTGTCTAAGCCACCATTATTTCTTTGTTTTGCTGTGTGAGGCTAAACTTAGTCCTAACTCATATAATCACTATGTCTTTTGTTTCTTTGTATATTTGGAAATTTTTAAATTGCAATTATTCATTTAGTTTCACATAATGGGAATCCTGAAAGCCTGAATTAATGACACCTTCCTCCAAAAGGAATTCAAATTTATATTTCTGGAATTATGTATGCTGACAACAGGGGACAGCTTTAGCCTCCTTAATTAGGGCACAGGACCTGGCAGCAGCCTCAGAGCTAAGCTTTCAATCCCTCATTTGTGGCTGAAATTGGCATTATTCTCCAAGCTTTGCAGTTTGCTTACCACTCAATTCTAGCTTTAGCCTACTATGCATGTTTGCATGTTGTTTTATTTTGTTTTGTTGACATTGGAAAGTTCCCTTTGTTTCTTGTAAGAGCTCAATATATTTTTTTAAAAATGTCATAATCTGATTGTATTCCATTGTAGTGGAATATTACTTCAGAGGCTTATTCACCATTCACCCAGAAGTGGCACTGACGCCCTTCCCATCCCAGTTTCATCATTAGATGTGCTATGAAGGCTTTATGTCTGATTGACCCATCCAATACTTTGATGCAAGCTTGGTACAAACAGAACTCTTCTGAAAACAAGATTGTTACCACTTTTTATGTGGTAACTTTTTACTCATTTATGTGTATTGGGGATTTGGTTTACTCATTACCAGTATTTTCTCTTAGAGTTTCTGGGACGTCTTTCAAATTACACGAGTTCATTCCTCTGTCTGCAAAGATTTTGATCCAACCCCAGGGATGTGTATAATGAAATTCTACTAAGGGAAATATACTATTACTCTGCAACTTGCTTTTTACTTAATAATACGTTGTTTTGCCTTCCAGTACTTATAGTCACCTCATTCTTCCTTCAGAGCTGAATAGTATTCTGTGGTACATACCATAATTTATTAAACAATTTTATCATTGATAGACATCTAGGTTGTTTCCAATATTTCGATATCATTAATACTGCCATGCTAGAATAAGCATATATATACTTGTGTATGTGTACATATTTGTAAGTAAATTTATAGAAAGATTCTGTAAAGATAAACTTATTGGTTCAAAGGGTATTCATATTTAACATTTTGGTGGATGTTGCCAATTTGTCTCCCCCAAAACCCATGTTAATGTAATGCGCTTGTGACAGAGACTACTAATGCCAACTTAATATTAATTTTCCCAAATTCTGTACTAAAGAATCCCTATTTTGTTTCAGAGTGGTGGTATGCCTAACCAAGAGCAACGTTTCATAGTCTCACTCTGAGCTAAGTGTAGTCACAGGACTAACTTCTGTCCACTGAATCATAAATGAAAATGTTGTGTGGGGCGTGCTGGAATGCAACTTACTGGAAGATGTGCCACTTTCCATTCTTCTACCTTTATTCCTTCTTCAAACCTCAGTGGTTTGATGGCAAGGACCTTGCAATCATCATGCACCATAAAGTGATCTTGAGGATGGGGGTGGTGGAGAAGAAAGAATGGAGGCTGAATCATGGAGAGCCACTATGCAACTTGAGACTATCTACAGCTTGACTTTTATTATACGGGAGAATTAACCCATTATTTTCCAGGTCTTTGCTACATGCAGGTGAATGCAGCTCCTAAATAACACAGCACCCCTTTCAATCACATAAACAACACACCAGTCTCATTGAGTCATTGCTGTGGTCCCCACCATGTGCTGTGGACTGTCACCACAGTGCCCTTGCTTACTACCACAGTGGCTGCCCTTTCTGCATGGGTCAGTACAACCAGGTAGGTGGCCTTCTACATTGACTCCTCATCCTTTCCCAATTGGTGACCTCAGTCCACAGGACTAGTAGAGCAAACTTTAAATTTTCATTTTTGGCTCAGATCATCTAGGGAAATCAGTCTGCACAAACACAGAAACACACACACTCCAATACATACAAAAAAACCACATGGCTTTTCAGAATCCACAAATCTTCCCATACTTGAAGCAATCTTTGTTTCAGTGTCAGGAATTTTCCAAAATAACCCTTCAGCTCCTTTTAAGAGAAGGTCTACCTAATGAAAAATGTAGCTGTTCTATGGAATTAAAAATTGCAGACTTAATAATTCAAAACTGCTGCTAAATCAATTTACCCCTTGTTGGTTTGTCAATATAGCTTTTTCAATTAGACAATTTTATTACAGTGATGAATACCAATGACACAATTGAGAGACTGCCGTTTTAAGTTATGATCTGTTTAGCCCAACAATCCATATTGCTACTAAATAAATGTGATGACTATAGACTTCTAAAGACAAATGTGTCTCTGTTGGCAGCTGCGCCTGCACCCGTCCCTGGTGAGGACTGGGCGGGAATGACTCTCCTCATATTCTTTCATGAGATCCTTCTGGCTGACCATTGTAATGGCACATCGCCTCCCTCCACAGACCCTGCTCCTACACAAGGAACACCTGGTAGTCTCACTCTAAGCTAAGTGTGGTCACAGTCTCACTCTGAGCTAAGTGAGACTCATTCACTTGGGTGTTGTAGACAGTGCCTGACAAGTAAGTTCTGAGTTCCACACCAAATCCCACTTTTCCTGGTAAATAAAAACAGCACATGAGGTGAGGCACATTGGCTCATGCCTGTAGGAGGCAGGAGGATCACTTGAGGCCAGGAATAACAGAGCCTGGGCAGGGTGGGGTGGCTCAAGCCTGTAATCCCAGCACTTTGGGAGGCTGAGGCGGGTGGATCACCAGAGGTCAGGAGTTCGAGACCATCCTGGCTACCATGGTGAAAGCCCGTCTCTACTAAAAATACAAAAATTATCCAGGTATGGTGACGCACACCTGGAGTCCCAGCTACTTGAGAGGCTGAGGCAGGAGAATCGCTTGAACCTGGGAGGCGGAGGTTGCAGTGAACTGAGAACATGCCATTGTACTCCTGCCCTTGAGGAGTCCATTGCCTTTGTTTCTGTGTCCTCTTCAGGGTTCTGTGACACCCCTCTTAGGCACTTTATTTCCCACATACTTGCTCTGGCTGGGCGTTGTGGCTTATGCCTGTAATCCCAACAACACTTTGGGAGGCCAAGGCAGGTGGATCATCTGAGGTCAGGAGTTCAAGACCAGCCTGGCCAACATGGTGACACCCCATCTCTACTAAAATTACAAAAAATTAGCTGCATGTGTTGGCACATGCCTGTAGTCCCAGCTACTCAGGAGGCTGATGCAGGAAAATCTCTTGAACCTGGGAGGCAGAGGTTGCAGTGAGTAGAGATCGAGCCACTGCACTCCAGCCTGGGCAACAGAGTGAGACTCCATCTCAGAAAACAAAACAAAATAAACACACACACATCTACTTGCTCTAAGTGTTATTTCTTGTCTGATCAGGCTGGTCTCCTCTTAACAATGGCTCTTGAGATTTGTAGGAGGCTTGATCTCTTCAGAGAGCCTATGCAGACCTTATTCTGTTTGATTGGCAGACTCTCTACAGCCCATTTTTCAGGTTACAGGTTCAGGCCTGCAAAGGATGAATGACTTATCCAAAGATCTAGAGCTCATGAAGAGCTGGGCTGGGATTGAGCCCTCTAAAGGCATCTGCTGCTCTCGCCTGCCCAGTGTCAGCTCCCCTTCTTTGACCCAGTGTCAGGTGGCAGCCTGACTTTGCTGTGGAAACTACCCCAATGCTCTCTAAGTTATTTGAAATTTGTGAGCTCATGATTGGGCCTGAATAATTAGAACACTCATTCTCCCTGATGGTCACAATTAGCTCAAGGATGGGCAGGTGACACAGCCAGGTCAATGAGCCTCAATCCCAAGGCGTTTGCAGAAACTGATGGGGACAGGGGGAATTGTTCTCTGCCCACTGAGGTTGCTCAGCTGGGATGATACACACGCAGTCACCTTTTCCACAATATAGGGAGAGCCTGCCTGAGAATACAGTCAACCCAGAGGAAAGAGAGCTAAAACTCCAAGATTTGAGTTTGAACCTTTGGTTCAGCCATGCCAAAAGATAATTTATCCCTGCACTTCATGGCTTCACACTTCCTCTTTTTGTATTAACCCGATGTGAGTCGGATTCCTCTGTCTTGAAGCCAAAAAGTCATTACTAACAAAACCACAGTCTCTTAATCTACGATCAGTGTCCTCTCTTTTCCACTATGTCATCTTCCTCCCAACATGCCACGTGCATTCCCATCATCAGTATCTTCCCTCCAAGTGATCTCCCCGGCCTGTCCCTCCATTCCGCCAGCCCAGGCCACGGCTTCTTCCCTTCTGTCCAGACATCCTTTCCTTCCTCATCCTTCACTGCTCTGCCTCCCTCTCAATTCCTGTACATGCTGGCACCACACAATTTAACACTTAATACCACAGATGTTAGCTCTTGTTGCTCCTTTCTCTTCTATTAAATTTTAAGTTCTTCAAGATAAGATTGGGTCCCACACTTCCACAGATCCTGAAGCAATGTTGGGCAATAGTAACTAAATTTGTGTTGAGCACATACTGTGCACCAGACACAGCCCTAAGACCATTACATGCACTAATTATTAACCCCTCACAACAAACTTGTGAGCTATGATCATTACCCCTGTTTTACAGATGAGGAAAGGAAGGCATAAAAAGGTTAAGGAACTTCCTTAACTGGCTAGGAAGTGGTAGAATTAGAATTTTAACCCAGGCATTCTGGGCTCCAGAGCCCAGACTTAATTACCACACTACACAGCTTCTTAGTGCATCTTTGATAAATATCAATTGATTGAACACACAGAATTGCAGAATTACACCAAACCTAAAGCAGTAGGTGGTAACCTCTAGGGAGTCACTCTGATTGTCTGAAAAGTTTTGTACCCGACTAGAAAATGCATGTGTATGCACACACACACACACACACACACACACACACCCTCCTGACAGAAAGAAGAGTGGTAACCAGAAGCCGGGATTCTGGGGCTACTTTGCTATCTTCACCCTAAATGTCAGTCCTTTGTTATGATTAGGTTTGGGGAAGAGTATGAGAAACATGTTGTCTCTACTCTCCAAAAGCTTGACTTCAGAGTAAGGCTGGAAATGAACCTGAGCAGCAGCGAAATTTGTTTTCAGCGCCTCCTGCCTCCCTATTCTGTAGCATTCACAGGGGCAGTGAGTATTCATCGTGTCTGCCTGCCCAGCATCCACTTCCCTCACTCTCATGACAGCGCTTTGATTAGCCTTTGGTGGACCACCGCTCCCCCATTGCATGCAATGATATTGGACAGTCAACCAAGGGTCCACCCTCCTCTGGCCAAGGAGTAAGTACATGACCCACATGAGCCAGTTGGACTCTGCCCTGGGAATTTGAGCAGTACAAGGAGGAAACTCGGTTGGAGGCAATTCAAAGACTTAGAGCATGAGTGGCCATCCGCCACACCGACCCCCCGAGCTCCTTTGCTTCCTTTCCTGTCCAAAACCTGATTCTTGAGCTTTCCCCTCAGTTCCATGTGCTACCTGATGTAGCTTTCTAAATGCCAACCTGGTGAGGCTGAATTACATTTCCCAGAATTCACTTCCCTGTATGTTTACAGTTAGGGTGGGCCATGTGGAAGCTCCTGGTGTGAGATTCGCAGGGTGGAAGTGAAGCAGCAGCAGTTTTTGTAGCTTGCACACGTTGTCACTTTCTGCTGGCTCACCACGTTAGCAGGAGGCAGGGCTGGGCCTGCAGCTGCTCTCCCCTTCCCAGGATCCTCCTTCAGCTTTCCTGACTTCTGGGCCAGACGCGACTGCTTAGGTCTGTGATGAAGGATCCTGACTTCTGCAGGAAACCCATGCCACCCAAATCAGAGACACAGTTTCAACTCATCCTCATGGTCTCTAGTGGGTGTTTTCCAGCTTGTTCTTGCTCACCCCCACCTTACACCCATCTCCCTGGCCCAGCTGCCTGGCCCAGCTGCCTGCCCTGCGGACTGCAAGCTCCAGCATCAGACCTGAGGACAGGAGCCTTACAGAAACTGTGTCAGCAGCTCCCACAGGTAGGTAAGATCAAACCCTGGTAAGAAATCCCTAGTGCTGATGCCTGTTATGGCTACTTACTGGAAGGCAGTGTCACGTGGAACCTCTTAATTGCAGCATCCGGAGCTCCAGGAAGGGAAAATTTCGAGTCAAATATAATTCTATATCCCATGTCTTTGGAACTTTTAGCCCTCAAGATTCCAACATCATGACTTCAGTTTCAACACAGTTGTCCTTAGTTCTCATGTCACGCCTTTGATGCTGCCTGTTGTTAAGGCAGTTGAAGCCTGAGATGCAATCACTCTCTTGCTAGGTGTGGTTCCCAGCATGACAGGCATCTGTGCTTGCTTGAAGGTATATGCAGAAAAGAGATGGACAGATGTCACTTTGAAGGGCTTACTGAATCAGATCTCACCCTGAAAACCCCTGAGCTTTGGTGTCTGAAAGTTTCTAAGAATTGGTAAATAAGGGAGTTTTACATTATTCATTGTTTCCATGAAATGGGAACAAACAGATACATTTATAAAAATTTTTAAAAATGTTTTCTTTACAACAAATACTGCACTGAAAAATGCAGCCTATAATTTGTATTTGCTGTTTAGAAAGGAGGTCAAAGAAGTAAGATGGCTGAAATCGACAGAAGTAATATTTCATAGTTTTAGAATTCTCAAAGCATGTGAAATAGGAAGAAGGAAGTTCTTGCCTAGAAGCTTAGGAAATCACCGCCGTTCAGCTGTAAATCACCGCCGTTCAGCTGTAAATCACCGCCGTTCAGCTGTAATCGATGCCTTCTGACTCACTGAGGAGTCTCTTCTCCACAGTTTTATTAGATTTTTGTTTTGTTGCCTTTCAAGGTAATATTGTATTTAGGTATCAGATAGTCAGCCCAAAATGGAAACTTTTATCTCTGGGGAACAATGTTTAGAAAAATGTATTCAGTGTATCTAATATTGAAATGCAGAAAAGACTTAATATTAAAAAAAACACTATAGACATTGACATGGAAAAGAGATTTAATGTTAAGAAAACAACTTTATATTAACTGAGTAACATCCTCCTAATGAGAAGTACTATAGTAAATATAAACTCATTATGTTATTTAAAAAAAAAGAAAAGAGGCCAAGTGTGGTGACTCACACCTGTAATCGCACCACTTTGGGAGGCCAAGGCAGGCGGATCACTTGAGGTCAGGAGTTCGAGACCAGCCTCATCAACATGATGAAACCCCATCTCTACTAAAAACACAAAAATTAGCCACGCGTGCTGGCACGTGCTTGTAATCCCAGCTACTTAGGAGGCTGAGGCAAGAGAATTGCTTGA